>NC_057349.1:55867574-56188324 GCF_016509475.1 Prionailurus bengalensis | reverse complement strand
TGAAATCAATCATAGGAAAAAGTTTGGAAAACCTCCAAATGCATGGAGGTTAAAGAACATCCTACTAAAGAACGAATGGGTCAACCAGAAATTAAAAATCAATTCAATTCAATTAAAAAATATATGGAAACAAATGAAAATGAAAACCTGAAAGTCCAAACCCTTTGGGATGTAACAAAGGCAGTCCTAAGAGGAAAATACATTGCAATCCAGGCCTATCTCAAGAAACAAGAAAAATCACAGAATCTAACAGCACACCTAAAGGACCTAGAAGCAGAACAGCAAAGAAACCCCAGGCCATCAGAAGAAGAGAAACAATAAAGATTAGAGAAATAAACAATATAGAATTAAAAAAAAAACAATAGATCAATGAAACTAAGAGCTGTTTTTTTCAAAAAATAAACAAAATTGATAAAACCCTAGTCAAACTTCTCAAAAACAAAAGAGAAAGGACCCAAATAGATAAAATCATGAATAAAATTGGACTTATCACAACCAACCCCTCAGAAAAACAATACTATGAAAAATTATATGCCAACAAACTGGACAACCTGGAAGAAATGGACAAATTCCTAGACATGCACACACTACGAAAACTCAAACGGGAAGAAATAGAAAATTTGAACAGACCCATAGCTAGTGAAGAAATTGAATCAGTTATCAAAAATCTCCCAACAAAATAGAGTCCTGGACCAGATAGATGGCTTCCCTGGGGAATTCTACCAAACATTTAAAGCAGAGTTAATACCTACCTATCCTTCTCAAGCTGTTCCCCAAAAAATAGAAATGGAAGGAAAGCTTCCAGACTCATTTTATGAAGCCAGTACTACCTTGATTCTCAAACCAGACAGAGACCACACCATAAAGGAGAATTACAGGCAAACATGGATGCAAAAATTCTCAATAAGATACTAGCAAATCAAATTCAACAGCATATAAAAAAAAAATTCACCATGATCAAGTGAGATTCATTCCTGGGCTGCAGGGCTGGTTTAATATTTGAAAATCAATCAATGTGATACATCACATTAATAAAATAAAGGATAATAACCATATGATCCTGTCAATTGATGCAGAAAAAGCATTTGACAAAATACAGCATGCTTTCTTAATGAAAACCCTCAAGAAAGTCAGGATAGAAGGAACATACCTAAACATCATAAAAGCCATATATGAAAAGCCCACAGCTAAATAATCCTCAATGGGGAAAAAGTGAGAGCTTTCCCCCTGAGATCAGGAACACGACAGGGATGTCCACTCTCACCACAGTTGTTTAACATAGCATTGAAAGTCCTAGCATCAGCAATCAGGCAACAAAATGAAATCAAAGACATCACAATTGGCAAAGAAGAAGTCACACTTTCACTTTTGCAGACGACATGATACTCTACATGGAAAACCCAAAAGACTCCACCAAAAAGCTGCTAGAACTGGTACATAAATTCAGCAAAGTCACAGTATACAAAATCAATGTACAGATTTGTTGAATTTCTATACACAAGTAATGAAGCAACAGAAAGAGAAATCTAGAAATTGATCCCATTTACAATTGCACCAAGAATCATAAAATACCTAGGAATAAACTTAACCAAGGATGTAAAAGATCTGTATGCTGAGAACTATAGAAAACTTGTGAAAGAAATTGAAGAAGACACAAAGAAACAGAAAAACTTACCATGCTTATGGATTGGAAGAATAAATATTGTTAAAATGTCAATACTACCCAAAGCAATCTACACATTCAATGCAATCCCAATCAAAATTGCACCGGCATTCTTCCCAAAGCTAGATCAAACAATCCTAAAATTTGTGTGGAACCACAAAAGACCCCGAATAGCCAAAGTAATATTGAAGCAGAAAACCAAAGCAGGAGGCATCACAGTTCCAGAATTTAGCCTCTACTACAAACCTGTAATCATCAAGACAGTATGGTATTGGCACAAAACAGACACATAGACCAATGGAATAGAATAGAGACCTCAGAATTGGACCTACAAATGTATGGCCAACTAAACTTTGACAAAGCAGGAAAGAGTATCCAATGGGAAAAAAGAAAGTCTCTTTAACAAAAGGTGCTGGGAGAACTGGACAGCAACATGCAGAAGAATGAAACTGTACCATTTTCCTACACCATTCACAAAAATAAACTCACAATGGATGAAGGACCTGAATGTGAGACAGGAAGCCATCAAAACCCTAGAGAAGAAAGCAGGAAAAAACCTCTTTGACCTCAACAATTTCTTGCTCGACATGTCTCCAAAGGCAAGGCAATTAAAAGCAAAAATGAACTATTGGGACTTCATCAAGATAAAAACTTCTGCACTGCAAAGGAAACCATCAACAAAACTAAAAGGCAACTGACAAAATGGGAAAAGATATTTGCAAATGACATATCGGATAAAGCGTTAGCATCTGAATTCTATAAAGAACTTATCCAACTCAACACCCTAAAAACAAATACTCCAGTGAAGAAATGGACAGAAGACTTGAAGAGACACGTTTCCAAAGAAGATAGCTAGATGGCCAAAAGACACATGAAAAGATGCTCAATGTCACTCATCATCAGGGAAATACAAATCAAAACCACACTGAGATACCCCCCCACACCGGTCAGAGTGGCTAAAATTAACAACGCAGGAAACAAGAGGCAAGGCGAGATGCTGGCAAGGATGTGGAGAAACGGGAACCCTCTTGCACTGTTGGTGGGAATGCAAACTTGTGCAGCCGCTCTGGAAAACAGTGTGGAGGTTTCTCAAAAAATTAAAGATAAAACTACCCTATGACCCAGCAATAGCACTACTAGGAATTTATCTAAAGGATACAGGATTGCTGATTCATAGGGGCATATGGACCCCAATGTTTATAGCAATGCTTTCAACAATAGGCAAAGTATGGAAAAACCCTAAATGCCTATCAACTGATGAATGGATAAAGAAGATGTGGTTTATATATACAATGGCAATGAGAAAGAATGAAATCCTGCCATTTGCAGCAACATGGATAGAACTGGAGGGTATTATGTTAAGTGAAATAAGTCAGAGAAAGACATATATGTTTTCACTCATAAGCGGAACTTGAGAAACTTAACGGAAGACCATGGGGGAACAGAAGGGGAAAAAATAGTTACAAACAGAGGGAGGGAGGCAAACCATAAGAGACTCTTAAATACAGAGAACAAACTGAGGGTAGATGGCGGGGGGAGGGGAAAATGGATGATGGGCATTGAGGAGGGCACTTGTTGGGATGAGCACTGGGTATTGCATGTAAGTGATGAATCACGGGAATCTACCCCCAAAACCAAGAGCACGCTCTATACACTGTATGTTAGTCAATTTGACAATAAATTATATTTAAAAAGAAAGAAAGAAAATAAAGGCAAACAATCCCATTATTTGGATTGTTGGAAAGCCTAATTATTAAAAAAATCCTCCTTTTATTGAGCAGATGTGTAAATGAACAAGTCTTTTATTGACTATTATTAAAGAATAAAAAACATGACATTAAATCTGAATTCAGTGAGTTTCTTTGCTATTCAGAGACAAAATGGTATTGGTACAAAACATCATGATATTTCAACTACAAGTAGGAATTCAATTCAATGAAATGAATACCAAGTATGCCTATGTAAAAAAATGCTGTGAAGTATGCAAAAATAATTGAGCTAAGAGTGAGAGGTAAGAAGGGAAACAATCAATTAGTGTTTCCTTTCAGTTATTGTCTAACTTAAACCTTGAAGAGATTTAGGGTGACAGTAAAACTTGTGACTGAAAATCTTATACATACCCAGTATGTACTGTTGGTTAATTTTAGATATCCAGCATAAAGATGTCAAAATAGTCACTTTCTTGTCAAAGAATAAGAGTGTCATTACCCACTCCCAAACAGAAAGCCAATACACTTCAGTCTGGTGTAATTTGGAAGAATATTGTGTAGATTATGAGCCATGAGATGGCTGTGCTCTAGGCTAAATCAAATCTTTCATCTTCTTATTTTTTTTTTCAGAAACTCTGTTCTATTGATTATCTCTTCACTCACCTGAATCTACAAATTCTACTTATTCCTTCCTGACTGTCAAAGTAAAAATTGCACCCATAAAGTTAAACAGGTAAGAAAAACTTTATTCAAGGCTATCAAAATAGAGGACAGAGAGCAGAACACAGTTAACTCTGTTAAAAAAAAAAAAGGCACCATAGTTTTTAATAACTGGAGTGGAGGGATTGTAGGCCATTGGGGTTTCTGATTGACTTTACCCAAAGGAAGAACTTTTTGATACCTTCACGACAGGAGGTACTTTTACAACTTGAAGCAGTGCCCATCAGATAGACCCTTCAGCAGACACTGGGAGATAGGGTGCTACCTTCCTTGATGATTACATTCTTAAGGACATTCCCAGGTTCTTGAGAAAAACAGTCCAGAGGTGCCTGGGTGGCTCAGATGGTTAAGAGTCCAGGTTTTGATTTTGGCTCAAGTCATAATCTCCCAGTTTTTTGTGAGTTTGAGTCCCACATCAGGCTCTGTGCTGACAACCATGTGCCTCTTGGGATTCTCCCTCCCCTTCTACCCTTCCACCACTTACATCCTCTCTGTCTCTAAATAAATATAAATAAATAAATAAATAAATAAATAAATAAATAAATAAATAAATAAAAAAGAAAAGAAAAGAAAAAAAGGAAGAAGAGAAGAAAAAAAAAAGAAGAGAAAAGAAAAGAAGGTCCATGGTTATAAAACTAGCAAGAGGCTTTTTGAAAGATTTATATGTCAAAGGGTACAGAGAAAGAATTTGCAGGTATAACTTTTTTTAAGTAAATTCTCTAAGAAAAGAGAGGCCTAGAGGTGGAAGAAACCTGCCTAAATGGGCAGGTGGGAGAAATGCTATGGCTATCTAAATGTGCACAAGTATTTCTCTTAAAACAATAAACAAACAAATAGATCATAAATCTTTCTTTGACCCCTTATTCTCTTTTGCTATGAAGTGATTTAAGGAGAAAATGATGAAGATGTGTTATCTGCTCTAAGAAGAATATTTTATCGTTGAATTGCCTATGCATGGTGATAATAACACAGACAGGTGTTTATTTAGTCAATTTATTATTGTTTTACAATTCTGTAGAGATAATGCAAAGTCTTATCACAGGCATGGTGGCAGAAAACACCCACCTTCCCTACCTACTACCCCTTTATACCACTGCCTCTATTCCCCTGTTTCTTGCTTTCCCTCTAAACCAAACATCTTAAGGGGCACCTGGGTGGCACAATAAATTAAGATCCAACTCTTGATTTCGGCTCAGGTCATGGTCTTGCAGTTATTGAGACAGAACCCTGTGTTGGGCTCTGTGCTGACAGCTCAAAGCCTGCCTGGGATTCTCTCTCTCTCTCTCTCTCTCTCTCTCTCTCTTTCCGCCCCTCCTCTGCTCATGTGTGCACACTCTCTTTCAAAACAAATTTTAAAAAGTAATAAATATTTAAACCAAACATCTTGAAAGTATTTTCCATGCTCAATGTATTTGCTTCCTCATAGAAGTCATGCTATGCTATGGAATTGACTTTTTCCAGTCACCAATAATTGAATAATTTATAAATCCAATTGGTATTTTATAGTCCTTATCTCATATATTCTCTCAGATGCATTTGACAGTTTGTAATGTAATATTTCTCCAGTTCATCTCCTGTCCACTCCTTATCCTCTTAAGTGGTCTTTCTTCCTCTGCCAGGTCTTAAAATGTCCATGTTTCTCTTTCAAACCATCTTGTCTTCCCACTTGAAATATCTGAACAAACAGCTTTTCCCATAGATTTGTGCACATGTATATTCTTATGACTGCAAATTGTAATTCTAGCCCATGTTTCTTTTCTAAGCTTCAGGCTTATACTTCCAGCTTCATTCTAAATATCTCCCTTAGCTATCCTAAGGAAATCCTAAAGTCAACAAAACAGAAAAAATCAACTCACTTCCAATTCTACTACTTTTCCCAGCTGAAAACCCAAGAGCTAACCTTGATTTCTCCTTCTATCCCTCATGCCAGATCTAGTTAAACAGAAACTTTTATATCATCTCCAAGTTACACATCTCTCAAACCTATCCTTTCCATCTCCCATGCTATTTTCTACCAAAATCAGGGCACAACACAGCTCATAAGGATTATCAAAACCTTCAAAGCCAGGAGCTCTGTGTAGTCAATGACATTGTCCTTTTTAGTTCAAATTTGTATTCTGTTCTTAGCACATTGCCCAGGACAAAACAAGAATTTCATAGATTTTTTTAACTAAGTGAATAAAGGTATACCTGATATTTTTCTTATTTTTATCAAAAAGAAACATGGATTTTGAACCTTTTCAATCATTACCTGAATATTTTCATTTAGAACCCAAAGGTACATGCCGTATATTATTGAATAGATAACCAGTAACCAACTTCTTTATCAACTGCAAATTTATCTGTTTCATATTTGAGCAGAACACAGAACATGGAATGAGCTAGGACCCTCCTCATCCCCACTACCAAGTAGGTCTGAGATATGCCAAACTCCCTATTTTAAGTATCTGTTTGACACCCTAAATCTTAGTAAATTAAAGCAGCAACCATTTTATTATATGCCGTGATCCTATGAATTGAATGGACTTGATTGGGAAGTCTTCTGCTCCACAATCTGGAGCAGCAGTCATCAGGAAGCTCTCCTGGGCCCAGATGTCCAACCAAGGTCGCTCACTCATGTAAGCTGACATTTGATGTTGGCTATTGGCTGGGAGCTCAGCTGGGGCTGCCTGGTTCTAATCCCACTTCATATCATGGCAGTGGGTCCCAAGAGCATAAAAGTAGAGGCTTCTCGGCCTTTTAAGCTTTAGATTCAGAATTAGCTGAGCATTACTTAGCCCCATACTGTATTGATTAAAGCAGTTCATAGGGTCAGCACTGATTCAAGAGAAGAGAACTTCTATGGAAAGTTTTAGGTGATTTTTTAAAATGTTTATTTATTTATTTTGAGGCAGAGAGATAGAGAACGAGCAGGTGAGGGGCAGGAAAAGAGGGAGACATAGAAACCCAAGCAGGCTCTGTGATGTCAGCACCGAGTCCTATGCTGGGCTGAAACTCATGAAATCAAGAGTTGGACGCTCAACAGACTGAGTCACCCAGGATCCCTGGTGATTTCGATTATTGTGAGTGATGTTGCTGTAAATATTGGTGTACAAATCTTTGTATGAACATATGCTTTTATTTCTCTTGGGTAAATACCTAGAAGTGGAATTACTTGGTCACATGATAGTTATGTACCAAAATTTGAGGAAATGCCAAGATTTTTTTTCCAAAGTGGCTATAGTTTTTTACATTCGCACAAGTGAATGAGGATTCTAGTTTATCCAGATTTTCACCAAGAAGTATTATTATAAGTCTTTCTTATTATTGCCATCTAAATGGATATAGAATGGCATCTCACTGCGTTTTGATTTGCATTTCCCTGTTGCCTAAAGATGTTTAGCATCTTTTCATGTGCTTTTTCATTTGTATATACTTGTATAAATTCTTTGGAGTAATATTGATTCAAATCCTTTGTCCATATTTTATTGGGTGATTTGAATTTTTACTGAGATATAAGGATTTTTTCTATATTTTGGATACAATCTGTTATGAATATTTGAATTGAAAATATTTTCTCCCATTGCATGGGTTTTCTTTTCATTAGTCCTAATCACTTATTTTTAGTTTTATTGAGGTGTGATTGATATTAAAAATGCACACATTTAATGTACGCTCTTGATGAGTTTGGACATACGCATATATTTGTGATATTATCACCACAACCAAGATAATAAACACATCTTTCACCTCTAGCAATTTCCTTCTGTTCTTTTGTGGATCTTTCTTTCTTTCTTTCTTTTTTTCTTTCTTTATTTCTTTTGGAACACTTCACATGAGATCTATCCTGTCAACATATTTTAAAGTGCAAATTATTGTATTTTTAATTACAGGTACTGTGTTGTATAGCAAATCTGTAGAACTTGCTCATCTTGCATAACAGAAATCTTGTACCGACTGAAAATAATTTCCTATTTCTCCTTCCTTTCAGCCACTGGCAGCTGCCATCCTCTTTTCTGCTGCTATGAGTTTGGCCTTTTTCGATACCTCATATAAGTGAAATCACATTGTATTTATTCTCCTGTGATTGGGTCATTTCAGTTAATGTCCTCTAGGTTCATTTATATTATCAAAAAGGCAGGATTTCCCTTTTTTAAGGCAGAATAATTTCCATCATATGTGTATCCCACATTTTCTTTATCCATTCGTCTGTAAGGATATTTGGGTTGTTTCCATATCTTGGCTATTGTGAATAATGCTGCAGTGAACATGAGGGTACAAATAGATATCTCTTCAAGATCCTGATTTCAATTTTTTGGGGTATATATTATCGCTTATGCTTTTGATGCCATATCTAGGAAAGCATGTTCATGAAGATATTTACCCCTAAGTTTTCTTCTAAGAGTTTTAACATTCTGGCTCTTATATTTATGTCTATGACTAATTTTAAGTAAATATGTGTATATGGTGTGGAGTAGGGGTACAACTTCATCTTTGTATGTTGATATCTGGTTTCTCAGTACCATTTGTTGAAAGGACTATTCCTTTCTTCATTGACACCTTTTCAAAAACCAAACCATAAATATCTGAGCTTATTTCTGTTCCATTGATCTATAGATTTATCTTTATGCCAGTACAACATTGTAATGATTACAGCAACTTTGTAATAAATTTTGAAATTGGAAAGTGTTAATACTCTAACTTTATTTTTCTTTATTAAAGTTGTTTTGTCTGTTCTGAATACCTTGGATTTCCACAAAACTTTGCTAACACCTGGGAAATTTTACTAATTTTTGATGGGGCTCGTGTTTAATTTGTAGATAATTTTGGAGAATATTGCCATTTTCACAATTTTTTTGATCCATGAGCTTGTATCTTTCCATATATTTACATCTTTTTAAATCTCTTCCAAATTTTTATTGTACAAGTTTTGCACTTCTTTTGTTAGATTTACGTGTATTTTATCCTTTTTTTGATATTGTTACGGCAGTTTTAAAAATATTATAGTTGTAATGTTCATTTCCAGTGCATACAGATGCAATTGATTGTATATTGATCCTTTATTCTGCTACCTTTTTGGACTCATTTATTAGGGCCAATAATTTTTTAGGGGATACCTTTGGATTTTCTGTATATGAAATTGTGTCACTTGCATATAGGGATATAGAGATAATTTTTTATCTTTCCTTAATGATCTGAATGTCCTTTTTTTTTTCAAATTTCAAAGACTTCAAATTGTTTTATTTTTGTTTTATAATTTTCTCCAGTTAAATGTTTTTGTTAGGGAATAAGACCACTGTACCCTTCACTCTACTCCAGAAGTCAGTCTCTGCTCAATCACCCTTGGGTGCATCTGGGCTCTTCAAACCAGGCAGATTGCCAAGTTTCAGGCAGGGTTCTGGCAGGAGATAGATGGCACATTCTAGTGTGCCCTTAATCCTAGGGTATTAACTAGGATATTAACTGAGGACAGTATAATGAATGTATGGAGAGTTTTAAGAAACAACCAATTTTAATAAATGTAAGGACACTGGAATGAGAATATTAGGAAGCCATTACAATATGAAACAAAAGGAGTGAGAGAAGAAATTGTTTAATGGAACCTGTAGAAAACTAAAAGCCCTGGAAATGGGACCATCCAATGGGATGCATCTGTAGATCCTACAGTATTATTTCCTCTCTCTCCTGAGTCTTTAATCACTGATCCTCCACTGGTCTTTTCCCCTCAGATAACACAATTCAGATGCACGGAGAGAGTTAAAGAAACTCCAAACTATCTCTACTTCCACATGTCCATCTCCTGTTGGTGCTTTCTATTGGGCATTCCCCATGAGAAGACAGAGGGGAATGGAGCCTGAGTAATACAGCTTATAGAAGTCATCTCTTGTGCATAGCAAAACGAGGAAAGGGAGAGAATGGATTTGGAAGGACAATTAAAAACTAAAAAACCCGGGGTGCCTGGGTGGCTCAGTCGGTTAAGCGGCCGACTTCGGCTCAGGTCATGATCTCGCAGTCTGTGAGTTCGAGCCCCGCGTCGGGCTCTGTGCTGACAGCTCAGAGCCTGGAGCCTGTTTCAGATTCTGTGTCTCCCTCTCTCTGACCCTCCCCTGTTCATGCTCTGTCTCTCTCTGTCTCAAAAATAAATAAAAGTTAAAAAAAAAACCTAAAAAACCCAATTGCTGTAATTATTTTAATGTTTATTTATCTATTGAAAGAGAGAGAGAGAGAAAAAGAGAGAGAGAGAGAGAGAGAGAGAGAGAGAGAGAATATGAGAGGGAGGGGTAAGGAAAGAAGAGAGAATCCCAAGCAGGGGCTTGATCTCACGAATCGTGAGATCATGACCTAAGCCGAAACCAAAAGTCAGACGCTTAACTGACTCAGCCATCTAGGAGTCCCAAAGCCCAATTACTTTAAATTTGATAGTAAAGATTACCATAGTCTGCTACTCTGTGTCCATTACTATAGCTGACTCATTTAGATATTTTTTGTTACTATGCATCCAGATTGAGATTGTAATTTAGCTTTACATCCTATTATTTACCATTTGCACTCAGCAAAGCTTATTACCCTAGTTTTAATTTTTGGTCCTCATCATCCCTACCAGCCTGCTAAAGAGGCTCTAAGCATTCCTTTCTTTACAGTAGTATGACCTATCCCTTGCAAAGTATGTATTTTCATTACATCTAAGGATAACCTAGCTACCAAATGTGCTTCTAACAGAACATGAATTTCAGTCTGTCTTGAGGTTATTTATATGTTAAAGAAAGCTTTGCTACTAACAAGGCAATAATTTAAATTTAGTAAAGTTAATGATAACTTTCTCTTTTTTAAATACAGTAATCCAGGGGTGCCTGGGTGGCTCAGTCGGTTAAGCGGCCGACTTCGGCTCAGGTCATGATCTCATGGTTTGTGAGTTTGAGCCCCACATCAGGCTCTGTGCTGACAGCTCAGAGCCTGGAGCCCGTTTCAGATTCTGTGTCTCCTTCTCTCTGTGTCCCTCCCCTGTTCATGCTCTCCCTCTGTCTCAAAAATAGATAAACGTTAAAAATAATTTTTTTAAATACAGTAATCCAATAGAGCCAAATGTTTTAAACTATTTTTCATCTGATATAATAAATTTATATAGATGACATGGAGAAAAACACTTTTTTTCTTGTTTGCTGAGAAAGAGGAAATTCATCTAATTCAATGAATTCATCTAATTCATTCATTACATTGTCAAAATGAAGACAATTTAAGGAGTATGTCTTAAGATACTATTTGATACATTTCAATATTGAGTGTCTGAAATGAAATTATTCTCATTCTATGTTAGCAATAGCAGTGCGTTAAGTACTCTGAAGTCTAAGATATTATGGGGTGGAAAACTTTCCTTTGGCTGCTCTAATCAATTAATATAAAACAGATTAAGAGAATGAAAAGAAATTTTTAATTTTGTATTTACAGAACCCCAGAAAAATATGAGACAAAGAAGCGAACAAAGCAGGCACCTCTTAATACTTTTTACACAAAGAAACTATATATTTGTGAAGAATTGATAAGACAAAGAAATTTGGGCTTGGGGAAGTAATTAGTGAGGAAGTAACAAGTTTTATTTATCCAGTTTTTTCAGCCCTACATTTCGTATTTCTGATGATAAGGATGCCTTCCGTCCTGCTGGTACAGAAAGGATACTTTTCACAAGGAGATTTATTTTCTGCTTTCAAGGGGAGAAAGGAGGGTCAGAGTGTCCTTCTTATACTGGCCGTTTCTTAGCTAACTTTAATTCAAAACAATCAATATGTTGGGGTGCCTGGGTAGGTCAGTCGGTTAAGCGTCTGACTTTGGCTCAGGTCATGATCTCATGGTTTGTGAGTGTGAGCCCCACATCAGGCTCTGTGCTGACAGCTCAGAGCATGGAGCCTGTTTCAGATTCTGTCTCCCTCTCTCTCTGTCCCTCCCCTGTTCGTGCTCTCTCTCTCTCTCTCTCTCTCTCTCTCTCTCTCTCAAAAATAAATAAACATTAAATTTTTTTAAATAAATTAAAGGAAAAAAGATAATCAATATGCCAAAATGGCATATTTTGTGGTGCTATATTCTGCTTCTTTTCAACATACATTAAGAATATACAGTTTGGTCCATGGATGTTTTCCCTCAATTAAATCAAAGATTAGTATATATTGCCTTTAGTTTTTCTCATTTTCCTGTGATAAATAAATAGAAAAAACATTTCTTAAAGTTTGTTTATTCTTCATTCAAAACATTAGTTTGAAAACCCAGTTCTATTGGTCTTAATTATTTAAAAGTGATATTATTTGAAAAAATTCAATTAATAGCCTACTGTACTAGGTAATTGATAAAAATTTTACTTTTCTGTGGCTTCTGGGTGGCTCACAGTCAGTTGAGCATCTGAGTCTTGACTTTGGGTCAGGTCATGATCTCATGGTTTGTGAGTTTGTGCCCCACGTTTGGTTCCCTGCTAACAATGCAGAGCCTGTTTGGGACTCTCTCTCTTTCTCTCTGTATTTCACAAAATAAATAAGTAAACATTTAATTTTTTTTCTCTTCTAAAGGTATAAATGATTATAATCTATGTCTGTTACAAGAGAAAGATGCTTATTTTCATTATGTAGGCAGTAGAAGAGAAACAAGTTTGAAATGCTTGGAGCTGGAGTGGATCTTCAGAACACCTTCTGAATCATGTGCAAAAGTAATTTTGATGACAATTCTAAATATTTACCTAATATAATTGATAATGACCTGTAAAGCTAAAGTAACTTTCTAAACTATCAATAATCAACAAATTTTGACCCATTATTCTAGAGAAAAATTATTTTTTTTTTATTCTCTCAACTTGTTACCTTACAAACAAGCTATCAGAGTTTGCAGCCAACAAAGTGTAGAAAAATTAGGTGTGATTAATAGGATGGGTTAGGCAGTTAAATATTAAAACTAAACTTTTTCCTAAATTTCGTAATGATTTTGATGCATGTGAGTTTTAAAATTTGTTATATTTGTGACTTCTTTTTCATTGTAAATAAATATTTAGTCGTGTGCCTAATGTATTCTTTTGCTTAAATAGAGTATGGGAAATCGTAGGAGTTTCATGCTTCGCAAAACCTAGATTTGCTGCTAACTGATTATCTTCCGTGACATCTTTCTAACTCTTCTCTGAACAACTTCCCCCACCTTGTCACTCCCAAACAGAAGCTCTGGGGTCGAATGAGGATAATTTCAAACACAGAAGAATCCATTAACTCTAGAAATTCCTGTAGTAGAATGCTCAGTTTATGAAGTAGTTTTTCTCTTGGACCAGGAATGATTAGCTAGGATGGGCATTTGGGGTCACACTGGATGTTCAGTATTAAATCCCACCCCATCCATATACCTGGAATTAAAGTGAAATTATTCAGATGGGTAAGAATTTTTTTTATTAACCGCTTCCCCCTTATCCTAATTAGCTAATTTAGAAGTCATGGACAGCAGAAAGTCAATGTTCCCCTTCTCTAGCAAAGGGAATTCAAGGGTATATACTTGTACTTACCTAATATGAAATTTCCCCAAATAAGGCAAAATGAAAGACATATTTTCTAATTCTTCTTCAGAAAACTCACCTTTCCCCTTTTTATATGGTGCCCTTTCTCCTAGAAAAAAGTAGTGCCGTCAGTGCTATTAGAAATTACTTAATATGCTTCTCATACTATACCTAGATTTCTGTCTAATATTTTTGTTTTAAGTCAAGTTGACAAAATTATCCAACTAGTGTATAAAGTAATTGAGGACAGAGAGAATACCAAATTCGTCACAAAAAATAAGAGCAAAAGTATTTATTAAGATACAGTATAATTTGAGCATTCTCAATGTTTGTGTAGTTAGATTCAGAGTAGTATGATAGTAATTAATCTTTGGTTACTTGGTGTTGATTATATCATTACATGTGATTTGAGAAAATGTTGGTTTCATAGTTTTATTGAATTATTACCTTGGCCCTGTGGATATTTATTCTAGTTTTGAATCTCTGTTTTAATTTTAAAGATTTAAAGTTATCTTTATGTTTTTAGTTTTTTGTCTGCTTCAAACATTATTAAGATATATTGGTACTTTTAAGTTAAGACAGAGGACAAAATAATAAATATGATCTAATATCTTTCTACTACAATATTTACCAAAAGAAATGACACCTTTATGATATTTAACTTCAATAGACATCATTTACCAAATGAATTAAAATATTATTTTATAAATAAATTTTAATTAGATGTAATCTTGGTAAAATATTACAAAATAGCGGTATAATCTATAACAAGAAAATAAAAATATTTAACTTTAAAGCAACTGGCAAAGTTATATTAGATACCATCAGATAATGTGATATTCCTGTAGAATATTACCACTTTAGCTGCACATTCATCCAGAGAATTAGATGGATGAGATGGATAATATCTTCTTAGGAAAATTTTCCAATTGAAATATCATAATGAATATAAATTTGTACTCAATTTACTAACAATGAATTGGCCCTTAGGCCACATTGATGCTGAATCTAACATAAATAGCACAAAGTAATCCAACTGACAGTGAAATTAGTTCCTGAGAAACTCAGGGAAATCTTATATTTGAATTGACAACTTTGTTGTATATTTTTAGAAATAGGTTTATTAAAGGCCAGTTAAAATATTTGAGCAGCTTTTGTTAAATATTTTATTAATCAATCTAAACGACTTTAACTTAACAGCACTGCCTAAGCAACAAAGACTAAACTCTTTGTCTTGGCAATCAAATTCTTGAATTCTGCCTTTAACAATGTTTCCTGTTTCATTTTCTTCCATTTGTCTCTCATGAATTCCTTTGCTTTAACAAAAACTTCTAGTCTTGCAAATGTGCTGTCACCACTGTTTCTTGCAGTTCTGTGGGGAAAGAGGAGGGGGGACATATTCTCTCAGTTTGTTTTTCTGCCCAAGTTAATTTTAAGTTTTTCCTTCCGGCTCAGGTTTCTCTTCTCCACCAGGACTTCCAAGACTTTTTCAGTCCACATGAATCTCTCTTCCCCTTATGAACAATTATTTAACCACTTTAACCACTCCTGTATAAATAAATCATATCCTGATTCTTTTTTTTAATTTTATTATTTAAAAAAAATTTTTTTAATATTTATTTTTGAGACAGGGAGAGACAGCATCAATGGGGGAGGGTCAGAGAGAGAGGGAGACACAGAATCTGAAACAGGCTCCAGGCTCTGAGCTGTCAGCACAGAGCCTGACGCGGGGCTTGAACTCACCCACCGTGAGATCATGACCTGAGCCAAAGTCGGATGCTTAACCGACTGAGCCCCAGGCGCCCCCGTATCCTGATTCTTTAATGTTCCATATGGCTTCACACTTCTTCATGTCTGAAAGAGTACACTCAAATATTTTGCACTCTAATCGCTATCTTCTGTATTTGACCTCTCCTACACCATCACTAGCTCTCTCTCTGATAAACCTAGTTATCTTCCCTTAGTTTATCCACCTTGCCTACCTCTCTTCCTGCCTTCATTGCCTGGATCACTTTCACAGCTCTTTTTCGTGCTTCAAACCTACCTACCTCACACACTTCACCTTGCTGCACTCACTTGAAAAATCTGCCTGGATTGACTCGATAGTCTGCCTTCAACACATACAGTATGGTAGTCTCCTCTTATCCATGGTTTCACTTTCTGCGGTTTCAGTTACCCACAGTCTCAATGATCCATGGTCAACTGCAGTCCAGAGCAGATGATCCTCCTTCTAACATATCATCAGAAAGTCAGTAGAAGCCTAACATTGTCATGATGCCTGTGTCTTTCACCTCATTTCACTTCGAGTAGGCATTGATCATCTTACATCATTCAGAGAAGGATGAATACAGTGCCCTAAGATACTTAGAGAGACCTTATTTACATAACTTTACTGCAGTGCATTGTTATGATTGTTCTATTTTATTATCAGTTATTGTTGTTAATATCTTACTGTGCCTCATTTATAAATTAACTTTATTTTAGATATATGTGTTTAGATATATAGGGTTTAGAACAATCTCTGGTTTCACATATTCACTCGGGTCTTTTTTTTTTTTTTTCAACGTTTATTTATTTTTGGGACAGAGAGAGACAGAGCATGAACGGGGGAGGGGCAGAGAGAGAGGGAGACACAGAGTCGGAAACAGGCTCCAGGCTCTGAGCCATCAGCCCAGAGCCCGACGCGGGGCTCGAACTCACGGACCGCGAGATCGTGACCTGGCTGAAGTCGGACGCTTAACCGACTGCGCCACCCAGGCGCCCCTCGGGTCTTGAAATGTATCACCCCCAGAAATGGGGTAGGGGTGGTACTGTACCTAAAAGATTAAGTGACTGCTGGAGAATTGCATAGCCATGTAGATCAATGCCATTGCACATCTGGACTTCAACCTCAGCTGCATCCTCAGTGACCTTTGAAAATTCCTATATGTCTTACCTAGCTTGCTGCAGTCATTCTTCAGTCATCTCTGCAAACTTTGCCCTTTTCTTAAGCCTGTTTCACAGCATACACTACATTCATGTTTGATAGACTTTCTGGCTTTTCCTCTGACTCTCAATGAATGGGTTAAATTGAATTTATTAGCAGTAAACTCCTTCAAGTTCAAAATCATAATAGCAAAGTTAACAAATTTGTCACAATATTCCTTTGTTTTGTTTAGTCTCTAAGAAAAAGACACCCCTTCTTGTCTTCAATTTGACAAATTCATCTCCAGATAATAGCTTTTTAATATCACTCTAATCCCTCTCACCTGTCCCATCTTCTCTTTTACTACATAAGTTCATCATTTTTAGCCTTTGAGGGTACTTTCCCTATATCTCGTGTTTTATCCCCACTACCAACCAAATTCATTGTCTGTATCATTACCAAAGTGATCTTTCTAAAATATAGATCTAATATGTCATTCTTTGCTCAAAATTCTCAATGTCTTCTCTTTAATTTGTTTGCAACCAAATGTCTTAGCTTCTCTGTTCAGACTTATTGTGAGTCTGGCTCATCACTCAATCTCCCTCTAGCCACACTGAACTCCTTACAATTCTCATATGTCTTACATTCTCTTGTATTTGTTTCTGTGTGTTTTTCTTTTCATTTTTGCTTTTGTATATGTGGCTTCCTCTGTCTGAAATGTTTTCTACCTGGAAAAATTCTTGTATGTAATTCAGCTTTGCCTGATCTATGACATTTGCCTGGATAACCCTATTCCAACCCTCTTGTTGACTATCTTGGGTCTCATACCCTTCTCTGTGCTCTGTAGCATTGAGCTTACACACTGCCCTTTGCATTTGCCTGTCGGCAAATGCAAATGTGATGATAGGTTCATTTTCCCAAGATCACATTAAAGTTAAATTCAAACCTTATTTCTCCAAAATTAGTTTATTGATAACTATAAAAATGATCTATTTTGTTTTGTTTTGTCTTAGACATCTTACATAAAGCTAGTTATCTTACCGTACATCTTTAACACATCAGACAAAATGAATAATAGCATTTTATACCACATGCCATAAAGTGACATTTATATTTTATGATTGGTGTACTTTATTAAAAAGTAGGCAATATTGAACAAAATACTTAGTACTAGTGATTTAGTGCTGGGTTTAAGGGACTACAATCTTTTGGCATGTGGTTAGTTAGCAGTGAGAACCTGTCTAAAGAATGGTTTTAAAAGTATGTTTAGATATTTTGTTATGGACACAGAAAAATCCCCATAATTTGTGATATTTTTGTTCATTCATTTACTCATTCATTATTAATTCATTCAATATATGTTTATTGAACATCCAGTAGGTGCTGGGCACTGTGTTACTTGCTGGTTATATGCTAGTTACATAAATAGTTATGTTTCTGACTTTATGATATTTATAGTTTTTAAACTTGCCATTCAAGTTACAAGTGGCAATATATACCAGATAAGGATAAAGAAAATTCTTCTGATCTAATGCAGCCATTTACAGATATAGAATTGACAAAGACATACTAATGTGTTAACACCTGATTGAAGCTACAAGTAAAATTTCCATTAGGTTTCTATATAACATTCCATTTATGTTCTATATGAATGGTTAACCACTCAGTGTCTTTATTAGAAAACATATATGCACCTTATAGTGAAAGGAAACTTTTCAGTTACTAGTAGATATACTAGGTCAGAAAAAAAATGTAGGCATCTCTTGTTTAGAAATAAAGAAGAAAAGAACCCTTTCCAAATACTGCCATGAGTCAGTATGCTAGTCATTCTCATGTGCTATCCCATTTCACATACCAGACTTGCTATTTATATTTTTACACTCATTTACAGACAAAAGTTCAAATATTTAGAAAAGATAATATTTTTTTCCAAAGGGCACACATCCAATAAATATCAGGTCAGAATTTTAATTCAGGACTGTGCTCTTTTTATTACCTAGGTGCTATATGATTAACAACACTAAGGTTGAACAGGTTTTCATCTGACCAAGGACACAGTGCAGTCAAACAATTCCTGGCTGAAGAAGTATCTGTAGAGTAGTAAACCAGTGCATCAAGGCATTAGGCCAGGAAAGCTTATTTGCTTTCAAGAAAACTGTATCCTATAGTTAGCAGAAAATAAATGTGAGCCAAAGTCAGTGTGAATATCTCAGCCCTCAGTAGATAGGACAACGGAGAAGGAATTACACTTTTGAACAGAATGAATAATATCACTTAATGGAGATGTCAATGGGAAAGATTTAATAGATGAGGATATATGTCCATCTGATAGATTCCAATGACGGGTTGCCAGAGGGGATTATTTCAGGAAAATAATACTGTACTGGATGAATTAGTGTCAAGATCTAGTCCTCATACTTTTAGAATTATTTTGTGGGAATTGAAGCCTTCAAACCCATCCACAGAGTTTCCTTTTTCTGCTTTAGATCGTGGATAAACTAGCACAAGTTCAATTTACATCATTTTCTACGTTTTTAAAATGTTTTTGTGACAGTCACAAATTGAGCCAAAAGTGATAGAGATATTTTCTTTTTGAAAATCTAGGATTGGCTTTCTTGGATTCCATATTTGTATGTAAACACTTCTTAAAATAGTTTCAGCCTTGTTTTTAGTTCTCATAAGGGAAAGAAATCAGAAACCTGTTATAGTCCTTTCTTGGTTTATTATTCAGTAATTTTTGAGTACCTATTTTTTAAAGTTATTTATTTATTTATTTATTTATTTATTTATTTATTTATTTATTTTTGAGACAGAGAGTACAGGGGAAGGGCAGAGAGAGAGAGAAAGAGACAGGGAAACCCAAGTAAGTAGGTCAGCGTGGAGCCCAACATGGAGCTTGAACTCACAAAATGTGAGATCATGACCTGACCCAAAATCAAGAGTCTGACATCCAGGCACCCCTTGAGTACCTATTTTGTATCAGATTCTGGCATATGCCAGGAATACAGAAATGTACAACAGACATAGTTCCTGCCTTCATGGAGTAGCGATCTAAGGTGAAAAAAACACTTCACAATTAATGTTTAAAAAAAAAAAAACCCAAAACTTATAGCTCTGTGCCTTCTTGATATATAGTCCAAAATAACTCTTCCAAAATGTGTGTTGGCAAAATAACTCTTAATAAAAGATTAATTTGCTGTTGGTTATTCTAAGGACAGGCATTAAAAGGAATTTAGTAACTTCTTTAATATCTTCTGGTGTTTCTGTTATAAGAAACTGTGACAAGTATAGACTATCTGTTTATTCCTTATACTGAGAATCTTTTAGTGTTGCCTTCATTGTATTTCTCCTTACCATAGTCTGGTAGTGTCACCTGAATTTTCCATGGGGAATTTCTACTCTTCCATGCTGCACAACTTCAGTAGTTATCAATCAAGACGCTTGTGTTCATTTTTCCAAGAAATAGGCAAAGGACCCAGACCAGAATGATTTGAGTCTCTTTCCTGGGCATTTTAATCTATAGTCAAAGGACATAAAAACACCGATTAGTTGAGCTGATTTGTCCACTGCAACAAGACTCTCCCCCCCCAAAAAAAAATTCCCATTCATCCAACACCCTATCTTTTCCTGTTGGAGCTCTGTTTTCTGTATTTTCTGCAGTCAAGCCCTATCCTATGCGCTGGGGGTAGTATGGTGAAGAAAACAGATGTGGTCTTTGTTCTCCTCATACTCAAAATACTCAAGGCAGATGTTTATCACATAATCACAAAAATCAGTTAATTGCAAACTGAGATAAATAGGACCATAAGGAAAGATTGGGATGAGTCTAGCAGTTAGGTGCTTATTTTAGTTAGCATTGTGGAAAGGCCTAGCACGCTCTTCATGTTTCTTGCTAGGTGAAATTTTTGAGATTTTATGGAGAATTATAGTTTAATTTGGTTGCATAGCTAGATACACATGAACTCACAGTGAAAGCCCCCAAGAAAGCAGAGAGAGCTAACAGGCTGCATCATCAGTTTTCATTCTTCCTGGAGAACCTGTTGTACAAACAAAAGAATTTTTTTTATTCAGTAGAATGCTAGCATCATCAAAACTAACATGATATGAATCAAAAAAGGTGAAGCAATTATGATGCCATTAAACTTATATGAAATGAATAAAAGGCACTCAACACTTCAATATCACATACTTAGAGCATAGGTATAGCTAAGAGATAATTGAAGATTATGTGATGTTAAAACATCTGCCTTTATGATTGTAGTAGATATAGCTTCACATTTGTAGCCTTTCTATTTAAGTGTTATGTTTCCATTGGAAGAAAAGCACATAGTATTTCTCTATAGAAATCATTTTTCATGGTTAAAAAAATAAAACAAATAAACTGTAAAGTCATTATCAAAAAAAATTTGCTACAAGACTAAAAATATAAATTTAAGTGGAAAAAGGTGAAACTCAAGGTTAAATATTTATTCATTTAGAAGATTAACCATTTTCCCTAATATAATATGCATATAATAGCAAACAAACAGCAACTATTAGAGTGAATACATAATCTTATTTTTCTTGAACTCCTTATTTGGTTAAAAATATTTATAGGTGAGCTAATACCTAGTTGATGGATTTATAATATTTCTTATTGATCATTACAATAGAATTCTGGTACAATATTATAAATATTAACAATAATAGTTATTCATCAACAGTAGGTAAGCTCAATCTAAGGGGAAAATTAAATATTGATTTACAATATGAAAACTTACTTAATTTCTGACTTTAGCTATATATACTTGCACCTATGCTTTTCAATATTACCTTTTTAAAAAAAGTTTTATATATTTATTTTGAGAGAGAGAGGGAGAGAGAAAGCATGAGCAGGGGAGGGGCAGAGAGAGAGAGAGAGAGAGAGAGAGAGAGAGAGAGAATCCCAAGCAGGCTCTGCACTGTCAGTGCAGAAATGGATGTGGGGCTTAAACTCAAGAACTGTGAGATCGTGACCTGAGCCAAAACCAAGTCGAATAGTTAACCAACTGAGCCACCCACACACCCCTCATCATTACCTTTTAAACTCCTCTGGGGAAAACTTAATATATTTTCAGTCCTCAAGAAAATCATATTTACCAATGTAAATGTTTCCAGGTTTATCTGTGAAAATATATTTATGGACTCTGTATGAAATTTGCCATTTACTCGTCAGTGAAATAATTTCAGGTATACTCTACTGTAATAGAGTATTACTAGTATTACGACCTTTGTCATAAACAAATATTATGAATATATTCACATTTTATTAAATATTTTGATAAGACAATTTATTTAATCAATATTATATAATAGAACATTTCATTTGTTTTTCTTTTATTATTATGATAAATTTGCAATAAATGGTTTTATAAAACATTTTTATATGTGAATCTGGTTAGTTTCTAAGGATTAATACTTATAATTAAATTTTTTAAATTTGTGCTTGTATATTTTGATATTTGTATTTTATTTTATTTTAAATTCCAATATAGTTAGCATACAGTATTATATTAGTTTCAGGTATACAATATAGTGATTGAACAATTCCATACATCACCCAGTGCTCATCATGACAAGTACACTCTTTAATCCCCATTGCCTACTTTACACATTCCAGTCTTTTAGAACTGATTTGTTTCCCTTTCTTTTTTGTTGTTGTTGTTGTTGTATATTCCTTACTTTGCAACAATTAATTTCATCCAATGTGTAAGCATATTTTTAACACTTATTTAGGTAATGATTACATTCTCCATCTTTTTAGACCACAAATTTACATTCTTGAAATTTTTTTAATTCATTTGTCATTTGAATAGACTGAATAGATACCACACATCTTAAACCCTCTTGGCATTCCTACTTGTCTTGGGAGGTGTGAATTTGTTTCTGCCACTAATCTCTCCATTATCTTCTACTGTTGAATAAGAAGAAGAAAGGAAAGCAAGTCAGTAACATTTTTCTTTAATGAAAAATTCTATCTATATGCTTATGCAGTATATTTTCTTCTACCTTATAAATGAATAGTTTCAGAAGGATTTAATTAAGAGTTTATATTCTTTTTGGAATTTTGTAGTATTTGAGGGATTTTTTTCAGATGTATAGAATTAAGTCTTTAGTAAGGAAAAATTACTTTTCTCGTTATAAAAACTTTCCATTTCTATCCCATTTTTTCTTTCTTAGATAACTTAGATAATTTAGGTTCTTAGTTAACACTTCATTAGGTTTTTTCTCCCCCCTTCTTCATAGCTATCACCTTCAACTGTTTTCATCTATTTGTCATTTTCTTTCAATCATTTGCCCAGTTTTATTCCTATGTAAAGTATTTTATTTTTCACAGTGTCAGCTCTGTCTTTATTAGTACAAAAAGAAGTTTTGCATTGGACCACTATAACTTGTGGTTACAATTTTTCTTATGTCATTCAGGTTTCCTTTTAAATGACATTTTATCTAGGTAAAATATTTTATCATCCTTTCATTGCATTCTTCATAAAATCCATGTTTTTTTAATTTGGCAGAGATCACATAGCACATAATACTTGAAATGGATTTCTTATTTTATTAAGGCTTATCAAAACTGTGCTTGTCTTCTATTTCAAATGTTATTTTTATTGTTGTTTATTTTTTTTCCCTAATAACCTCTCCTTTCTGTTGTCCATGCCCTGAATGGTAAGATGTCTATTGGTATTTTCTTGAATTGTAAGAGTGTCCCTCTGCATGCTTTTAGGATCCTCTTCTCATATCTCAAGAGATTTGGATGGCTGAAGTAAAGTGACATCAGGAATTCAGCATTTTGAGGTAAGTGGGGCCTTCTGTCAGCAGTCATCTTTGTTTTCTTCCATGTGTTAGTCAAAGTGTTGCTCCCAAGTCCATTTGTTCTTCATCACTCGGCCCTGTCTTCAGTCTGCCTAGCTCAGTGTATCAAGAATCCTGCTAGTCAGTTTAGCAAGAATCTCACACTCTTGATAGCTGATCACCCTGGTCTGCCTTCAGCAGGAATCCTGTGAAGTGAGCTTATCAAGAATACCCATACCTTTTGGGCGCCTGGGTGGTTCAGTTGGGTAAGCA
Organism: Prionailurus bengalensis; assembly: GCF_016509475.1. Classification (NCBI taxonomy): domain Eukaryota; kingdom Metazoa; phylum Chordata; class Mammalia; order Carnivora; family Felidae; genus Prionailurus; species Prionailurus bengalensis. The sequence continues at coordinate 56,164,751 of NC_057349.1, read as the reverse complement.
TCAGACTTTTGCTCAGGTCATGATCTTGTGGTTCTTGGGTTCAAGTCCTGTGTTAGGCTCTGTGCTGATAGCTCCCTCGGAACCTGGAGCCTGCTTCTCTCTCTGCCTCCCCAGCTCATGCTCTGTCACTCTCTCTGTCTCTTTCTCAAAAGTAAATAAAGGGGTGCCTGGGTGGCTCAGTTGGTTAAGCATCCGACTTCGGCTCAGGTCATGATCTTATGGTCCGTGAGTTCGAGCCCCGCGTCGGGCTCTGTGCTGACAGCTCAGAGCCTGGAGCCTGTTTCCGATTCTGTGTCTCCCTCTCTCTGACCCTCCCCCATTCATGCTCTGTCTCTCTCTGTCTCAAAAATAAATAAATGTTAAAAAAAATTTTTTAAAGTAAATAAATACTAAATAATAATAATAATAATAATAATAATAATAATAAAGAGTACCTGTACCTTTGATGTCTCCTCTTAGTAATTTTTTATCCACTGATCCCATTATCCTCTTTAGCTATAATCCCCAGCTGACTTTGCTGCATTTGGAGTTGAGCCCTATTTCTCACCTTTATTGCAATAGCCTTGACACCTATTGCAATAGTTGTGAATGAGGTCTTTTTTTTGCCATTTTAATAAGTGTCAGAATAATTTTTTCTTTAACATGAGCGATTGCCTTTCAGCAACTCTTCTACCTACTGCTTCGTTTCCATTCTCTCCCTTGAAAATGAAGAGGGTTTAATAATCCAAATCATGAGATTTAAGATTACAAAATATTTCCTTTGTTTTAAATAGCATATTTTCTATTACTATGAAAATTAATGTAACATAAGGTAAATACCTAATACAAGTGGCTTTAAAACACATCATATATGATTTGTGTGTCCATATTTAATCTGAACTCAACAATTTGTAATAGATAAAGTATGAACCACTGAATCTAACCAATTCCCTGTTTCTGAGTGCTGAAATCAAATTGAGAAATTATTTTTTAACACATGTTCTGACTACTGTTCCATTTATCTGATCATATACAGACAAGGCTTACCTAAATGTCAAAAATAATGAATATATTACTGAGCTTGAATATAGTCACATTTCTTCGACATTTTACTCCCTTAACCACTTATTTATATCTTGGCAACTATTTGGAAAGATTTTAACATTACATCTTTTTCTCTTATTGTATTAAAAAAACATCTGGGAAACTGTTTAGGTAGAGGATCAGTTCAGTATTATCTCATCTGAACTGTGTTTGTATATGTCAGATGAAGACCTTTGATTCATTTTTTTTAAATGCCTTGGCATTAGAATTATTGTTTTCAACATTTGAATTGTGCATGTATACACATGCAGATGCTAATAAAGGGAATTCTTAAGGGTAAAATAATCTTTTTAAACTCTATTTTTAAAAATTTGCACGAATAGACTGAAAACAAAACTATTTAAAATAAAATGCTATCTTATTTTTTCTGGTATCTATGAAGCTCTTTTTCAGCTAAGTGAATTTTTAAAAGACATGTATATCATTTATGAAGTAAAGACAACTCTATGCATATATTTCTGCTGAAGAACAGATAAGCTTATCTAAACACTATTTCATTTACCCAACTGTCAGCTTACATTTTATTACCAAATTTTTATCAAATGGCAAGAGTGACATTTTTATGTTCAGATGATGAATTATTTAAAACATATTTTTCTAGAATTATTATTTTTTGGGAATTCTAAAGTCAGTCATTGATAAAATGAAAGAAAATAATTACAAGTTGACCAAAAACATCCTTTTGATAGATAAATACATGACTTCAAAGATTTATGTTGATTTATCTTGTAGCTGGACTTGTATTCACATCTCTAAGTCTGAATTCTTTTTATTTAATTCATTATCGTGTTCAATACAACTTCTCTCCAATTGGTTCCTTGTATAATTTATTCCCCAAAACCCCTGCTTGTCCTTCCCTGTCCTTATAATGCTCACACATTATGCCAAATAAAAACTTTGGTAAACAGTTTGAACTGTTAGGTGGTATTCCCTCCAACTCACTTTTTCTCTTATAAGTTTGAGGACCTCTACCTTAGCTAAACAAAATTATTTGTTACAGACACAAAATTGATTTATACTCTAAGCAGGTGAAGTTATTAATCTACCTTCATTTGCAACTCTAATTAATATTATTCTCCACAAAATATTTCCAGACTGATCCCTCTATGGTCTTTGACTTGAATGAGCTCCTGAGCCTTTGTATTTCCTCACCTCCTTAATCACTTTGCACTTCGGTATCCCTCAAGTGTTATTCTCCAAAATGTGCAGCATGGAGAAAAGAGGAAAATTAACAGGATAAGTTTGCTAATTTAAATTTAATTATGTACAGTGTAAGAATAACAGATTTAATTTCAATGCTGGTTTATGAGCATAGACTGTCTTTTCAAGAACATCTGTGTCATCCACTGTGATTTATTTTGCTACAAAGTGTCTTTGCACTTATAAAGAGTGGCCACTAGAGTGCTGCAAGTATCCATTCAAGTTTGAGTCCTTGCTCTGTGAGGATATTCTAGTAGTGATTAAAACAATAAGGCTGATCTATCTTTGGAACATATGGGCCAGTCTCAGTAAAGAAATGCTAAAAATCATTTAAACCATGCATAGTTTTATTTGCTAATACATTTATACTTATAACTCTTTCTCTGTTCATGCATTAGATTCAAGGTATAGAAGCTACTGAAATGAAGTCAATGTTTTAGTTAATAAAAATTAGTTTCCATTTTACTATCTTACCATCAGCACTTTTACAATATAGTTACTTTCTTTTAGCATTTAGGATTGAGTATTTATATGTCTCCTTTCCATAACAATTCTTAATTTCTATTCATTAAGAATATAGGCCATGCTAGAGATGAACTTTCATTAATTTTCTCTTTTAAAGTATGCTTTTAAGTTTAAATATCCATTCAAAATATCAATGATAAGGTTTTTGGGGAAAAATCTACTTTGCATGTGTAGGCAACAAGGTCAGGCTGCCCCAAGATGGATCACTTTGGCATGAAGATTATTATTTTGAATTAAGGCAATCAAAACTCAGTAGATTCAGGAAAAGCTCCTTACTACCCCCTCCACTCCTAAAAAGAATTTAGACAGGGGACCTGATCAGAAAGAGATCAGTTATTACCAGAAATAACTACATTATGATAAGAACTAGGTATGGTAGACACAGAGGAACCTAGCAAAGCCTATCTGATCAGTCTTCTATGTCCTATTGTTTCTGAATGGCAGCAAACATTTGTTTGCCAAACATTTACTCTTTTTCCACTTCCTGTAAATTGCATAGCTTCCTTTTGAAGTCCTCCTCCTTAGATCAAAATACCTCGTTTTGACTGACTAACTTTGGGATTTCTGTGTGGATTCCCTGTGTGGACAAAATTAAATTTTGTTTTCTCCTATTTATCCGTCTCTTGTCAATTTGATTCTCAGTCCAACTAGAAGGACCTTGAAGGACAGAGGAACTTCTTTCTCCTTGACCTGTTTAACTAGACATGTTTGAATTTTAAAGTTCAGCCTACCACCTAAATGCATTTTTTGTCCTTAGAAGTGAGTTCTTTGAGGACAAGGTACTGCTTTATTCATCTTCATAGTTATGATGTCGACTTCATATCTTTAAAAACAAATATGAACACTGATCATTTAAAAACAGGAGAATTAAATGTATTTCTTAGTAAACATTAAGAAAAGCATTTGATCTGGCATTTATGTATTTTATCATCTGTATTCTTTATTCATATTTACACTTGAATAACACTTTATATAAGATAATTTGGGATATTGTGATTCATTAGAATTATATATATTTCCTTCATCCCCATTTCTGATACAGAGCTCCTAAAACCCCTGAATTTCTTAAGTGATGAGAGTGATAAAGGTGTCTTTTGTTATGTTGATGAATGAGTTTCAGAATGCTTCTAGGTCACTTAAGGATGGGGCTGATCTTCAGGAGAACCAACCATGTGATTCAAGGGTTGGAACTTTCAGTCCCATCTCCTTGACCACCAGAAAGAGGGCCTGAAAATTGAATCAATCATCAATGGTCAGTGATTTAATTAATCTTGACTATGTAATGAAGCCTGCATAAATCCTCAAAAGGACTGGGTTCGGAGAGCTTCTGGGTAGGTAAACATGTGGAGATGCTGGGAGAGTTGTGCACCTGGAGAAGGTATGGAAGCCTAGAGCCCTTTCCTCTTGCCATGCCCTATACATCTATTCCTGAGTGATATTCTTTCATAATGAACCAGTAACTTAGTGAGTAAGCAAGTCTCTTGAGTTTGTGAGCCACTCTAGCAAATTAATTGAACCCAAAGAGAGGATCATGGGAACCTCTGATTTACAGCTAATCAGTCAGAAGTGTGGGTAACTTTGCAATTGCAACTGGTATCTGAAAACGGGAAGTAGAGGCAGTCTTGTAGGACTGAACCCTTAACCTGTGGAATTTGATGTTATTTCCTAGTAGACTGTGCCAGAATTGAGTTGAATTCTTGAATACCTACTGGTGTTTGAAAATTGCTTGGAGTAGGGTGGGGAACACATCGTCATGGTCGAATTAATCCAAGAACACCAAAAAGATACCTGATTCCTTTTGTTAGGATTAGAAGTATAGGGTAGTAATATTTTCACTTTAAATAAAAATTGAAATCAAGGTACAGAATTTACTTCATACATTAAATTATTAATAGATATTTTACTAAAATTCCTATCTCCTGAGAGAAGAATTATTTTTATCATCTTTTTCCTTGTGATAGAGTCTTGAACTTGCCGAAATCTCTGTTCAATCAGGTTATATCTCAACAATACGTAAGTTACAAGCATACCACTGCACATCTACTGAATAGAATCAGTTAGCTTCAAATTAATTAAACATATTTCAGATAAGACCAGGAACTTCACCAAAGTCAAATGAATAAATAAGAAATCAGTTATTAAGATCCCACTGCTGTTCATTTGTGTCTGAGAATAACAGGTTGCCCATTGTGGACGGATAGAACCAGTTGATGAGATGAGCATTCATCTCTGCAGTTAAACTCTTTGGCTTCACGCTGCTTGCACGTGTCCAAACAGTTTTCTATGAAACTTGAGGTAGACCTGTATTTCCAGTTTCATTTTTCATAGTCTTCCATAAAAGGTACCCCCAGAATTTGTTTCTGCCTGCCTCTGTACTCATCATGCCCTCTTATTCTGAAATACCCCTCTGCCAAGACAGTTAAAGTTTCAGCTCATTGGTTATGCCTTCAATAAATCTTAAATTGGAAATAATTTCTTCCTTATTTGGAATCCCATAGGGTTTTGTTTACATATAATATCATGGTATGTATTTCTTCCTGTTCTACAAATTAAGCCCTATTTTTCCTAATGTATTCTCTCAGATAATTAACTAATTAAGTTATTTATTCATTCATTCATTGCACAAAATGGAAAATGTATGGAAAATGTTGAGCAGGTTAAAAGAATAAAGAGTGACAACAAGCTATGTAGCTGGCCTCTGTGTAGATGACAGAAATGATCAGAGATCTGAGTGCCCAAAGGGGAGAGCCAAGCCTTGCCATTCTTTGAGGAAGGAGTGATCCAAAAAGAGGAAATAGCAAGTGCAAAGCCTAGGGGCAGAAGTCAACTTGGCAAGTGAAGAACACCAAGAGGTTAGCAATGGGGCTTTATTTTATTTTATTTTATTTTTAATGTTTATTTCTGAGACAGAGAGAGACAGAGCATAAGTGGGAGAGGGGCAGAGAGAGAGAGAGAGACACAGAATCAGAAGCAGGCTCCAAGTTCGACACGGGGCTCGAATTCACAAAACAAGAGATCATGATCTAAGCCGAAGTCAGTTGCTCAACGGACTTAGCCACCCAGGCACCCTAGCAATGGGGCTTTAAAGGAGACATGTTTAGAGAACACGAAATGATCTGACCACCATGCCTTATCTTCCCTTGGTTTCTTGTATCTCAGATTGCATTTAGTATACAGGGTTTTACACACAGAGTAATACTCAATGGTAATGCAATATAGTGATTTGGAGGTAAGAAAAATTTGGATTTGAATTAAATTTCATTTCCTTATTAGTTTAATGACCTTGAGCAGATTGCATACCCTGAGGCTTTATCTGTGTTTGATCGATGTTTTCACTTTCCAGTTGAAAACCTTGTATTAAGATCATTGACTAAGAGAGAAAAAGTTAAAAGGGTAAATTCTCGTAGGAAAAAATGTATATTTAGGATAATTAATTGAATAAACTTCTCTTCTAAAAAAAACATTCTGGAGGCGCCTGGGTGGCTCAGTCCTTTGGGAATCCGACTTCCGCTCGGGTCATGATCCCACAGTTCGTGAGTTCGAGCCCCACATCAGGCTCAGTGCTGACAGCTGGGAGCCTGGAGCCTGCTTCATATTCTGTGTCTCCCTCTCTCTCTGCCTCTCCCCCGCTCTCTCTCTCCCTCTCTCTCCCTCTCTCTCTTTCTCTCTCTCTCAAAAATAAACATTAAAAAAATTAAAAAATAAACATTCTGAAGGACATTAATACTCAAAAATTGTACAAAATCATTGAATTATTTTAACTAGCTAAAACTCCTTAGAGAACCTAACACCTTTCTTCACTGAAAATCACTTCCACAGAGACTTTCTTTGCTCTGAAGAACAAAGTTCTTGAAAGAACTGGGCTCGTTCATCTGGACTCCATTTTTTTCCCCTTTTCAACCTGATCTGCATTAAATTCTGAACCTCACTCTATTTTCATTCTTAAGATGACTGAAAAAGATTAATGCAAATGATGTAAACTGCCAGTTGACAAACATTATATATTTTTGTTTAAATACTGTGAGGTTACAAAAATAGTCATAATCACTCTCTGCCATTTTTAATGGGCAGTAGAAATCAGGATCATTAGGCAAAATGGTTTTCTCAAAATCTGGAAAGCAATAAAATTTGTATCCAGCCAGCCAGAATTGGTTTATTCTCTTTTAGGTAGAAGAATCTTCTGATAATATCTTATGTCCTGCACTTACTTGAGCTCTCACCTGCCTTCTTACATATGTGAATAGAAAATATTGACCATTGTAAATGTGAACTGAAGCAGTATCTTCATTTACTTTTCTGATCCACTCTCCAGAGCTAGCAACACCGTTAACATGCTTCAGAATACTGAGGTAACTTTACTAGAAAATAATAAAATGAACAAAGTAATTTTGCCTTTTAATACATTTACTTTCAGCATATGCCCTGAAAAGTTAATATTTCCTCATTCCTGCTAACATTCTCTTCCCTTCTTTTGTATCTCCATATCCTGGAAAAGGTAACTTGTTTCTTTATATCTCTGTAAGTTTGCATTTGTCCTTTGGTACCCTATTTATTCTCCTTTTACCCTTTCTCTTTGAAAATTCCTAGTGTCATTAATTTTAAAAAAATCTTCCTTCACCTTACCACTCCCTAATTAGAATTAATGAGATATCAATATCTGCAATGTTTCCTCATCATTTTATAGACATTAGATTCTACTATGCCCTGTGCTGTGATACAACTTGTGGTTTACAGTTTACAGCCCTCCACTAGATTGCATAACACTCAGAGATAGAAACCACATGTTATTAGTTTTTGTAACCCCAGAAATGAACCCAGTGAGAGGCACATAGTAGATATAAAATTATTATTTGATTAACTTCACCTTAAAGAGAATAGTATTTCTTTTGGAACTGGAGAATTTCCCCTCTGTAAATTGCCTAGTCTTATTCTCTCTATTCTCAAAAGAGAAAAAACAAAAACAAAAAAACAAACAAAAAAGAGATGGCTATCCATAAAGTTACCTATCTGTAAGATACTGGCTGATAATTCTGCCTTTCCTCACCTAGAATTTCTCATCTTCTTTATGTCTTTACCATCCATTTGTGGTTTTTTTTGGTTTTTTTTTGTTGTTGTTGTTTTTAATTTTTTTTTTCAACATTTATTTATTTTTGGGACAGAGAGAGACAGAGCATGAACGGGGGAGGGGCAGAGAGAGAGGGAGACACAGAATCGGAAACAGGCTCCAGGCTCTGAGCCATCAGCCCAGAGCCTGACGCGGGGCTCGAACTCACGGACCGTGAGATCGTGACCTGGCTGAAGTCGGACGCTTAATCGACTGCGCCACCCAGGCGCCCCTTTACCATCCATTTGTAAATCTACTATCATCCACTGAGTCTTAGCACAAAGTTGGCAAAAGTTATCATGAAACTATATCATGAAAATACTTGCTAAGACATCAGCAATCATCCCATTTTGGGAACTTCTAAAGTACTTATGTACCTCTCAACTTGGGCATTTATCCCAAGTACCCTTTGTGTAGAGTAAATCACTCAAAAATTCTAATAGACTTTTAAGCCTCGTGAAATTAGAAGCTGTGTCATACTCTTTTTGTTTATTTGTTGAATTCAGCACATGCTTTGCACATGGAAGATAATTAATCAATATATTTTGAATAAGTATATGTAGGTAAGGATATATTATAAATAGATATTTACTACTATTTATACCTATCTTATAAACTAGCTTACATTTGTGGTGACTTTACCCCAAAGCTGTGAGAGATAAGGAAATGAGTATTAAGTAGGGCTAGGCGAAATATTCCCTGGGAGCCAAATCCAGCCTGCCACCTGTTTTTGCAACTGTTTTCACAGTTTTCAAAGATTACAAAGTAATCAAAAGAAGAATATTTTATGCTACATAAAAATTACATGAAATTAAAGTTTCAGTGTCCATAAATAAAGTTTTATTGGAGAATAACTGCATCTATTTGTTTGGATATTGTCTATGGCTATTTTCATGTTACCACCCAAAGCTGAGTAGTTGTAACTTGTGTGGCCCTTAAAGCCAAAAATATTTATGTTCTGTCCCTTTATAGAAAAAGTTTGGTGAGTCTCTTCATACAACAACAACAACAACAAAACAAACCCTGATAAAGCAAAATTGAATATATTAATGCTTGCAATCTTTTTTCAACAGCAGACTTTTCTAGTCATCTCTCTAATCTTTCAAAAATGCAATGCCACATTTTACAGGATTGGAGTTTTTAAGTTCCATGTTCAGCAATAATGTATAGATTTCACCTGCAAGGGATTCAGATGTACATATATATTAAGACACACTCAAACCCACATATGTACAAAATCAATGCAGTATAATACAAATTGGAAGAATTATGGAGCAGTGTTAATTTTATGCTGGGAAATACTTGGCAGTAATGGTATATAAATTTAGCACAGATTTAATCATTTCGATTATCTGATACAGGTAAGAGTTAATATTTAAAATACTGAATGTTACTGAGTTTAACTTAAAAAAAATTAAAAACAAAAAGTATACTGGGGGCTAATGTGTTCATGTTCTTCCCAAATATTACACAAGCATGTGATGAATTTGGGGTGAGACCATGTCTAACTTAAGTTATATTTGATCATTTGAATTAAGGAAGACAAAGATTTTGTTGTGCTTCTTAAAATCTAAAATAATCCATTTGTCTAGAAAACTTAAGTTTGATTTTGTTCATTTCTTTGAGGACAGACTCAGATGAAGAAATTTCGATTGGTACTTAACAGGAGTCTTACAATAAAATAAACCAAATTTTTCCTTTTAAAAACAACTTTTTAAAAACAACACCCCAACCTGTCCTGTGACACAACTCCCCAACTAACATTATTTTTCCTTTTATCACATGATCACATATGCACCCATTTATTAACATTTCCATGTACCATATTACTTTTGGGAGAAATTATGTTAAATATACACATATATTAAAATAGAACATGAGTAATCAGAATAAATCTGTAATATTTGATTGGGTAATGATGATATATTAAGAAGAACTCTCTACATTTCTGAAAATACCAAGGTGCTACCATTAGAGTTCTCTCCACATGATAGGCCACACTTTGTAAAGTTGTGCCCTCATAATTTATAAAGTTACTTAATTTTTTGAGGCATTGTTGTTTAGAATAAAGACAAATGGTACCCTAATACCAATCTTATTTTATACTCCTTTACCATGGTGTGACTCTTTCATCTATTTAATATAATCTTTAAAGTCCTACCCTGTTCTCAGTAAATGGTCTCAACATTTTCAATGACAGAATGTCATTTATTTTAATATTTAAAAAACAAGTAAAGTCCAATATCAGAAGCTAAATGTCTTTTTAAAACAATATTTATTCCATGTTGCACTGATTAAATAGTGTTATCAAAGAAATGTCTGGAATATTACAGAAACCCATTCAAATTTCATTTTCTCAAATTTATCTTAAGTTTAATACACTGAACAAGCACATTCTCTTTCCAAATGAATGAATGAGTGAATGAATGAATGAAAACAAAAATTAACCAACCATACCCAACAAAATAGAAGCCTCTATAGAAAGAATATAGAAATGGAATGAGGAAGAGGAGGAGATGTTAATAATGGCCTGACAGATGGGTAAACATTTCGCCTCATATTCTCTCAAAAATGTCTTGAGACTGTAAACATAACAGACTGTCATTGGATACACAAATGTAAATGACCCCAGCGAGAATCAGCAGAGGAAGTAACTGTCCAGTGAACCCATTCCAAATTGCCAACCTACAGAATCTTAAGCTAAATAAATGGGTTGTTGTTTTAAGCAACAGTTTCTGGATTGGTTTGTTAAATAGCAAAGGCATAACTGTGACACACACAGGTCTATCTATCCTCATGATTGTACTATCTATTCTCACTCCCAAGCAGAGCACGGGAGGCAATATGGACACACAAATGCCTAGCTTATTTACATTAACTCCAGCTAAATCACATAGCAATAAAATAGGTCTGCCTTAACCAATAAGTCCTAAAGTTTCTATGTGTATAGTGGGCTTTTTGTTTAGGTGTTGACTGCATTTCTTTATTACCAAATTTATAGTTAGTTCACTGAGCAATTTTTTACCAATACACCCCAATTCTGCCTCCCCCTCATTTCTTCCTCCAAGCAATTCTCAACCCATTACTTTCCTCATTATATTGTTAATCTCATGAGTACCAGGGTCCAATCACTTGGACATTCTTAAGGGGTACAGTTTCGTGTTACTTTAAATATCATGTCAGATTTTTTATTTTAACTTGACTCACATCAATCTCTCATATTCTGAAAAACTGAAACATTTTTTAGTACCAATTCTTTATGTTAGATTTTCCCCAACCATTCCCCAAATTTACTAAAATATCACATTATTTTCAACTAATTAGTATATAAAATATTGATGTGTACAAAATATCACCAATAACAATCAGTATTAAAAATATTATTAAATATACACAACCCAGTAATTGTACTCTTTTTAAATGATCTAATCAGTTGCTCCAATACCATATTTTTTTAAAAAATCATCTTTTGTCAAATGCTAACTTCATCATATGGTAAACTCCAATATTAACTTAAATTTGCTTTTGCACTTTCTCATTCAGTTCCATTGAGCTATCTAGACCTAAGAAATCTCTTGAATTGTTCTATTTTTAAATGTACTTCAACATCTTCTATAGTTTAATTGTCCTGCTTGATTATTACTCTTTTCAGCATCTAAATGAAAAGTTTTTCATAACTTTTTTTGTTTGGTTTGTTTGGGGTTTTTTTGTTTTGTTTTTTGTTTTTTTAAGTAGGCTTCGTGCCCAATGAGGACCCCAACATGGGACTTGAACTCACAATCCTGAGATCAAGACCTGACTGCACATCAAGAGTCTGATACTCAACTGACTGAGGCAACCAGGCACCCCATAAGTTAATTTTTTTAAAGTTCTATTATTTATCAACTTCCACAGTAATCTTCTTTATGCTTTGATTGGGATTGTTTTGAAGTATATACAACAATTTAGGAAGACCAAATCATATGATTATCTTCATAAATATAAGAAGAAGCATTTGACAAAATTCAACACTGATTTATGTTAAATCATGCATAAAATAGAAATTTATGGATACCCCCTTAACATAATAAAATATGCATAAGTTAGTACAGTTGCTAGCCTGTTACTCAGAGGCAAAGTAACAGGGACTTTCCTGCTAAAGTTAAGAAAAAGATAATGATACCAATTCTACATTCTACTATTTAATATTCATTTGAAGATCTTAGCCAGTGCAATTAAACAAAGGAAGCAATTAGAGAGTATAGATTTTATAATTATAGATAAAGTTATGGATTAAAAGGACAAGAGGCATATTAACTTATATCAGCAATCACATTTTAGTAACTTTTGTGGGATTCTTGCTTGACAAACTAAAAGATTATGTGACAAGTGGAGAAATGTGAACACAGATAATATTTAGAAAGTATTACTATTTTAGGTTGGATAATAATGTTGCAAATCTATTTAGAGAAGATTCTGGCATATTTTCAGATAAAATGATGTGATATCTCAAATTTCTTGCAAAGTATTCTGGGCTGAGGGAAGAGAGAGAGTGTGTAGATAAAACAAAATTGGCCTGCATGAATTGTCAGAGTTGTGTAATAGTACACTGATGTTCACTATACTATTCTCTCTAATTTGCCATATGTTTGAAGTCCATCATAAAAATATTTTCACATTTATTTATTCTTTACTCAGCCTTTCTTTGCTTATAAAGATGTTACTCCTCCAAGAAAACAACATATAGTCACCACGTAATGCCTGCCTTATTCACCTTCAGTGTTTTATTTGGAGTTTTGTTTTCTTGAATTTTTGTATTGATTGGTTGTATATGAAGATAACAGGAAAGGAGGAAGTTTAGAAGAGTGTATACTAACAGAATCTGACAAGTTCAGAGATCAGAGGGTCTGGAAGAGAGTAACAAATAAACATCTGCACAAATTTTTTATGGGAATAGATCCAATGACTCAAGATTCAAAAGCTGATGGGTGTTTTTACCTGTTTCACATTTGGTCTGTGTGTGTGTGTGTGTGTGTGTGTGTGTGTGTGTATGTATAAAATGACTGTAAAGGAGATAGTTCCGCAGTTAAGTCCAGGCAAGTCAGTAAAAATAAAATCCCTATGAAGAATAATAGCATGGAATTTAGAGACACACTGATATATGTCATTTGCAGTATGTAGTTTTCAACTAAAAATTAGTAAATATACAAAGAAATAAAGTGTAGTCAAAATTCAGGAAAATGAAAACATTCAGTAGAAGCTGACTCTGATTAGGCTCTGATGTTGATTTTAGCTCACAAAAGAATCAAAGTAACTATTATAAATGTGTTCAAAGACTTAAACAGTAAGCTAATAAGAAATAACCATACATACATACATACATACATAAATGGAACTATCTTAAGAACAAACTAGAAATTATAGAGTATAAACTCTAATAATTTAAATCAAAAATTTACATCATGACTTCCATAAAACAAGCAATTGCACACATGGCCCAAAGGCAGTGAGATATGGTTGAATGGATGGTTGGATGGATGGATGGATGGATGGATGAATATAAGATTCTAATCTTTCTAAGAAATGCATTTACCATTTCTCTGCTTGACACAACATTCCCTATGGGAAAATCTTTGTGTAATTCTTTATGCTGACCTTTGTAATCAATTGTATTTGAAGTATTTCACATCTCTGTGCCCATTTCATATCACCTCAAAAAATTAAGCAATAATAGCACTAAACTATCTTGTAATTTACTTGGTAAGAATAATGAATTGATCTACACAAAACACTTCATTAGCATAATGAAGGATATTAATGTTAAGTACTGTGATTAATACTTCTGATTGTGATGAAAGGGTATATGAAAGAGCTAGTAGAAATTTACAGCTCTCTAGAAAATCCTATAAACAAAACTCCCTAATGGCTCATCTTAGTTCAGCAGAGAAAAAATGATTGCCATTTATAACAATTATGTAACAGTACCTTCAATGTACAAAATTTCAATTTTCCACTTCCTCTATTTCAGAACTCTAGATTCAGTGTAAATACAATAATTTTTAGACATGGAATAATTTCACCATATCATTTGGCCAAAATCCCCTTCCTGAACTTTCTAACCCCTTCAGCCCTCCCCAACTCTTCCCATTTATACACACCAAGCACATAAATAAAGGTACATACAGTGTTTCATTTTACTATAATGAACTTACAAAAGTATCACTATTTAATACAATACTTTTAGTTCTGTTGTTTCTATATTATAACCACATCAATTGAATAGTTTTTCTCATAAAATGAATATTAAAGAAGAATTCCACATGCTGTTAAAAATGGTAGAGTTAACAATACAGGCTTAAATATTGGGAACTTATGGGACACCTGGGTGGATCAGATGGTTAAGTGTCTGACTTCGGCTCAGGTCATGATCTTGTGGCTCAGGTCATGATCTCGTGACTCAAGTCATGATCTCAGGGCTCATGAGTTCGAGCCCCGCGTGGGGCTCTGTGCTGACAGTTCATAGCCTGGAGCCTGCTTAGGATTCTGTGTATTCATCTTTCTCTGCCCCTTCCCCCCCCCCCCATGTTCTGTCTGTCTGTCTCTGTCTCTCTCTCAAAAATGAATTAAAAAAATTGAAAATTTTAAATAATTGGGAACATATGTTTCTTCTCTATGATGAAAATTCAATATAATGACAGAAAAATACTATTTTAAAAGGTATATACTGCTAACAAAAAGTGAATGAGAGAGTTATTATTGGATGATATTTCTATCAAATTTATGGAAAAAGAAAATCTGATGGAAGATGTTGACTGTTGAAGCAGAAGGATAGAAATCTTATGTAGAACACACGAAAGGTGATCCATTTAAAGAAGGGACAATTTATGGCAAAGGTTGTTAATGTTCCCCAACATCTATTTTTGTCTTTCTTCCTCTTGGTAATTAAAGGACGCTGACATCCAGCTCCCATTCTTAACAAGGAATGTGTCTCAGCTAGAGATTTTATATCCCAGCTTTCCTTGTAACTAAAGGCAACCCTGTAGCTAAATGCAGACCAATGAGATGCAAGCAGAATGTGTTGTGTAAAACTTCTGGGTGAAAATCTTAAAAAGAAAGATGATTCTGATTCCCCCGCCTTTCCCTTTTAGATTGGCAGGAAAATGGCAACAACCAATCTCCTAGCTGGGAGTCTATGGATAATGTCATGGAGTGGAGTCGCCCATCTGCCATGAATTACCCACAAACTTCTGGTCTTTTATGTTAGAAAGAAATTAACTTCTCTTTCTCTGAAGGATTGTATTTTGGAGTGTCTTTGTTAAAACAGCTTAGCTTCAACCTAACCAATATACCATTTTACCTGACAAAATCCCAGACAGGCTCCAGATCATGAGAAAATAATAACTAAAAATAATAATGAGAAATTGGGCTAAAAATATTATTATTTTGTAATTCTTTTTTTCTTAAAGTTTATTTACTTGTTTTGAGAGAGTGGGAAAGGGGCAGAGAGAGAGGGAGAGAGAGAGAGAGAGAGAATCTCAGGCAGGCTCCACAATGTCAATGCAGAGCCCAACATGGGACTTGAACTCACAAACCATGAGATCATGTCTTGAACCAAAGTCAGATGCTTAACAGACTGAGCCACCCAGGCACCCCTATAATTCTTAAATAGAAAATTTGTTCCCCCTCACTCCACCCCTATAACATTCTCTTCCTCAAAATCTTCATCTGCAGTCTGTTAACGTAGGAGGAAAAATGAAGTGCTGTTCTTTTTGGAAATTAAACCCACTCTTAGTGAAGTGATAGGATAGTTACATTTAGATTTATGCAAGGCAAGAATTAGAGTGAGTTGGGTGAGAGTGTGGTCAAGGGAGGCAAGC
Source organism: Prionailurus bengalensis (assembly GCF_016509475.1). Classification (NCBI taxonomy): domain Eukaryota; kingdom Metazoa; phylum Chordata; class Mammalia; order Carnivora; family Felidae; genus Prionailurus; species Prionailurus bengalensis. The sequence continues at coordinate 56,148,983 of NC_057349.1, read as the reverse complement.
AGAGGTTTGGATCCTGTCTTTATTTAAAATATTGACATTTGGGGGCACTTGCGTGGCTCAGTTGGTGAAGCGTCCAACTTTGGCTCAGGTCATAATCTCACGGTTCAAGGGTTTGAGCCCCATGTTGGGCTCTGTGCTGACAGTTCCGAGCCTGGAGTCTGTTTCAGATTCTGCATCTCCCTCTGTCTCTGCCCTTCCTCTGCTCATGCTCTATCTCTGTCTCTCTCTCTCAAAAATAAATAAATATTAAAAAAAAAACTAAATATTGACATTTTCACCATGTTTTTTGCATTAATTTTCATTTTTTAAAATATTGCTTTAAAATTATCTTCATTACTAAGTGTGTGGGGTTTTTGTTTGTTTGTTTGGTTGGTTGGTTGGTTTTTTGTTTTGTTTTGTTTTTGGTCACCAAACCACACTCTGTGCCAGAGCTAAGTGCCCCACTCACTCCCTTCTAGCTCCAGCCAGGGTTTCATCAACCCAATGTTCCTATAGATCATTTAGATCTCTTCCAATGGTAAAAATGACTCACCGACAGCTCACTTTAAGTAAATTATCTTAGACAAGCTCAATACAGATGTGAAAAGGTACTAATTTTCTTACTCTTTTGTTTTTAATTATTTTTTCATGTTTATCAGAATTGTCCAAATATTTTCAAAACTAAATTACTAACAACTTTGTGTGCAAATGATTTGGATACCGGTTACTTCTTATTTCTCAATTTTAGTTAAAATCTATTGATTTACTTATTCAATAATGACAGAAATTTAGCTACTCTGTACTCTACCCAGTATCTCAGTGCTCCCAATATAAGTATATTATATTTTTGTTTAATAGTCAGTATTTATTTTATTTTTACTATGTGAACATGTTTCACTGTTGAACCGAATAGTATATCAAAACTGTGTTTCTTTTCCTTTTTACTATTTTTTGTTTTCCTTTGATTATTATTTACATAGTTTTCTTTTAAAAAAAATTTTTTTTAAGGTTAATTTATTTTTGAGACAGAGAGAGACAGAGCATGAACGGGGGAGAGGTAGAGAGAGAGGGAGACACAGAATCGGAAGCAGGCTTCAGGCTCTGAGCCATCAGCCCAGAGCCCGACGTGGGACAGAACCCATGGACCGCAAAATCGTGACCTGAGCTGAAGTCGGACGCTTAACCGACTTAGCCACCCAGGCGCCCCTACATAGTTTTCTAGTAAATGCTAGGTAGAAGGGATACTTTTGGGTCCTTAAATCTGAAACATCTCTTAATTCTACAAGTATAAGTACAAGTACAGGCTGTAGGTTTCCAGATGGAAAATTATTTTCCCTCAGAAATTTAAAGGTGTTATTTCCCAATTTTTCACCTGGAGTATCTGTTGACAATGTAGATGCCATTTTTATTCCCATTTATTTTCATATAATCCAGACTTTTTTTTTTTCCTGTTAAAACCTTTTAAGTATTCCTTTACTGCTGGTTGTGTAAGATTTCATGATACTGTGACTTTAATGGGATTATTTTTCATTATTTGTGCATTTCATGGACATTTTCAGTTCTGAAAAATGTTCACTTTTTAAAGTTTATTTATTTATTGGGGGACGGTGAGCAGAGGGCTAGGAAGATAGAATCCCAAGCAGGCTCCATGCTGTTAGTACAGACAGGGGGCTCAATCTTATGAACCATGATATCATGACCTGAGCTGAAACCAAGAGTTGGACTCTTGACGGACTGAGCCATCCAGGTGCTCCCGAAAAGTGTTCTTGTATTATTTCTTATATTTTAATAATTTCCTCCTCACTATTTTTTTATTTGTCTTTTCTGTAACAACTATTTTGTTATTGAACTTCTTTTATTGATCCCTAGTTTTGTGTCTTTTAACTTTACACTCTATTTTTTTTTTCGGAGGTTACTTTTGGGGGAAATTTCTTGGAATTTATCTTCAAACTCTTCTATTAAATATTTAATTTTTTACATCACAAGAATAACTTTCACAATTGAATGCTTGCCCTGTTATTGTTCTCATTTTATAGTATGCTTTTTTTCTCTTTTATGGAAATAATATTTTTCTGAAAATATTCTGAATATTTCTTTGAAATTTTCTTAGCCTTCTGCACTAGATTCATATTCTCTAAGTAATGTTTTCTTATGGTTTGTTTTGATTTCTCCTGTGTTGGAAGTTCTTCCTAAATCCTCTGGTGATCTTTGACTCCCTACTTTTATTTCAGCGGGAGGCACTAAAAATTTGAGTGGTGTTTCTATTTACAAGGTATGTACAAATACAAGGAGTACTTCTTGGCTGACAAATATTTGTTAGTGTACCTAAGTTAAATAGTAATACAGGCTTTCCTTGGAGAAAATATTTTTGCTTCTGGAACATATTCTTCCCTCCCAAACAGGAAGTTTTGATTGATTGATTGATTGATTGATTGTCTGGGTGGGCATGGGTGGAATAGTGATATTTGTCTAGTTGCTTGCATTATAGAAGAAAGGCAAGAGAAGGGCTTCATGTGTCTTATAGTTAGTGTATATACTTTTTCTCTATCTGCTATATTTCAGCCCTGTGTTTCATCTTTATGCTTTTCCATACTTTATGTCTGCAAGTAGAGAGCTCTTCTGATTTTTCAAGATAACTAATTTCCTGTAGGGATTGAAAAGATAAACATTTAAAGTTAGTTTACTAGATAGAACTAGATTTCTTATTGCTTATTCTTCAGTATGAATGCACAATAAAGCATACTAGACATTGAATGGAAGTCGACGGTATGTTTCATTGTCCCTGCTGCTTACTTTTAACATTATCTGTGCTTGTATATTTAAAGTGGGATTCATGGAGACAGCAAATAGTTGAATCTTGTTTATTAAGTCTGTCAGCCCCTGCATTTCATTCAGTCTATTTAGAGTGTTCATATTTAATGTAATTAGCAAAATAGTTTCCTACTCTTTTCCTTTTTACTTGTCCAGTTTTTTTTTCTTTTTTCCTTCCTTCTAAAGTGATTCATTTTTATGATTACATTTTTTTCTAAAATATTGGCTTATTGGTAATACTTCTTTGCAATTTTTAGTGGTTGGTCTAGGATTCACACCATATATTTATAATTTATTATAATCTAATTTCAAGAAAAAATTTACTTCATGTATAGAGTGTAAGAGTCTTAGAACAGGATACCTGCTTTTCCTTTCATTCTTTTCCTTATGTTGTCAAACATTTTATGTTTATATACGTTATAATCTTTATAATGAATTATTATTTTCATTTAGACATTCAATTATCTTGTAAAGAGTTAAGAATATAAATAACTTTGGGGTATAGGTATTTTATACATTTTTATAATTATTTCTTATGTAGACAAAAATTTGCAATTGATAACATATTTCTTTTCGCTGAAGAAATTCCTTTTACTTTTCATTTAGTAGTACAGATCTTATAGCAATAACTTTCTTAAAGTTCTTATTTGCCTGGAAAAATTCTTTGTGAGAACCTCATAGTTTCAGCAAGAAGTCTACTGTTATATTTGTTGCTTTTTAGCCTCTGGCTAATTTCAAGATGGGTTTTTTAATTTTTTTTTGGCTTTACTTTTCATCAGATAATGGTAATCTTCCTTATAATTTTTTAAAATCCTGCTTAGGGATCTCTAAGTTTCTTGGAACTTTTGCTTGCTTTCTTTCAATGATTTTGGGGATTTTTGGCTGTTATCTCTTCAAGTATTTCTTCTATCTGTTCTCAACTTCTTTGTCTGGGACTTCAGTTGCATATATATTAGATGATTTACTACTGCCTATCAACTTTTGTTGTTCTGTTCTGTTCTATTTTTCTCCCTTAGCAGTTTCCAAAATAACTAGAAATGTAAAACATATCAGAAAGAAAGAATTAGCTAGTATATTCATTTCACTTTCTATGGTTCCCTATGTGTTAATTTATGTTATCTACCTTTCCATTAAAATCTCTTAAAATATTAATCATACAGAATACAGCTCTCATAAGATTTATGAAAGAGTATTTTGAAGGTTATTTGAAGAAACATTGAAAATATGATTTAAATATATTAAAAATATTTAAATGAATTAAGAAATGAGTGAATAAACAATGTAATGATGATATTCTGAATAAAGAAAGGTGAAAATCAGCAAATTGGTTTTGATTTTGCAATGATTATAATGTCAAAAACATATAAAATAGCAAAAACTAAGCATAGAAAAAAGATACTGAAATTAGCAAATTTAATATAAATTTCTAAAATGCACATGCAAATGTGAATGTGTATGTGTTGGGGGGTGGTTATCTCAGGTCAATGTTCTTTATAGATATGAGTTTTCTATCCTTTCAAGACCTAAGTAAATAATTTTACAGTAATAGGAAAGATATGGTAGTAAGGGAAGTACGCTTTTATAATAGATATACAGGCTTTTTAAATAAAACTAAATTAGAATCTCCGCTCTACCTACTTAACTTTCTCAATGTGATAAAGTCATTTAAACTTTCTGAAGTATGGTTTACTCATTTGTAAAATGAAGGCAGAGAGACTTCAGATTGTGTTTCAAATCTGGAGATGACAGCTGCCAAGAACCTGATGCATAGAAGCTACTCAATATATTGTGGCCGTTTTTGGGGGTAAGGGCAACGATATGGAGGGAAGGTTGTTATCATTTGTAGGTATGTTGAAAATTATGAAATTTTTACTTGTACTTTGATTTTATTTTAGTGACTAATGAGTTTTATAATCTTGAGATATATGTTTAACTTTAATGAGACTGCTTTTTATGAAATAAAAATATACTTTATAGTGTTACTGTGAATGTTAGAAAAATATTCATAAAGTGCCTAAAATACCTATTGGTAAACACTCCAAAAATAATAGTTATTGTTCTTATTAGTAAGTAATACTGCTATTATTTTGACGTTTCTTATGAAAGTCATCTGTTCATATCTAAGAAACTACTCTTAAATATTAAACCAAAATTTACCTTTATTATTCATAAGACTTCTACCCATTTTTTTTAAACATGCTATTTCTAATGTGCTTCTCTTGCTCTTTGCACTCAGATTTCAACGATTTATGTTTCATGTGGTTCATTTTACTCTTAGCTATTGTTCTCTTATGTCATCATTAATCTCAGGGCCCAAACTTTCAGAAAATTCCTACCTTCATCTATTTCAGATCATCAAATAGAAATCTGTTCTAGATCATCGGGCATAGTTTATCTAAGTGAGCTTTTATCTTAGAAATGTGTCATTAATATTAGATTGTCTTAGATATATATGAATACTAATCAGTGATATGACTACACTTTCCATTTCTCTTATTCCTCTGCCTTTACTGCTTAAGGAGACCAACAGTCATACATGCTACTCACCACTTTGCTAGTTCCAGCTTTATAAAAATACCAGTATTCTCTGATGTGAAGTTTTATGACATATGCTCTTAATTTCACAAATATTTCATTGTTATAGTCTTTGAGGTTTTATGCACTTCCCTTATTTAAAAATGCATTATTGGCAAAGATTTTCTTGCAATTAAAAAAATTTTAAATAGTTAAAAAACTATAAACAGTTTTAAAGAGAGTAACACAAAGAGTATGATTTTCATTTTTTAAGCTGATAACTGTAGTTGCCACATTTTGAAAAGAGTCTCAAGTAATTAGTCTGAGCAATAAAAATCATATAAAGCACTACATGATTGGTCTTTTGAATAAGGTATAGACAGATATCTCCTAAAAAAAGAGTGGTTAGCTTTTCAGAGAGGATCTGGAAGTCGTTTTGTAGAACAGGAGCTATCAGATTTAGTTTTTAAAAATGGCAGGAATTTTCAGGGTAGAAAAAGGGGATTATCCAAAAGCAAAAGAAGTGCATGAAAAAGAAAGCAAATTTAAAGTGTGTAATGCATTTATCAAATACTGAAATTTTCAGGAGGTTAGAGTGTTATTGCCCAATTAATATATCTGAAAAGTTGAGCCATTCAATGTTTATTGATTAAGTGGGACAAGGGGAAAAGGGAAGGTGGTAGGAAAAGAAGGAAGGGAGGGAGCAAGGGAGGAAGGGAGGGAGGAACTGAGGAAAGAAGAAAAGTAGGCTGAGCCATGAAAGGCAAGAAAGATATTTCTTCATCTTCAAGGGAGGCTAAGAGATACTTACAGATACCACAGTAGGTAAGCCTACAAGTGACAGAAATAGAGGAACAAAAGGCGTTTTTCCTATGATGTATGTGATAGTTAAAAATAAATTTATAGGAAGTTTATTTCAAAGTTACAGTAAGAGTGTCATAAAAACTGATAAGTTTGAAGGCTTTGAAAGTAGCCTTAAGAGCCTTATTGACTCAAATCAGAGAGCTCTCATCTCAAAATACTAGATTCATCAAGCAATTGCTTGGCAGAAGTGGAATTTAGGATCTGGTTTCAATTTAATAGAACTAAATGGAAAGATGAACTAAGATTATAAGCCTTGATTCCTTCAGCTCTCTCAGAGTAACTCTGTGTGTCTACTCTCTGGACTTCTGACTTCTCTCTTCTAGTAAAGCTAAAGATACCAGTTATTTCAGTCACTCTCTAAGCTGGGCCTGTCACACAATATGATGAGAATAAAGCTGAACAAAGAGTGATGCTTAATACATACATTTGATAAAATATCAGAACAGAATCTTCAACATTTTTATTCTTCATAAGGACCAGAAATTATAACAAACTTGTAAACTCACACAAGTAATTAGTAGCAGAATCTAGACCACAATCTAGGACTCTCAACACCCACCTGTCTCCTCTTATCATAACAATGAAAAGGATGTAGTTTGCTTCCAGTAGTAAGGTGACACTTAACAGGATGCAGATAATGACAGGAAAATGGGAGAAAGGTGCCATAAAGTATATGAAGAAGAAGGTCCTATGTAACTGGAGAAGGGAGTGTCATTGTGTAGAGGTAAATTGCTTCTCCTACACAAGAAAGTTGAGTTCTTGAAGTGGGGCACCAAAGAGTCTAACAGTACACATCCTATGTATTGGAAAAGATGTCTTTTGGATTGTTTCTTAGGTTCCCAGATATGAGCATAAGCATTTATGAAAAAGAAGTTTGATGAAAACTGTCCCAACTTCTGGAACATAGAGATTTTATGCTGGTAGGGAAGTTACCTCAAATGAGAAACAATCAAAAAACATAAAGGTTAAATTTGGGACAGTAGTTTGTCATGAGCATGAAAGAATAAATCTCAGCGTAACACGAGTAATGAACTTGGATGTGACCCCAAGGAAACGGTTAGAAGTTCTGGAAGTGCCAGACCTCCATCTATGCACATTAGAAGCAGGTGTAATTACTAAGGGAATACATTCCCACATGTTTGGACTATCAATAGCAGAGATGATAAGGAAAGTAGGAGAAAAGAGTTGGGTGGAGGTGCACTGAGGGCAAGAGAAATGACATTGTAAGTCCCTGGCATGAACTGAGGAAGAGGCAGAGAAGGGTGGATACACACTCTGTGTCCTAAATCATGAATTAGAGGCAGATGCAGCTGGGCTCCAAGTGGAACTACCATGTCCATGGTCTTCAAATTACCGGGCTCTCTGCTGTTGTACTTAGAGACTAATGAATTTACATATGAAGAACATCCATACCAAATTTATTGTTACCAGTCTTTTCAAGATGTGTTTCAATTTAATTATACACACATGAAATTTTTAAAAGATAGGTCAATATCTCAAATGTTAAAAGATTTTCCACTTTTTCTTCTTTTGTGGTTTTACTAATAACAGGCCTTTAAAATGAATTAATAACTCATTGGACAATAAATAAATATTTACAAAAAAACAATTTTTAGGATGTATATGAGGAGAAGCAGAATATATCACCCCAAAATATGGGATAAGGAATATCTTAAGCTAATTATTTTTGAGAAACAGAAGACAAAGAAGCTCTGAAAACGGAGTAAAAGTTACCCTTTGTAAGAGACATTTATATTTACATTTGTAAGGAAAATCTCCATTAGTAAGAGTGTCTCTCTGTACCAGGAAGAGAATGATTAAACCTCTAGAAGCTCTATGCATGGAGACTTAAATTTGCATAATAACTTTACCCTTGTGTACTATGCTTTCCCCAGTAACCTTACATACATATATGGCACAAATTCTGTTGTTAATCATGACAGCGAATATTTAGAGTTCCTTTTTATTAATTTCCTTTATTAATTTAACTTAAATTTTGTTTAGTTCTAAACTTTTTTGCCAGTTACAAAAGCATGTAAATAATTACAAACTTTATGTTCAGACAGGGAAAATAAGCTCAAATATCTCCGTATCACTATATCCACAACTGCTTCTTTAATGAGAAAATAAAAACAATGTGCATAAATTACTGCAATTTTATTTCTCCTTCCAGGGTCATATATTTGCTACCAAAAAAGAATGAATATTCAGTAGAATATAATAGCTTTGGGAAGAATACACATAATTGCCTAATTCTACTTCCAGGGGATTAGTTTTAAACCTCCTAAAATATACATTGTTCATAATTATCCGGTGTTTTGCTTCATATAAATTTTTGAAATTGAACTTTTAAAATTTGAAAATATTTTCAAAAAATATCTTATAAGTAGTTTAACAAGATGTTAAAAAACAAATTCAACTGAGTAAATTTTAAAGATCTTGTGGCCTATATTCAATGATTCATGAATTGCGCATATAGGAGGAGCTGTGCAAAGAACTTTTATAGGCAGAAGGGATTGGGAAGAAAGAGGTTATACTAGACAAAAAAGCAGATTGGTATGGCAAGGTCAGTTTTTGTTAGGGGAGAAAAAGGGTCTATCAGGCAGATTACCTAACTAGAGCTTATCAGGGAATTCCTGATTGAGTGGTTTAAGGCTCCATTGTTGGGAGATCCAAAACTGTATTTAAGTCTCAATTAGGGGACAAGGGGCTTACCATAACTGACTCCATTTTGGGCTTGTTGCCTTATTTTAAACAAAGATAAAAAATAAATGAGCATTAAAAACATTTTGATTTATTTAAGCAATCTATGCTTTGCATCCTTTTGGGGAGGAGTCTAGATTTTTACTTTAATAAATTTTTTTTGTATTAAGTAATTACTTAGTCCACATGCCTTTTATTTTTTTATTATTTTTAATATGAAATTTATTGTCAAATTGGTTTCCATACAATACCCAGTGCTCATCCCAACATGTGCCCTCCTCAGTGCCCATCACCACCTTCCCCTCCCTCCCACCCCCCCATCAACCCTCAGTTTATTCTCAGTTTTTAAGAGTCTCTTATGGTTTGGCTCTCTTCCTCTCTTTGTTTTATTCCTTCCCTTCCCCCATGGGTTCCTGTTAAGTTTCTCAGGATCTACATAAGAGTGAAAATATATGGTATCTTTCTCTGTATGACTTATTTCACTTAGCATAACACTCTCCAGTTCCATCCACGTTGCTACAAAAGGCCATATTTCATTCTTTCTCATTGCCACGTAATATTCCATTGTGTATATAATTCACAATTTCTTTATCCATTCATCAGCTGATGGACATTCAGGCTCTTTCCATAATTTGGCTATTGTTGAGAGTGCTGCTATAAACATTGGGGTACAAGTGCCCCTATGCATCAGCACTCCTGTATACCTTGGCTAAATTCCTAGCAGTTCTATTGCTGAGTCATAGGGTAGATCTATTTTTAATTTTTTGAGGAACCTCCACACTGTTTTCCAGAGTGGCTGCACCAGTTTGCATTCCCACCAACAGTGCAAGAGGGTTCCCGCTTCTCCACATCCTCTCCAGCATCTATCATCTCCTGATTTGTTCATTTTAGCCACTCTGACTGGAGTGAGGTGGTATCTCAGTGTGGTTTTGATTTGTATTTCCCTGATAAGGAGTGATGTTGAGCATATTTTCATGTGCCTGTTGGCCATCTGGATGTCTTCTTTAGAGAAGTGTCTATTCATGTTTTCTGCCCATTTCTTCACTGGATTATTTGTTTTTTGGGTGTGGAGTTTGGGAAGTTCTTTATAGATTTTATACTAGCCCTTTGTCTGATATGTCATTTGCAAATACCTTTTCCCATTCTGTTGGTTGCCTTTTAGTTTTGTTGATTGTTTCCTTTGCAGTTCAGAAGCTTTTTATCTTCATGAAGTCCCAATAGTTCATTTTTGCTTATAATTCCCTTGCCTTTGGAGATGTGTCAAGGAAGAAATTGCTGTGGCTGAGGTCAGAGAGGTTTTTTCCTGCTTTCTCCTCTAGGGTTTTTATAGTTTCCTGTCTCACACTCAGGTCTTTTATCCATTTTGAGTTTATTTTTGTGAATGGTGTAAGAAAGTGGTCTAGTTTCATCCTTCTGCATGTTGCTGTCCAGTTCTCCCAGCACCATTTGTTAAAAAGACTGTCTTTTTTCCATTGGATATGCTTTCCTGCTTTGTCAAAGATTAGTTGGCCATACTTTTGTGGGTCTAGCTTTGGGGTTTCTATTCTATTCCATTGGTCTATGTGTCTGTTTTTGTGCCAATACCATGCTGTCTTGATGATGACAGCTTTGTAGTAGAGGCTAAAGTCTGGGATTGTGATGCCTCCTGCTTTGGTCTTCTTCTTCAAAATTACTTTGGCTATTTGGCGCCTTTTGTGGTTCCATATGAATTTTAGGATTGTTTGTTCTAGCTTCAAGAAGAATGCTGGTGCAATTTTGATTGGGATTGCATTGAATGTGTAGATAGCTTTGGGTAGTATTGACATTTTAACAATATTTATTCTTCCAACCTATGAGCATGGAATGTTTTTCATTTCTTTGTATCTTCTATTTCCTTCATAAGCTTTCTATAGTTTTCAGCATACAGATCTTTTACATCTTTGGTTAGGTTTATTCCTAGGTGTTTTATGATTCTTGGTGCAATTGTGAATGGGATAAGGTTCTTTATTTGTCAGTTGCTTTATTACTAGTATATAAGAATACAACTGATTTCTGAACATTGATTTTGTATTCTGTGACTTTGCAGAATTCATGTATCAGTTCTAGCAGACTTTTGGTGGAGTCTATCAGGTTTTCCATGTATAATATCATGTCATCTGCAAAAAGTGAAAGCTTGACTTCATCTTTGCCAATTTTGATGCTTTTGATTTCCTTTTGTTGTCTTATTGCTGATGCTAGAACTTTCAACACTATGTTAGACAACAGCGGTGAGAGTGGACATCCCTGTTGTGTTCCTGATCTTAGAGGGAAAACTCTCAGTTTTTCCCCATTGAGGATGATATTAGCTGTGGGCTTTTCATAAATGGCTTTTATCATGTTTAAGTATGCTCCTTCTATCCTGACTTTCTCGAGGGTTTTTATTAAGAAAGAATGCTATATTTTGTCAAATGCTTTTTATGCATCAATTGACAGGATCATATGGTTCTTTCCTTTTCTTTAATTAATGTGGTGTATCACATTGATTGATCACGAATGTTGTACCAGGTCTGCATCCCAGGAACGAATCCCACTTGATCATGGTGAGTAATTCTTTTTATATGCTGTTGAATTCGATTTGCTAGTATCTTACTGAGAATTTTTTCATCCATATTCATCAGGGATATTGGCCTATAGTTCTCTTTTTTTACCTGGTCCCTGTCTGGTTTAGGAATCAAAGTAATACTGGCTTCATAGAATGAGTCTGGAAGTTTTCCTTCTTTTTCTATTTTTTGGAAAGCTTGAGAAGGATAGGTATTATCTCTGCTTTAAATGTCTGGTAGAATTCCCCAGGGAAACCATCTCGTCCTGGACTCTTATATTTTGGGAGATTTTTGATAACTGATTCAATTTCTTCACTGGTTATGGGTTTGTTCAAGTTTTTTTATTTCTTCCTGTTTGAGTTTTGGAAGTGTGTGGATGCTTAGGAATTTGTCCATTTCTTCCAGGTTGTCCATTTTGTTGGCATATAATTTTTCACAGTATTCCCTGATAATTGCTTGTATTTCTGAGGGATTGGTTGTAATAATTCCATTTTTATTCATGATTTTATCTATTTGGGTCATCTCCCTTTTCTTTTTGACAAGCCAGTCTAGAGGTTTATCAATTTTGTTTATTTTTTCAAAAAAACAACTCTTGGTTTCATTGATCTGCTTTACAGTTTTTTTAGATTCTATATTGTTTATTTCAGCTCTGATCTTTATTATTTCTTTTCTTCTGCTGGATTTGGGGTATCTTTGCTGTTCTGCTTCTATTTCCTTTAGGTATGCTGTTAGATTTTGTATTTGGGATTTTTCTTGTTTCTTAAGATAGGCCTGGATTACAATGTATTTTCCTCTCAGGACTGCCTTCACTGCATCTCAAAGCATTTGGATTGTTGTATTTTCATTTTCATTTGTTTCCATATATTTTTTAATTTCTTCTCTAATTGCCTGGTTGACCCATTCATTCTTTAGCAGGGTGTTCTTTAACCTCCATGCTTTTAGAGGTTTTCCAGACTTTTTCCTGCAGTAGATTTCAAGTTTCACAGCATTGTGGTCTGAAAGTGTGCATGGTATGATCTCAATTCTTGTATACTTATGAAGGGCTGTTTTGTGACCCAGTATGTGATCTGTCTTGGAGAATGTTCCATGTGCACTCGAGAAGAAAGTATATTCTGTTGCTTTGGGATGCAGAGTTCTAAATATATCTGTCAAGTCCATCTGGTCCAATGTATCATTCAGGGCTCTTGTTTCTTTATTGATCCTGTGTCTAGATGATCTATCCATTGTTGTAAGTGGGGTATTAAAGTCCCCTTCAATTACCACATTGTTATCAATAAGGTTGCTTATGTTTGTAATTGTTTTATATATTTGGGGGCTTCCGTATTCGGTGCGTAGACATTTATAATTGTTAGCTCTTCCTGATGGATAGACCCTGTAATTATTATATAATGCCCTTGTTCATCTCTTGTTATAGCCTTTAATTTAAAGTCTAGTTTGTCTGATATACTATGGCTACTCCAGTTTTCTTTTGACTTCTGGTAGCATGATAGATAGTTCTCCATCCCCTCACTTTCAATCTGAAGGTGTCCTCAGGCCTAAAATGAGTCTCTTGTAGACAGCAAATAGATGGGTCTTGTTTTTTTTATCCATTCTGATACCCTGTCTTTGGGTTGGAGCATTGCGTCCATTTACATTCAGTGTTGTTATTGAAAGATATGTTTTTAGAGTCATTGTGATGTCACTAGGTTTCATGCTTATAGTGACGTCTCTGGTACTTTGTGGTCCTTTCAGCATTTCATTCACAGAATCCCCCTTAGGATCTCTGGTAGAGCCAGTTTGGTGGTGATGAATTCCTTCATTTTTTTTTTTGTTTGGGAAGACCTTTATCTCTCCTTCTATTCTGAATGACAGACTTGCTGGATAAAGGATTCTCAGCTGCATATTTTTTTCCATTCATCACATTGAAGATTGACTGCCATTCCTTTCTGGCTTTCCAAGTTTCAGTAGATAGGTCTGCCACTAGTCTCATGGGCCTCCCTTTGTAAGTTAGAGCCTGTTTATCCCTAGCTGCTTTCAGAATTTTCTCTTTATCTTATATTTTGCCAGTTTCATTATGATATGTTGTGCAGAAGATCGATTCAAGTTACGTCTGAAGGGAGTTCTCTGTGCCTCTTGGATTTCAATGCCTTTTTCCTTCCCCAGATCAGGGAAGTTCTCAACTATGATTTATTCAAGTATACCTTCAGCCCCTTTCTCTCTCTCTTCTTCTGGAATTCCTATGATACAGATATTGTTCTGTTTGATTGCATCATTTAGTTCTCTAATTCTCCCCTCATATTCCTGGATTTTTTGTGTCTCTTTTTCTCAGCTTCCTCTTTTCCATAATTTTATCTTCTAATTCACCTATTCTCTTCTCTGCCTCTTCAATCTGAACTGTGGTCGCCTCCACTTTATTTTGCACCTCATTTATAGCATTTTTTAGCTCCTCATGACTATTTCTTAGTCCCTTGATCTCTGTAGAAATAGATTCTCTGCTGTCCTCTATGCTTTTTTCAAGCCCAGCGATTAATTTTATGACTATTATTCTAAATTCTTGTTCCATTATATTGCTTAAATTGTTTTTGATCAATTCATTAGCTGTCACTACTTCCTGGAGTTTCTTTAGAGGAGAATTGTTCTGTTTCTTCATTTTGGGTAGTCCCTGCAGTGGCTCCAAACTGCAGGGCACATCCACTGTGCTGTCTGGGTAACTTGTGTTGGTGGGCAGGGCCACAGTCAGACCCAATGTCTGCCCCCAGCCCACTGCTGGGGCCACAGTCAGACTGGTGTGTACCTTATCTTCCCCTCTCCCAGGGGCAGGACTCACTGTGGAGTGGTGTGGCCCCTGTCTTGGCTACTTGCACACTGCCAGGCTTGTGGTGCTGCTTTGATGGGATCTGGCATATTAGCCGGGGTGGATCTGCAAGGTGCACAGGGGCAGGAGGGGCAGGCTTATCTCGCTTTGCCTTCGGTGGTTCCCTGTGGGAGGGGCCCTGCAGCACCAGGAGGGAGGCAGACTCATCAGAGGGATGGATCCACAGAAGCACAGCATTGGGCGTTTGCATGGTGCTTCGGCTTCGGGATGGCAGAGGGAGATGGTGCTTGCCAGTGCCTTTGTTCCCCTGCCAAGCTGAGCTGTGTCTTCTGGGACTCAACACCTCTCCCTCCCCGCTCTCTGAGAGCAGAGCTGTCGACTTTTAACATTCCAAATGTTAAGTCCCACTGGCTGTCAGAACTCACGCAGTCCGGCCCCTCTGCTGTTGCAAGCCAGGCTCGGGGGCTCTGCCTTGCTTGGCAGACTGCCCCTCCACCACCCTGGTTCCTTCCTGCCAGTCCGTGCAGCAAGCACCGCCTCGCCACCTTTCCTACCCTCTTCTATGGGCCTCTTGTCTATGCTTGGCTCCGGAGAGTTCATTCTGCTAGTCTTCTGGTGGTTTTCTGGGTTATTTAGGCAGATGTGGGTGGAACCTAAGGGATCATCAGGACCAGGTGAGCCCAGCGTCCTCCTATGCCACCATCTTCCCCCCAAATGCCTTTTAATCTGCTCATGTGAGATACAATTCTATGTCGTAGCAAATCAAAATAATACATTCTGACATGTTCTGATTCTAAGTGGGATCTGAATATTTTATAGTGAGAAATAATTAAGCAGAACATTGATTTATCTAAAATCCTTACTGAAGCAGATACCTTGTGGTTCTGTTCAAAGTAATCACCTTATTTTTTCTAGAATATCCAATTTTCCATGTAAACAAGAGAAGAAAATGGACATGTGCTCCTACTGGTAAGGCTCTTCTTACTAGCCATCACTTAAAGCAGTGTTATTTCTGATACCAGAACTACACACCTCCACAGTGATCTGACCATTATTTTGTTTGAATTTTCCTAGAACATAAATTTAAGACCCTTGAAATAACATGAAACAACCAATGAATGACTCACTATATATATTTCATGAATAATATATGTAAATATTTATGAATTTATGTACTTATTCTCAGAATGAATTATATCTTTCTATATTTTAACAGTGTTTGAGATTTATTTTCTTCTAAAAGACTATGGTTTTGAAACCCCCTTTTTATATATAATTTAATATCTCATTTTATTTTTTTAATTTTTAAATGTTTTTATTTATTTTTGAGATAGAGAGAGACAGAGCATGAGCAGGGGAGGGACAGAGAGAGAGGGAGACACAGAATCTGAAGCAGGCTCCAGGCTCTGAGCTGTCAGCACAGAGCCCGACACAGGACTCGAACTTACAGACTGTGAGACCATGACCGGAGCTGAAGTTGGACACTTAACCTACTAAGCCACCCAGGCTCCCCTTTAATCTCATTTTAATCAGACTTGTAGTTATCAGATACGTGCAGATTCCAAATAAGTAATAGATTTACATAAATAGAAATTATATTTATTCGAAGCTTTATTGGAAATGAATTAATCTGGTCTTAAAGTTTTAGTATTCTTTTGCATTTTAAGTTGACTTTGGCTCAGTGTGATATTCAAAATTACTTTAACAAGGAAAGAAAGACATAATGATTGAACAGATACTCTTTGACATCATCCATTTCCAGGACCTGTTTAATTTAAAAAGTTAGAGGATTGAATGACACATTTTTCCTTCATTTAGTTTCCTTTATGTGATCTTGTTATGTACCCAGCTGCATGATCCAAACATCACATGTGTGTGTGTGTGTGTGTGTGTGTGTGTGTGTGTGAGAGAGAGAGAGAAAGAAGAACTAATGGCACCCAACCTGCTAAGTCAGAAAGCATGCACCTCTTGATCTCAGAGTCATGAGTTTGAGCCCTGCGTTGGGTGTAGAGATTATTTAAGTAAAACTTAAAAGAAGAAAAAGAGGAGAACGAGAGGGAGAAGGAGGAATAAGGGAAAGAAGGGGAAAGGGGGGGTAAGTAAGGGGGAAGGGTAAGAGAAAGGGAAGGGGAATGGAAGGAAGGAAGGAACGAAGGAACAAAGGAAGGAAGGGAGGGAGGGAGGGAGGGAGGAAGGAAGAAAAAGACACACACAGGAAAGGATATAAATGCATGAAACAGAGCAACAAAAAACAGAAACAAAGAGAAGCACAGAGAGATAGAAGCAAGAAAAAGGAGCTTTTATTAATCTTTTATTAATCTTTCTCAAAATGTCTATTTGTGCAAAGAGTTTTTTCCCTTCTTTTGCTAGGCATAAGGTCTTGGAAACTGGCACCTAAAAGAGAAGGCCCTATTGCATAGTGGTTTAGAACATGGGCTCTGAAGTCAGACTACCAGACAGTAATTTTATTTCCACCATGTAGTAACCATGTGACCTTGAGTAAGCTACTTAGCCATTCCAAACCTCAGTTTCATCAAATGTGATACAGAGAAAATAACAGTATTCACTTCTTCTGTGATAATAAATGGATAGTTTGTACAATGCTTAGCAATGCACCTGGTATAAGTTAAGTGCTCAAAGACTATTATAATTATGATTATTATGATTATTACTACAGCACATAGAAGAGATAAATAGGAATCTTTGGTGCTCTAATCAGATGATAAATTTTATGTATTTAAAAAGTATTTTTAACCAAAATAAATAGGAAATAACTTTACATCTACTCTAATCGGTGGACAAGTGATCAGTAAATATTATACCTGAAATTATTTTAACCTTATAAACTTTCCAAGGAGATATTACCAGCATCCACTGAATGAGATTACTAGCTATTAGAGCCACTGAAAAATTCCAATCTTGTTTTTCTAGATTTTTATTTTTATTTTAGAACCCTGGGCCTACCACAATGAATAGTTGCAATGAACCCCAAATAAAAAAAGGTGAATTTTTTTAAGTTTATTTATTTATTTTGAGAGAGAGAGAGAGAGAGAGAGCATACACAAGCGTGAGCATGCTGTCAGCACAGAGCTGGATGTAGGGCTCAAACTCAAGAACCATGAGAGATCATGACCTGAGCTAAAATCAAGAGTCATATGCTTAACCAACTGAGCCATCAAGGCACCCCAAAATGGTGAATTTTTATATGTAGTTTTGGCCATAATTATCTGTTCCGTTTTGAAGGGAATTTAGTAAAAATACACATTTTTTGGAATATTTGACATAAAATGTGACATAAAGTATTTTGTATAGAAATAGATACCTGAAAGAAAAATTGAGGCTGCTCTTGTGTTGTGATACTAAGATTCTTCTTAGAATTTACAAAGCTGAATTCAAAAAATTGAGCATATTTTCAAAAGAAGAAAGAACATCAAGTTTTCTGATCTCTTACCCTTGATGTTCTAACTCCATATTGCTGTTTAAATGTAGCTTGCATAAGGTCATTCAGACTGAATCCATATTAATTTCTACATCTTGACCCACAACCATACTTGTCCATATCCTAAATCTTGAAAAGAGGCCAAGAATATGCCCACAATCTTTGTTCCTTTTTAAATAAAAAACAAAAAACAAAAAAAAAAAACAGGCAGAGATTAAGACAGGGATAAACATGTTTAATGTCTACCTATTCTTCATGCAGAATATTGGATTAGAGAGCCTGGATTATAATTTATTAATGTCATAAAATAAAAGAGCTCCAGAATTACACAGTGAAAACTGTGGATCACTCAATGGATCTTTGAAATGAAATTGCCTATATGTTGAATCTATCAGTCGAGATCATATTTTAGAGTTAATTTAAAGGGGAAGAGTTGGTAAGAATCAGAATTAACAGAAGAGATATGGATGGTTTTAGGGACAAAATTTTTTATTTGCCTTGATTTGAACTTTTAAATGAATAAATGAGAAAATATTATTGAATGTAATCCAACTAGAGAAGAATTTAAGAAGTATGAATTTTAAATATTTTTATCTCTGGACTGAGTAGTTGAGAGCTCACATGCTAACTATAAGTTTGCTTATTTCACTCACGACCTACATTTTAGCCTACTTTTAGTCCCCCACTCCCACCCCTAAATTGTGTTGAAATCTAGGGTGGAATTTCTAACACCCATACATATTTTTTTCCTTTACTTCACCTTTATCCCATCCCATGCTTGAGGTCTACATATCAATATTATCTTCCATGGTACACATTTAGGATAATACTTTTTAGTAATAATGTAGGATAATTTCTTAGCTTATGGATATCCTTGTGGAAATGTTTCTAACGTACTTTCTTGTCACCAACACAGAATCTGAGAAAAATCATCCTTCTCTATTCTTACTGTGCATTTCTCTGCTTTTAGCACTTTTTAAATTTTGTTACAATAATTGATTTTCTCATCTACTTTTCTCTACTAGTTTATAAGTTCATTAAAGGAGCTATTGTTACTTATTCATCTTGGAATAGTCAGCACATAACATTTTGTGTGGTATTGTACTAAGAATTCAATCCATATTTGAAATAATGAATAAATGAGTAGATGACATGAATGTAAAAGGAGAAAATAATGGAAAGGCACATTTCTCACAGGAAGTATTTATGAAGAGAATTTTTCAGGACCTCATGTGTCTATAAGTTTTGCAGAGACAAAAATAGACTAATTTATGGTTCACTCTTACCTCTTCAGATTTTTCCTGCCTTCACAAAATCTCTTGGAACACGCCATATATTATGGCTTAGTCTAGAGGAAGAGTTCCAATAATTGAATTGGTTAGAAAAATGGTGAATAAGTAGATTCCCCAACCAATAGTTCTTGTTAAGATAAATGCATTGCAGTGTTTTTTGTTGTTTCAGTCTTTTCAGGTTTCTTTCTCATCGTCATACATAATATAGGACCTGTTTAATCAATGACATGTTTTTAAGGTTCAAGTCAATGGAGAAGTGTAGGAAAATCAATTTGTAAATTTATAATTCATAACTCAGGCTGGAACACTGTTCTTGTTTACAGCTATTTCTTTATGATGTTAACTAATTGTTACTATCAGAGGGCTTGTAACAATTATTTTTGGTTTCTGTCTGTTGATTTCAATAAAATAGAGGTTGAGCACAGTGAATTTCACTATTTGGTTGTCAAAACACAGCATAATGTTATTGAGTAAACTAAGGTTAATTACACATTATTTTAAATCAAACACTTATAGTGGCTAGAGTTTAGCTCACAGACAGAAGCATGAATAGTATTTGATATTCAAGCACTAAATCATCAGGTAAATTTCTAAAGCTTTGTTTGTGTGGATACTTTTAGGGGAGTACAAGAAAATTAAGAACAGTTGTGAGGTGTTCCAAATATGGGAAGCTTCTGGACTCATCCTTTGTTGAAATTTTCTTATTTATGCGTTAAGAAATCACAGTAGAAAACCATGCATCAATTTTGAAATTAGCTGTAATGAATAGTCGATCTAAAACTTTGAAGGAATAACCAACTCTGTAGTTTACTCTTCACATTTGCTATAATAAATGACAACACTTGATAAAAGAATATATTTAATTTAGCATTTTTTTATATCTTCAATAATTTTTTTTACAAGCTAAAGCCAATAATCATATATTTTCTTCGCTCATGGTCACTGGTTGAAAGGATTTCTGAACATAGGGTTTCCAGATAAAATACAAGAAATTCATTTAAATTTGATTTACAGATGAACAATGGGTAAGTTTTTAGGATAAGTATGTATGTAATATTTGGGACATAATTATAAATAGGTATTTGTCATTTAGCATTCAAATTTAGATGGGATGGAGCACCTGGGTGGCTCAGTTGGTTAAGCATCCGACTTTGGCTCAGGTCATGATGTCACAGTTTGTGAGTTTGAGCTCCGAGTCAGGCTCTGTGCTGACAGCTCAGAGCCTGGAGCCAGCTTTGGATTCTGTGTTTCCCTCTCTCTCTGTCTCTGTCTCCTTCCAAAAAATAAATAAAATCAAACTTAAGTGAGAATCTTGTGTTTTTAGTTGCCAAAGTGGCAACATTGGTTATAGGAGTTCTTTTAGAATGGATTATAACAAATAGATACATACTAGATAATTTACTTTCTTTAGAGTGTCACCCTCTTAAAAGTATGAACATCGGGCACCACATACTCTTATTGATTCCTAAGTTTCAGTATATGAGAAGCTGTCTCATGGCCGTCAGAATATTTAGAAATTATTGAGTCTTATTATTAGTCAGGAGAGAAAAAAGAAGTGAATTAATGGTTAAGGTTAGGGTTATGTAGATATAGTTTGTTTTTCTTTGAGGCAGGAGTTTAATGGAATGTGCTGGAAAACTGCTAAAATGCTAAAACTAGATTAGTAAAGAGTGTAACTTTGGTCTGATTTTTGCTTTTGAGATCCTAGGAGATAATCTCTAAGTCTTTGGAATGTCATGCCCAGTAAGAGTGTCTTTGTTTGCCTGGGGGCTTTGGACCAGCCACATAGTAATAATGTGATTTAGGGTGGAGGCTTTGAGCCACTTCAACAAGGTAATGTAGGGTCTTGGCTTTGGGTTCTGCATGGGATTTCAGCTCAGCCTCTTAAAAGACTAGAGACTGAGGTAAGCTGCTTGGATAGTCAACGAGGCTTATGTGATAGAACCGTAATAAAAACTCCAGACCTCATGACATGGGTGAGCTTCCCTGGTTGGAAGTACTCCCTGTGTGTTGTCACACGTAGATTCCAAGAGACATTACAACTGTCTGTGACTCCATAGAGAAAGGACATCTGGAAGCTCCATGTTAGGAACCCTCCTGGACTCTGCCCTATGCCTTTCTTCCTGTGGGTGATTTTAATCTGTATCCTTTCCCATGCACTGTGACCATAAAGATAACAGCTTTCAGTGAGTTCTGTGAGTCCTTCTAACAAATTATCAAAATTGAAGGTGATTTGGAGAACCCTCCCAAACCTGCAGTTGAAGAAAGTCTTCTGTGGTCTGTATCCTCATAGCTGCACCCCTCAATTTGGTTTTACCTATAAAGAAATATCAATTCAATTGGTGAAAAGCTTTTAAAAATCAAAATAAACACCAAAAGGAGGGATCTAATTTTATACTAGTTATCTGTTGTTGCATAATAAATTAGATCAAAATTTTGTGACTTAAAACACCTTACTGTTAGTTTTGTAGATAGATTGAGCTCAGCTTGGAATCTCTCTCCTCACGAAATTGGTTTAGGTTTGTCCACAACGTGGTAGGCTCAAGGTATCAGACTTCTTACAACAGTCCGACACCCCTCTGAACAAGTACTCTAAGACCACAGGAAAGCTGCAAGGCTTTTTTTTGACATAACCTTGGGAGTCATACAGCATTGGTTCATTTTTTTGAGTAAAAATTTCGTCATGTTGCTAATCCTAGTTTAAAGGGGTTCATCTACATGAGAATATAAATGCTCAAAGGCATCATCCACTGGGTGACCATTTTTATGACCATAATAAAATACTCAATATGATATCAAAAAAGAGTTGTCCATCCATAATTAACAAAACACCAAAATTATTTTTAAATGCAGTTAAAACAAAGATATTTTCACATAAACAAAAATTGAGAGAGTATGTAACAGATTATTAGTAAAAGAAATTTTGTTTTTTAATGTTTATTCACTTTTAGAGACAGAGACAGGACACGAGCAGGAGAGAGGCAGAGAGACAGGGGGACACAGAATCCGAAGCAGGCTCCAGGCTCTGAGCTGTCAGCACAGAGCCTGACTCGGAGCTCAAACTTACGAACTGTGAGATCATGACATGAGCCAAAGTCTGGCGCTCAACCGACTGAGCCACCCAGGTGCCCCAGTGAAAGAAATTTTAAATGAGTACTTTGGCTAGAAAGAAAATAATCCCGGATGGACGTATATGATAAAAGTAAGAAGAATGTGCAAAAAGACTGATAAGCTTATTGCCAAATCAAATAAGCATTGACTGAATAAGACGATGATAATAATATACTTTCTTGGTAAGTGACAGATTAAGTCAACAAAATTTAGTAAGAATTTAGAAAAATTATACATTACCACACAAGCTTCATCTAATAGACATATGTAAAATTCCACTGAAGAAGTTGACAATATATTTTCAAGATCATACCAAAAATTAAGAAAAGTAATTTTTAAGCATACTTTTTAAAGTTTATTAATTTATTTTGAGAGAGAGAGAGAGAGAGAGAGAGAGATCACGCAAGTCAGGGAGGGGCAGAGAGAGAGGGAGAAGGAGAGAATCCCAAGTAGGTCCACACTATCAGTGCAGAGCCCCATATGGGGCTCGAACTTATGAACCACGAGATCATTGACCTAAACTGAAATCCAGAATTGGATGCTTAACCGACCAAGCCACCCAGGCACCCCAGGAAAAGTAATTTTAAAAGTAAATACAGATTATGATTATTTGCAATAAGGTTAAAAGCAATATTTAGCCAGAATTGAAATGTATAAGTATATAACTGTAAGCATGTATAGTTCTATAATCCAATTTTATGACATTAAAAAATTAGTACCTCTTATTGGTTGTCTCTATATCAGGAGTGGAAAAGTATGACTCAAACTATATTCTGAGAATATAAAGCTTACTAAAAATAAACCTACTAGGAATTTGTAAAAGTCTGGATGAATCAACAGCCATAGAAGACACTGAAAAAAGTTATTAAAGAATATCTCTGGACCAGACATTTTTAAGCTTGAATTATTTTAAACTTTCTAGAAATCAGAAAGTTACATGTTATGATACCTGTGGCAAAACATAAAAGGAGAGAATGTTATGCGACTTAATGCTAAAACTGACAATGAGAACATAAAAAAATGAAAAGCATAGATTAATGATAGCAGTTTCAGGTCTCATTCCAACTCTGACTCATTAGTAGTAGCTGCTGACAAGTATTATGTAAATAATGAATCATTAGCCTCATTTGCTTTCACCAATTATGATATCTGCCATGAACACATGTGGTTCTACAGATGACAAGCATTTTCCATTCTTGCTATAAAAACTACTTTGAAATAATGTAGATATAAATTCCCATATAACATCATTAGAATAGATTTCAACATCATAGTAGAAAATAATCAGCTACTATGATTAAGATGTGTTCACGCCAGGAGTCAAAGAATGATATTATCTTGGAAATCTATTAATATAATTTATCACATCAATAGATACAAAAAGAAAAACATATAAGTCTCTCAAATGATGGTATAAATTTAACAAATATTCCTGGTAAAGGACTCTTAAAAATTAGTAATGGCAAGATCTGTCTTTAATATGATGTAAGTTTTCTGTCATAAACTAATAGCCAACATCATATTTTGTGGTGAAACTGCTGGTCTTAATACTACCAGCACTGTATTTTATTCGTAGGTGTTTTGTTCCATTTTAGATGTTCTATTCAATGCAACAGACATAAAATTGAATTACGTGATTTGACTTTTAGAATTAAAGAAGGTACAAAATTATTATTCAATTAGAAGTTATAATGCAAAAGTGATTATTTTAGTAAGAGAAATTATAACAAGAAATAGTTAATAATAGCCCTAATTTTAAATGCTTAGACTTCTTCTAATTAGGATATAAGATATGAAAGACATTTGTTTTATGATAACAAGAAAAATATGAGCAAATAGTGACTATATTATTTTGTGTGGCTAGCAAAGAGCTATAAAACCTTGACATAAGGTAAAACCTTGAAATAAAACCTTGAAAAACTAAATTCCAGACAAAAACAAGCCTTTCTTACATGAGTAACGTAACAACTACCATACCTAGAGCAGGCATTTGGTCTGGGACAGGTAAATTGAGGAGTGGCCCTAACATAGAGAATATTTGCAGGGACAAACAGAAATCAGCTGAGCCTTAGATGAGGTAAGGGTAGATAGAATGGAATAAAATCAGGAAACCCCAAATACAGAAGCAAATCATATGACCAAACAATTTTTCCCTTATATACACACTCTGATTCAACCAAGAAAGTGCCATGGAGGAAGGGTCAGATAACAAAGAGTAATTGGATAGTACCACACATTCTCATGGTGTTAGAGTCCAGGGCTCTGACAGAATTGAAATGTAAGATACACAAAAAATATCTCAAACTGCTGCCCCAACACAATCCAGCTGAACTACTAGTAAGACCAATACTATATATGGTAAAACCTTGGATTGCGAATAACTTGTTCTGCAAGTGTTCTGCAAGGTGAGTGAACATTTCTAATAAATTTTAACTTGATAAACAAGCCCATGTCTGGCAATACGAGTTACATGACACCAAACGTCACATGATCACAACTGAACCAATGGTCTCTCTCTCTCTCTCTCTCTCACTCACTGTGGGATTGTGGATGATCGTCTCCCATGCTCAGATGCTTGGTCTCAGTCCATGGTGTTTGGCAGAAATCAGTGATTTTTCAGAACATTGGAAGGTGCCCACAACTAGCACTAGTGTATTTTTTAGCACTTCAAAGTGACCTATAGACAGTCCTTTACTTTTCCATACAAGAGTGAGTTTAGGAATGCTTTGCTTCATTCTAGGTCAGGCTGCCTGCAGATATAGACCCTTTCCTCTGCTGCCTTATTGCCAGTTACATTAAATACAGTATATGACAAGAGTTTATTGATACTGTACTGTAGTCAACATCCATGTGAGCATATACAATGGCTCCCATGCAGAAAAATATTCCATTGAGCCAGTAGATGGCAGTGATTCCATTAGTGGTAAAGAAAGTCATCCTACACAATAACCCTCCTCTCTCTTATCTCCCTCACAGCAGCCATTAAGGTTTTCAAAGGTAAATGAAGGTTAATTTGTTTATTTTTCTTTCTATTTTGCATTTTCTCTATTATTTTGTATTATATTACAGTATTGTAATCATTTTTATATAAATATTCTTGGGTTGTGGAATGAATCATCTGAGTTTCCATTATTTCTTTGCCTTAATATGCAAGTGCTTTGGATTATAAGCATGTTTTTGGAACAGATTTGCTAGCAAACCAATGTTTTACTGTACTTCCAAGAGGGTGGAAGTTGGGCTTGAATATAGGTGAACTCACTCCAAGTTCAGATCAATTTGAACTGAGGAAGACCAGCTGTTACCCTAACTACTTGACAGAGAAAAGGGCTTGTGTCAGTTGGAAAATAAAACAAACAAAAATATTATTACAAAATATTGCTGCATTGCAAGTTACCCCTAAAGCTCATGTCTTAAAATACCAATTTTATTGGGGAGCCTGGGTGGTTCAGTCAGTTAACTGTCCAATGTCTGTTCAGGTCATAATCTAGCAGTTTATGAGTTGGAGCTGGCTCAGTTGTTAAAGTGTCTGACTTCAGCTCAGGTCACGATTTCGCGATTTGGGAGTTCAAGCCATGCATCTGGCTCTGTGTTGGCAGCGCGGAGCCTGCTTGGGATTCTCTCTGTCCCTTTCTCTCTGCCCCTCCCCTGCATGCTCTCTCTCACTCAAAATAAATAAATAAACTTTAAAAAATACCAATGTGATTATATCTCACAATGTATTAATATAAAGGTTTACATAAGCTGCTCTCTTTGAAAATGTCTTATCAACAAATGTTTTTTTTAAAAAAAAGAAACTTGCCAAAATTTTTTTCTAGGTTTATGCACAAAGACACACTAATTATTTTGCTGTTCTAAAACCTTTGAAAATTCCAAATGGAAATATTAAAAATCTATTACCAGTTTAAATTAGGAATCTTGACTTGATGAAAACAATTATGTTCTATTTTTCTGTGAACTGCTCCTGCTAAGCTCTCTATAACTTCCCCTTTCCTGTGTTTGACATGTCCCTTAATGATATCTTAGTCTCAGTCCATAAAACTTTAGTTATTTTAGTTATTGAGAGTCTCATTTCAGTAATTAAAACTTGATCTTGTTCATTTAAATGAACAGTTTCACATTTAATTCAAAGCCCACCAGAAATAAGTACAAGTTAAAGCATGGTGAGTATGAGAGGATCCCTATGATTTACTAGACGAAGGGACAGAACAGCTTGGAATGAAGGGGCTATGGCAACCTCCAAAGGGAATATATATGGCCAAACAGCAGGGATTGGAGTCTAGGAGAGCCTCTCATTGATCATTACAACGTAACTGTGAGGGATCAAAAAACCAAGGTATCTTACAAATTAACAAGTAAACACAGAGATATGAGGCAAATGCTGAAATATTTAGAAAATACCCAGCAGATGGAAGAAGCAAATTGCTGAGTTCCACCACCAAAGAAGAGCTAAATATCCTGCATCATCATGATGGATTAGAACAGGTGAACTCTTTCTTGATTTGAACTAATAAAGCTATAATACCAACAAACAAGTTAGGAAATGCTACATTGTAAACTCTTCAGAATTCTAAGTTATAAAACAGTGAATAAATGGAATTGCATTGAAAAAAATTAAAAAGGAGTCAAAATATTCCTTGTCCCCATTCCTGGCAGCATTAGGCTGAGAGTTCTAGCTATGGAAGTTAGAGAGCAAAGTGGTCTGCCCTGTTATACTGTGGTCTTCCAAGTACTCCTCCTCTCATTTTGGGACAAGGAGGACAGAGAGTAAAAGCATTTCTTTAGGCTTACCCTTATTGGACAGGACAATGTGAGTAATCCCATCCTTCCTGTCAAGATTGGGTACAGTGGTGTGGTGCTGCTAGTCATCATGGCTTCTCTGCCTAATACCAACTGGCTCTTTGTGCTTTCTGTATTTTGTGTGTTCTAAATCCATCTCCTAGTTATCCATTTGCTGGTTCATCAAAGGACTGGATCCCACCCACACATGATCTCCTGGCATGGGAGAGCTACATGAAATGCAACTTCCTCCTTTTCTCCCTCTCCAAGTCATGCCACCATTTACCTCACAGCTTTGTGCAGTGAAACCCTCTCCCTGAAGGTGGTCTTCTTGGAGGGATTGGCAAGAATACCTAAGATGCTACAACCATCTAAAGTATCTATTGGACCCATGGGAAGGCACTTACTTTACCGTTATGTTAAATGAAGGAGATCTAGGCTCACCTTTCAGCTCTGCCTCCTCTCCTCTGCCCTTTTTGTGCCCTAGTAGCAGAAGAAACTGAGCTGTCTTCATCACTTGCAATTTTCCGGTTAGAGGGCATCAATTATTAGAGCTTAAGAAAAGCATGTTTGGGGCACTTTCTAGTGAAGAAGTTGGAAAGAAAAGAGACAGACTGGTTGTTGCTGCAGAATGTCATTCTTATAAAGACCATACTTTCTCTCTCCTGGTCCACTTATTGTATCTCTTTATTAGTTCACTAAAAGAGTTTGGCTTTCCTCTAATACCAGGGAGCATAAGGATTTTATATGAAGATCCAGGTATTCTGACTCTGGAGCAGTTATCATCTTTTCTGTAACTCCACTTTAATGACTGCATTATTTGCGTTAGCCACCCTCCTGCACCCACCTAAAATATAGATCTTAATCAGTACCTCGTAAGTATATCTCTGTGATGGAGATTTATGAAAATAGGGTAAGTTATCTATGGGTTTTTTGATCCTCTGCAATCATCTATAAACACAAAATGTATGCAAACCTGTGTCTTAGAGCATTTTGTATTGTCAAGAATGATATGGGTACATTCTACCCACAGAGATGAATGGCTAATGTACTTTTAGGCCATTTTCAGTTGCATAGTTGACATTTCGGCATAAATAAAATATTCAAAGTAGCATGAAAGGTGCAAATTAGGATTGGTAATAGCTCTGGTATCAGATATATTAATATCATTTTCTGAAGTTATTATCTCATACAAAATTCTCTCGAGAAAGACAAAGAATGAGCTATATAATTACACAAAATATAGGCATCTTACAATTGCTTCCTGTGATGGCTCTTGAAATGATTGCTCTCCATGTGAATATTTTAGTAGTTGTAACTATCTAATTAGAAATACTTAGGTATAGTAAATTAAAAAGTTTATTTCATCTACTGTAACTCTTGAATAAATCAAGCCAACAGTTAAGCAAAGGAAAAGTATTCAGAAGTTTAAATCAAACTGAAGCAAAACATACCATTTTCGGTTTTGTAGTGCTTTCTGAACTTCTCAGATTGACAGATTGTCATCACCACACCTATGCCTCTAAGGAACATGGCTGGTTTTCTCATTGTCACAGAGCACAGAAGTGGTTTTCTGGTAGCAACACTAGCATTTCTGCCATCTCTTAACACCAAATTTGACACAAATGGAACACAACATCCTATAATTTTCCAAAAAGTGGCACCAGAGATGTGACACCATCTTAAATTACTGTCAGTTCTATTCCCTGAACTGATGGCTTACTGCCGAGAGAGGCAAAGCTAGAGATGAAATTCTCTCAGGATGACTGCATGGGATCTTTGTCAACACTCAAAATTCTGGAAATTTTCAATACTCTATGTGTGAAAAAAAAACCAAGCAATAAAAACATAGAGACATTTGAGTATTAAAGAGGCTTTACATTTCTTAGAAAGCAAAATCTATAATCATAATATATGCTATATTATTATCAATCACATCCCTACAGTTACAAACAATAGGTAGTTAAAACTCCATTGCAATGAGAGTATTTTATTTATAAGTTGACTTCTGTTATAGAGGGCTTTATTGTTGATATATAACTTACAGAGTGCATTATTTCACATCATTCCAATTCCCAAATAGCCTTTGTAAGGTGAATGGTTTTCCCATTTTATAAAAAAGAAACGGAGACACACAAATGTCATTCGCCTTATTTCAGATCATATAGCTAGTAACTCCTTGGCATGGAACTTGAAATTAAGTCCACTTCAAGGTCAATATGTTTTCTTATATGCCACAATTGTCTTTATAGCATGGAAGGAGCAAGGGGTGAAGTGGTAAGAGGACATACCTCTTAAGGTTTCAGTGAAATATGGATATAGGACTTGGATTTGGAAAACATATAATATATTGGCTTTTGAACAAATGTTTTCAAAAAATTGAAAAATTACATATTGATCTCATTATGGAGGCACTATATGAACTACTCATCAACAAAAACAAGGGTGGAAAGGTGGATACTAGATATATACTCATTATTCATTGCACAGAGCAGGAACGGAGACTAACACACAATCTAAAGTCAGCTTTCAGATGTGTGGGTGGTTATCTCTTTTAGGACAATTCTATTTTTGCTTTGTCATTGTGACTTATGGCCTATAGTATCTGATTATTATGTCTCCAAAAAAAAGCAAGAGAAAATACATTCTGCTTGCAGAGACTTAAGAATTTTTTTCTTTAATTTAATATGTAATTCAAGTTAGCTATAGAACTCCAAACACCTGTCTCTTAGAAGTAACAGTCTAAGCTGGCAAGTCGGAAAGGGAAATTATCATTTAGTTTACTGACTTATTGGCACTCGCAACATTGCTCTGACTAACGAGGAAGCAAAAATAGGAATCAAGAAACTCAAGAGAGAGGAAGATGATTCTGGTGTGAAGTGCTGTTACCAAATACTAAACCAGAAGAGAGTGGCTTTGAGGTTTCAGTGAGCACTGGCTACTTGCTGTCTGACCAATGAGAGTGAATACCAACTTTATGATCTCAAGAGTCGCAACCACCCCTTAATTTCCTCTCTGTTATTATACTGCATGATCAGAATAGAAGACAGATTTTTTTTAAGTCAATAAGACATAAGAAATGTTGTCAGAGAGAAAATTTGCAACTACTTAGCCATTTTTTTTCAGCCCTGCAATTTTTTTTAAGGGTACCTCCCAATTATAGTATAAAGCTTTACTTTGACAATAAAGCCATACGGTCCTTCTGAAAATAATTCACTAGTAGCTCCAGACACTATAATCAGCACCAAATGCTAGGGAAATCCTGAAATAATGATGTCCTGGGAGGTAGTCAATATTCTGTCACTAAACAAATACATCCACTTGACCTTTCCTTACTCGAGCCAATCAGAAGCCCGGCAGGCAGAGACAAGAGCAAATGGCAAAAGAAAGTACATTTTGAGCAAATGATAACTAGGAAATAACAACAGTGGAGAGCCAGGACTAGTGTGTGCAGAAACTGGAGATGAGAAAGCTCAATTTGATCTAAATTATCTAGCCATTCTTGAGGCATATTACTAGTCCACATCTGAAGTTCAAACTATGTTAGTCATTTCCATCATTAGGTAACATCTCTGTGCAGAGTTATACTACTGAGTAGACAGGGAAGAATGTAAGTCTTGTAAAATACTTAGTGATAGTGACTTATTGGATTATTAAATGCGTGTTCCATTTGGTAAGCACCTATTTAGATGTGGTCCTGTACCTTTGAAATTACAAATGGACTACCATTACAATATTTGAACCTAAGGTCACTATTAAGGGCTAGGGCTTCATGAGAACATTGAATCAAAGGGAACATAATAAGCAATAACAACCTGTCTTTATAGAGGGTCAGGACTAAGCCATATTATATACTGTTATTATAGTATACACGGAATTTATTCAATTTTTGTGAAGCATTTCCTGACACGTGTGATAGGCATATTTATTTTATGAAATATAACTTTATAAAAATGGTCCTATTTTATTGATGCTATATTTTATTTGGATAATTATATGTTTCATTTTTCTCATTATAATCTGTGTGAAAACAGTCTTATCAAAGTATGCCAAACATGCTGGTAACATGTGGTATGCAAATGACAATAGTAACAATCAACTAGCTATTTTTAATTAACCTATTAACAGGGTGGGCCCATTGTCTGCACATGTTCTGAAAACAGTCAGTCAGTTTGGCCAAAAATGTTCTTGTCGGTTAACTTGAAAAAGGAAATGATAATAATGTATTTTGATTGCAGACATTTACTCAAGAATACCATTTCCATTTTCATTTAGGGTGTGGAGGTTTCCATGATGAAGGTGGGAGCTTCATTGTCACCTTTCTAATATGGAAAAAAAATGAATATATTCTCTTTTCCTACCATGTAGAGTTTCAAGATAACTCATATGATGCTGTGGATTACAGTAAGATATTATTGCATTTATTTTACTTGTAACATTTCTAATTCATGATGTAGCCAACTCTTTCAACAGATTCAAACTTGTGTTCAAACCCATGTATAAAATGGACATAATAATAATAATACATACTTCCCAGTATAGTAAAATTTATATAAAATAACACACATTAAAATATTTTAAAATTATACCTAACTTCCCATGGAACTCACAAAATTTCTAAATTAATGAATTTAACTTCATCTTCCTTTCTGTCTGGTTATAGCTGAAATTTATTGAGGCATAGTTTAGATATAATAAAATAAATATATTTTAAATGTACAGTACTCTAAGTTTTTAAAACTATACCATTTAACCACCACCAAAATCAATATAAAGGATATTATCATAGAATAGTTTCCTTGTGTCAGTTTTTTACAATCTCCACCCACATCCCCCTTTCAGAAGCTACTAACATCCCTATATATCACCGGAGCTTAGTTTCCCCATTCTAGAACTTGATATAAATGCAATTATACAGTATATACTCATTTGTGCCTGGTTTATTTTGCTCAGCATAATTTCTCATTATCACCAGCATGACGTGGGAGGAAAGCTGACATATGCACTTTTTGAAATTCCACCGAGTTACAAGCCACCCAGGTGACAACCTGGATTATGGTAGAATATCACTGAATTTTCTTTTCATTTTTGTAACATTTCTGACCTATGGCATAGGCAACTGTATACAGCAAACTGATCTTGAAGTCAAAAGAACTGGCTTTTGTCCTTTAGTAATTAAATGTTATTGGGCAGTGATTTAAGTTCTCTACAATTTGGTTTCCTTATGAACAAAACGGAGATGATAGTAATATGTCAGATTCAATGCTTTAGTATAGATTAAATAACAATGTATATCAAAATGCAAGACTTCTGGTTTCTACCTAGCATACAGAAAACAGATAATCTACAAAAAGTATAACTTTCCTTCAAACCGTAAGAGAGATTAGGTCACAGAGAAACTAACCAGTCTGTAATCCAAGGACAGGCAGGCACTTTCAAGTAGAAGTGGGGTATGAGTCCTGACTTCTGTAGGGCAGACCACAGGAGGAAAATGAAGATTCCATACAAGTGGGTAAAATAATTCAACTAAAACTTTTAATGAATGCTAAAGGTTCTGTGTGGGCTAATGTGAGAGTTTAGAAGCCTTAAGAGCTGCCGACCCAAAGGATGTTTGCATTAATTCGTTGGCGCTTCTACAGAGAACTTCACTTGAATACTCAAGAACAAAGTGAAAGTAGAGTTGTTGACCCAATAAACCACCTCAATTTTGCAGGTTAGAGGAGGAGAATGTTCACCACCTTGGGAAAATCAGAAAGCCCCACTTGGACCCTTATCTTCTACAGAACAAAAGCCTTCATCTTTTTGGCGAAGAAGAGCAAACTATATTGACCCTAAGACGCATGGGAAGATCCACTGTGAAAGAAGAAGGGAAATATGAAAAATCCCTCTATCCTTCAGAAAGGGATGGGAAATAGTCCTCAGCTTGGACCATTAGAAATTTTCTTCACCTGGAGGAAGGACAGTATTATTTCAAAAGTCCCACCATGAAGACATATGGACACAGCATCTGCTTCAGACTGAAACTAGATCGACCACTTCTTCTGCTTTACACCACCAGGCTGGCAAGGCCCCCAAAACTGTCCAGTCCTGGAAAGGAGCAAAATTTAAAGGAGACTGTTGGTCTGATAAAGGAGGTTCTAGAAACCTGGGAGTCTTACGGACAATGAGGTAGGACAATTATATTATTAGCTCCATTTAACAGATTCGAGAAGTGCATATATTCTTTTAAATCTTAATTTTTCTAAGGTCACACATCCAGTAGAGCAGAGGCAATTAATCAAGAATTTAGAGGTGACTAGGAATAATTCCATGGAACTAACCGAAGAGGTGAAAGAATACTTTTTATAATTTTGTGTAGAGATATGATTTCTCTATTATAGAGCATATTTTGTGATATTTTATGGTATATGTAATGATGATTTATATTATACTTTTGTGTGATGGTTGACAACCTGACATCTGGAATCAGGTAGTTTAATTTTGCTTCCTAGATCTGCTCATACTAGCTGTGTGAATTTGGGCAGAATACTTAACCTCTGTGTCTTTCAGGATTCCTCTCTATGAATGTGACTATAATAATAGCATTTAACTGATAGAGATGTTGTGAGGATTCACCGAAAAAATGCATATTAGTTACTTAGGGCAGTGACTGGCACATAATGTCCAATAACCATTAACTAATATCGCCACCATCATCACTACCACCATCACCATTATTGGGAATGGATATTGTCAAGAACAGATCAAATAAAATTTCCAAAATTAAAGTTCCATTGATGGAGAAAAGAAAGGTATAACATTATAATATTTTTTATTTTGGAGTAGAATCATTAATTTTTTTTTCAACGTTTTTATTTATTTTTGGGACAGAGAGAGACAGAGCATGAACGGGGGAGGGGCAGAGAGAGAGGGAGACACAGAATCGGAAACAGGCTCCAGGCTCTGAGCCATCAGCCCAGAGCCTGACGCGGGGCTCGAACTCCCGGACCGCGAGATCGTGACCTGGCTGAAGTCGGACGCCCAACCGACTGCGCCACCCAGGCGCCCCTAGAATCATTAATTTAAAATTTGTCACATTTTATTTTAGTTACTTATATATAAGTATATGACTATTTCCTATTAGATTTGATGTTCTTTGATTACTGCAAAGTTTTTTTAACTTCTAAAGTTTTGAATAGTTCTATGGATGTAGTGGTTATTCAATATTTATTGACTGACCACAAATGAATGAATAAAGTAATTGTCACCATTTATAGCACAGAACATTGGAAATGAAGCATCATTCATGTTTAACAGAAAGTTAATTGAAATAAGTAGCTATTTTTGATTAAGCACCTTTCTCAGTTATTTAAATCCTTTGGAAGCATTGAACTTGACTGTAATATAAAGGGATCACTTCTTTTGGGGACATGAATTAAGATACATTTGTTTGTGTTTAATTAGATGAGGACCTTTACCAATAGTAATTTCACTGAGTTCAAATTACAACCTTATTAAAAAATTAATGCTGAGTTCCCTTCTTATGAAGCCATTAAACAATGATCATCTCATTGCATCTTTAAGTTGAAAGGTATTTTCTTACCAGTACAGTTTTTTATTTTGCTACTAATTTGATAAAACAAATAGAGTAAATTCAATAACTTTCCAAAAAGGGCTTTACAACATTTTGTCAAAAATTTCTCTAAATGATAAGAAAGATTCATTTTCTTCTTTTGCTCGTGAAATAAAATAGATGTCTTTCTACTCATCATTTTGGTAATTTATGCTCATAGTTCATGGAACAGATATTTCCATAAAATATTCTGCATTAGTAGAAGATAGTAACTAGTTGATTCATACACTAATTCAAAGAAGGCTGCTCCTCGTGTGAAATTAATCTTCTACCGTAAAGATCTATCCTGGAATTGTTACCCACATGGAGCATAATGTGCTTTTTCTCTATATTCCTGCTTGGATAGTAAGAATATATTCATATTGATTTGCAACAGTCAATACCATGGTAACGTATGAGTGTTCACTCTTTCGTATAAAACAATTACACTTTGAAATAATCTTTTCAGAAAACTAGAAGGCATTGAGGTGGATGTAGCTGTGAGTGTAATGTTCTGTGCTAATGAAAAAAGTGACCGATTCTTATAGTCTCAAAAATATTTTGTGTAGTAAAATTAGAGACATCTTAGATATTCTGGTATTTGCCTACTGATGGGATTAAAAAAGGTAGTATGGAATACTAAAAAAGGCAGAGATGGAATGTATGGAAATGACTGCTGTAAAGATCAAAAAGGGGTAAGTTGTGACAGATAATTCGTTACTTCAAAGTACAAAGTGAATGTGTGTATATAAAAGAGAGAACTAAGGGAGGTCTCTTTGAACATGTAAAACTATAAAAATGACGTCATCAATACACATGAACAGCATAAGCAGAAAATTAACAAGAAATGTAAAAATAAATGTTAGTTATAACCTATTAGTCATGGACATTGAGATACTTTGTAACCCTCTTGCACTGTTGGTGGGAATGCAAACTGCTGCAGCTGCTCTGGAAAACAGTGTGGAGGTTCCTCAAAAAATTAAAAATAGATCTACCCTATGACCCAGCAATAGCACTGCCAGGAATTTACCCAAGGGATACAGGAGTGCTGATGCGTAGTGCCATTTGTACCCCAAAGTTTATAGCAGCACTTTCAACAATAGCCAAATTACGGAAAGAGCCTAAATGTCCATCAACTGACAAATGGATAAAGAAGATGTCGTTTATATATACAATGGAATACTACTTGGCAATGAGAAAGAATGAAATATGGCCATTTGCAACAACATGGATGGAACTGGAGGGTATTATGCTAAGTGAAATAAGTCAGGCAG
Source organism: Prionailurus bengalensis (assembly GCF_016509475.1). NCBI lineage: Eukaryota > Metazoa > Chordata > Mammalia > Carnivora > Felidae > Prionailurus > Prionailurus bengalensis. Next base: position 56,113,277 of record NC_057349.1, on the reverse strand, counting down.
AGAAAGACAGATAGCGTATGTTTTCACTCATATGTAGATGTGGATCCTGAGAAACAACATAAGACCATGGGGAAGGGGGAGGGAAAAAAAAGTTACAGAGATGGAGGGAGGCAAGCCATAAGAGACTCTTAAATAGAACAAACTAAGGGTTGATGGGGGGAAGACGGAAAAGTGGATGATCTGCATTGAGGAGGGCACCTGTTGAGATGAGCACTGGATGTTGTATTGAAACCAATTTGACAATAAATTATATTTAACATAAAAAGATATACTTTGTATTTTTTATTATAAGAGGATATGAAAAGTATTTTATTAAAATGCTTTTAATAGGAAAATGATATCTGTAAATCACTGCCACATTTTGTTAATTAGAATAAAGGATTGAGGATCAATCACCAGGGAACTTGCTAGTGGAACCTAAAAATCTGTCTTATTAATTATCTTTCTAAATTTTTAGCTTCCCACTAATTTAGGATAATAAATATCCTCATATATAAATAGTACATTTTTATATATACCTGTATATTGTGCATACATGTGTCTGTGTTTGCATGCATTGTTTTGAGAAAAATAAGTTTCTGTAAGCTATGAAGTATAATTTTATGTTATTATTATATTAATTCTGAAATGTTCACTCTACTTGGATGTCATCAGGTGTAGCTATACCTGTGCCTATGGAGGTTAGAATTGTTCTACTTCTGATATCTCCATTTCTACAATTCTTCTCTGAAAATGATCTCCATAGCTCCATCTCTTAACCGCTTGCCTATTTGTTCTTTAATCAATTGTAAGCAGCCTTTACCTGTCCCTATTGTTCTAATTCTGAGCCTCTTCTGGACCTTCTTGACTTTTCTTGTCCCTAACCTGGATTTCCCCATCATCTCTTTTTCCCTTTGATCTTGAACTCCTTGCGCCCTCTGGAGACCACCATGAAATAATCTTCTCTGACTTAAGAGGACCTCCTGTTTTCTTAAAAATCTTTACATTGATCTTTACTTGAATTCTTATTACATTATCCACAATGTCTTTACAATCCTCCAAATAATAAAAATAATAAAAGAAAACGGTTCCATAGTGCCCACAATGTGCCAGACATAGTCCTAAGCACTTTACATATATTAACTCATTTAATCCTCACAGAAACATAAAGGTATTTGGGTGGGAAGATTTTCAGGAAAAGGATCAGCTGTTACAAATGCAAGAAAAGAAAGTAATTATGGATTTTAATGTGATTTTCTGACCCACTTTTTCAATGAAATTCTTCTATAAAGTCAATTATCTTCTCTCATTAACCCAATTCAATGGCAGCTTTTAAGCATATCGTTCTTGAGCACCCTGTAAAATGTAATATTTGACCAGACTTCATTCTGAAATTCTTTCCTTTCTTTGCTTCTCTGATATTGCTTTGATTTAGTTCTTTTCTTATCTTTGTACTATTTAAACATTCCCATTTTCTTATTACTCTCCTTCTCTTGCACCTTGAATAAGAGCATTCTAAAGTTTGTGCTTTGACCCATCGGATTGAAACAGGTTTCTCTCATAAAAGCATCCAGTGCCCTCAGTGCAACTCTGACTCAAGCATGCATTCTGATAGACAGTTCAGAGCAAGCTCAGACTCATCTTGGCTATCAGTGTCCCACTTCAAGGGCATAATGTCTTTCAGCATTCTGCCCCCAGCATATTCTCTGAATTGGCTATTTAACTCAGGGAGCAGACCAGAAATTCAGCAAGAATTAATCTCTGGGGGCAGTCATCTACCAATGGCTTATGGGAACTGGTGGCTAAATGCCCTGGCCTCTTGCTTTTAGGTGGACAGTTCTAGGAGATAATTTTCATGCTTTTTGAAAGTCCTGGTGGCACTGAGCTCAATTATTTACAGCAGCGACCTTGATAATGCATCATTATATTTAGATGTTTCATTTCTCTGGGTCCAACTTTTCCTGCTCCCTCTCTCCTGCTTCCTGGGGTCATCTTACAAATAAATGACCTGCCTTAGTCTTGTCTCAAGTCCTACTTTCATGAGTATGCAAACTAAGTAAGCAGATAAATTTTTTTATGTGAGTCCTAGCACTTACAAAATTGGGAAGGGGGTCTCTTTTATAAGAAAAGAATAAAAAATGTTTGTTTTACAAATTTTAAAAAATCATATGACCACATGAAGCTATTCCTAGGGACCCTCCCATGGCCTTGGAAGGGGCACATACAAGTGATGGGCCCAGTATCATTATAAGTATGATCGTCAGCACAAAAAGCCTTGTATCTAGGCTCTTGGCACCAATGCAGTAAAGAATTAGACATCTGTGCCGAGTGAAAGCAGAGAACAGTTTTATTAAGGACAGTACACCCTCAGTGTGGGAGACCAGACAGGCACAGAGGTGGCAACTGCCCTGAGGCTATGGAGAGGTATAGGAGGAGCGGGTGTCCTTTCCTCTTATGTGAGAGGGTCTTGCATCATGGATAGGGTGGTCTCTAATGGAGGCTGCTTCTAATCATTTGGGGGACTCCTCCCACATTTTGGGAGGAAGAGTTTCTGACCCTACAACGTTTATACTTGAACTGTCATGACAGCTTTCCTCCAGTGGGTGGGGCGGTGGTGGTGGCTATAACAGCAATGCAAATGAGTTATAATGAGTCTAGGGGCTATCCTGGGACCGAGGTAGAAGACGAGAGCATGGGCTTGTGGTTCCTGGGCACATTAGCCCCAGGGTCTTGGGGGCCACAAGGTCAGGATGTTTGCCCTCAGGCTTCTAATGTGTAATGTACTCACAACCATCCTCTCCTTAGCCCATGTCTAACTAACTCCCTACTCTATCATTCTCCCCTCAAGCACTTGGCACTCTGAAATCTTTCAGTCAAGAGATGAAGGCTCCTCCACGCATTCCTCCCACTGTTCATATCTAGCTTTTATGTAACATCATTAACTTCTTGTCATATGTGGGTACTATTTGTCCACTACTCTTTTCTCGTGACACTCCCTTTCCTAGCAGAGTTAGCTATTATTTCTATGTGTGTTTTATCTGAGTCTGAGCTACAAATCTAAATAAATAATGTCATGCTGACTATACCATCCTGGATATCATCTTGGGACTTCAAACATAGTGTGACCCAACTAAGCACATTTCTTTCTTAGGTTCCTTTGTTCCAAATATTAATATTTGGTACCTCACTCCTTATATGCAGTTATTTTTACAACATTCATTTCCAATTGTATCCTTTCTAATCAACAACAGTTTCTAATATCTTTTGTCTGGATTTGAAAATATTCCTAAGCATAGGCTAAATCCTAATTGAGGTCACCAGCTATACTGTCCAACCTACCAATGCAGCCAATACACTCCTTGCAGATTAACGTTTCACTATATGATTCTAATCACATTATTAACTTGCTTACATATCTTTAGGTCTTCCTACTTCCCAAAGTTAAATATAAATTTCCAATTCTAACTGTCAATATATTAATCTATCATCTATCTATCTATCTATCTGTCTATCTATCTATCTATCTACCCTAGATATTTAGGCAAAGCTGAGTTAGCAAAAAAAGAAGGAAAACATTTCTGACAAGAAACAACAGGAAAGGTTAAAACCAGAAAAACTGAGTATTTTCCCCCCAAGACTGTATGATTAATAAATAGAAGATTTAGTATTTAACTCCGCCATCCTGGCCTCAGAGAAGTACCCCCTCATTCTTACTTTATTCTACTTTCATTAAACACCATTGAAAAAGAATTAGTTATTTCAAACTTATATCTGAAGAAATTATGTAGAAGACAGGATATTGAGACAAAGGGATAAATATATGAAAGAGATAGCAATTTCATTGTGAGTTATAGATATGTATTTCTTCTTATTTTTAATGATTGATGTTTGTTGGGTTTCCTGAATCTGAGAAGCACTTTTCATTAGTTCTGTTTAGTAGTTTTATCTGTTTGGTGAAGTTAGTATGGCCAAGTGCTTGATTCCCATCCAGGGATTGATTGGAAGGATAAGATGATTTGGTTGGCTACTTGAATAAGTTACTAAAGAAGAGTTATTTCTACATTGGAATTGGCCTGACATTTGGAAACTGTTCAGACAAAATATGTGAGCATTTTCCATGGATCAGAGAGATGAGTGAAGCAGGAAGGAAAGACAACCTGAGCCTAGTTTAAATCCTCTAAAAAGTGGCCAGAAGAGGAATGGGAAGCTAAGAGTGGAGTGAGATTATTAAAAAGGAGGATCCAAGGAAAATGTGTGTCCCATGATCCATTAAGTGTAGTCAAATATCACCAGTAGGGGTCCTTGAAGAACTTTTGAAAATATCCATGAAAGAAAAAAAGAAAGTTTTAAATATACACCAGACACAGACAACACAAATCCATCTAGGAAAGTTGTCAATCTGTGTAAGAACATTCTTTCTGACCTAACTCAACCCCCTCTTCCTGATTGGACGTGATGAAACCACAGCTAGCAGGCTTACAGAGTGAAAGAAGTACCAGGCATTCCTTTATCCCACATCAAGAGGCCAGCCAGCAGAGGAGTAAGGAGGGAAAGAAGTAAATTTATCATTAAATCTAAATCAATCTAAATCAGAGTTTTGATTATCATTGAGACTCTATATTTTCAATAATTGCTTTGAGACTGTATTGGGTCTTAAATAACTGTAGGCTTTTCTACTGCTGACCATTGATGAGGAAAGTCATCGTATACAAGTAAAGAGATACTGAGAATTAAAACAAAGTTACTTTTACAAATCAATTCTATAAGCCCTTCTTATTCAACATGCCAGTTGTCTATAAGCAATCAATTCTCAATTTAATATAATCAACCTTGATATTAAAAAAGACTCATTTATTCAACTGCCTAAACAACATATACAGGATAGGCACATCCTGTGAAGACAAATTTCTTTGTTAATCTGTACAAAAGTTTTTTTTTTTTTGCTGTTGTTCTTTGTTTTTGTTTGTTTTAGTATGATTAGACCAAATTTTGTCATGTGTCCAATACCGTTAATCGGGAAAATGTTAAGTACTGATTTGCTTAACATTGGAATCCTGCAAGAAGTAGCATATTAACATGATTAATTATGACTAGTGTCAGTCCTAAAAGCGGAAGTAGAGCCAGCTTCCAGGGAGGTAGATGGGCTAGTTGGGGAAGAAATAAATATATAAATCAAATCAGCATATTAACACCAGGAGGACTGTAAAACAGAAGCTATGAACTATCAAAAGGACTCAACTTATTATTTTCCCCTGTGGTTTGGATTTGTTAAAACTCTGCCCCCCAATATCTATCATTATCTAAATATATCTCCCTCTATCCACCTTTACTATATTAGTCTAAGCCACCATCAGCTCTTGCCTTTCTTTTTTTTTTTTTTTAATTTTTTTTTTCAACGTTTATTTATTTTTGGGACAGAGAGAGACAGAGCATGAACGGGGAGGGGCAGAGAGAGAGAGGGAGACCCAGAATCGGAAACAGGCTCCAGGCTCTGAGCCATCAGCCCAGAGCCCGATGCGGCGCTCGAACTCACGGACCGTGAGATCGTGACCTGGCTGAAGTCGGAGGCTTAACCGACTGCGCCACCCAGGCGCCCCGTTCTTGCCTTTCTTAACTATCATTCCTTGCCCTTTATCTCAAGCAGCTCTTCTCTATTTTGTTGCTGCTGTCAAATTTATTTGTTGTTATGTTTGTTGCAGTTGTAGTATCCATTCTTTATGGAGAACACGTTGTGTGTTGTTACATAAAAATTAACCAGAGGGGCACCTGGTAGCTGTCAGTTAAGTGTCCCACTTTTGATCTTGGCTCAGATCACGATCTCAAGGTTCCTGAATTCAAGCCCCATGTTGGCTCTGTGCTGATAGCCCAGAGCCTACTTAGAGTTCTGTCTGTTCCTGTTTCTGCCCCTCCCCCACATGTGTGTGCTCTCTCTAAATAAATAAACTTTTAAAGATTTAATGAGAATTAGATTATCTAAACTTTTACCCTTTCTCTTAAGATTTACTATATTCTTCACCTTAATTGTATTGATTTCCCATTCTCCATCCCTTGAATTTTGTTCATATCCTTACATAGATACCATGGTGGTTCCTTCCTTATTATTATCCATCTGTGACTCAATCCAGCCATTTACTGAATATTAATGTGGGTTGGTGTGGAAGAAAGACATTTGGGGATAGCCACAACTTTGGTTCAGGATTGTTGTCTGGAGCACTATAGGTCTCTTATGTCCGTTATCTTTCAAGACATGGCTTTGTTAGTTGTTTACATTCAGCTGGTTGATATAATACATAATTAAACCCCTTAACTCATGGTGTCTGTCTTATGAGAAATGGTTTTTCTCCTTCCTTTGTTGCAATTAATTTTGGCAATTTCCTTTGGTAAAAACCTGTCTCAAATGGAAAGAAACTTAGAGTTATTATAGCCTTTCCTTGAGTTCTAATTTCTCCTGAACTTGTAATGTGCTGAACTGAGGCGACACCCATATTTCTTCTATGACCACTCATTTTAGAGAATTGCTAGATGTATCTTTTAGGAAACTGATTCATACTTTTAGGAATATCTTAACCCTCTCTCATCCCCTTGTATCTAAGAATGTACGTGTAGGCTGGTCATGTGCCTCTATATTTTCGTTCAAATTTCAGAGTTCTTGACAGTTTTTTGATGGAATTTATGCATTGAAGTTGTGATCTCTTTTCTGCTTCATTAATGAAAGGTTTCTTTGTCTATATTTTGTTCATTTTATTTTCTCTGATACGAATCAGTGGAAGTAATAAAGTCCAAATACCCTCACATTGTCATGAGTTTAGACCTGCATTTGTAATTACTTATTGGTACCAGTTATTAAGAATAATTTTTATAGTACTGATTTTCTTAAACTAATGTGATTAAACCCATATATATAATACTTAGGCTTTTACAAAATTTCTTTTACCCTATTGGAGATAACTGATCCATCTGCTTTCAATCTCAATTCGTAAAATTCTCATCTTCAATGTGATTTTCTGTCATACTGATAGCACAGCAAAGTGTCTCAAATAAAATACTATTCAGGGAGTTGTACTTAAAATTTGGCTTCAAAGTCTCAGTTTTTTCTTTAAAGGTCTTTCCTTGAAGATGTATTTGCTTGACTAAAATATGACTTCAGATTTACAGCTAATTCATGCAGGAAAATGTGTAGTCCAGCTTTATAAATATTCAAGACAGTAATAATGAGAAGAAATATAGAGATTACCTTATATCTTATTAGTGGTCAGTAGTTCATTTTACATTATGCTATAGATTAAATACTGAATATTAGACATGGAAAAAAAGAAAGTGTTTTCCTTTGCAGAAATATAAAATGAATCCCTAATGCTTCTATTCCCCCATATTTATATGTTTCTTGTGTTCTCAGGACTTATATTAAAAAAATGATATGTTCCATTTTTGACACACAGGACTATTTAAATATTTTGATTCTCCATGTTCCATCAGAAAAAGCTATCACCTATAGCATTTTTTGTACAACCTCAATTTCTAAATGTAGAATACCAAATGAAATTCTTTGTCACTAGATTCAGATAGTATATATTAGGGCCTTGTTCTAGAATGCTTTATTATTGCTTGGATTTAAATATATTTTTCTCAGTTGGTTGAGCATTCGACTCTTGATTTCAGCTCAGGTCATGATCCCAGGGTCTTGGGATTGAGTGCTGGGCTCTGCACTGAGCATGGATCCTGCTTAAGATTCTCTCTCTCTTTCTTTCTCTCTCTGTATCTCTCTCTCTCTCTCTCTCTCTCTCTCTCTCTCTCTCTCTCTCTCTCTCCCCCTGCCCTTCTCCCCTACTCTCACTCTTTCTAAAATAATAATAATAATAATAATAATAATAATAATAATAATAAATTTTTCTCAAACGACATCCAGGATGGATAAATTACCAAATTACCAAAATTATTTCATTATTCTTAGCACATGAATTCTAAAGGTATAGGAGACTCCAGTGTGATTCCTATTTAATGGCAGTGCTATTATTGTTAGTATCCATTAGAATATTGTAACTAATAAGGCCACATTTTTTTCTGTGAGAAAAGAAGTACGCTTGTTTTGTGTTTACAGGCTTGATCCTGCTTACAGCTTAGCTTCCTCCCTTTACAAGAACCATCCCATCTCATATTACTAACATGCCAGCTTGGTCTGCCTGTTGCTATGGTTTCCCAGCAGTCATTGGCTATGCCCTGTTGCTTGAAATTATGCTTAGGCATGTCCTCATAGAATTTCATCTTTCTACTGTGATTTTGGTTGTTCTCAGTTTTGCATAGAGCAGTAATCCATTTTTTGTAATCCATTTTTACACTGAGTTTATTTGACTGCAACAGAATTGAATGTCTCAAAGATTTTGTTGGCTCGGGATTTATGGGGGCTTGTCTTGTTAGTGGCAGACCCTAGACTTGTAATATCCCTACTGCTCATGGAGTTGAACAAATGGCATGGTCCCTGGATGGACTTTAATGCCCTCATGAATCTGGCATACTGTTTGCCTAAGATGAGTTTTGATGGTGACACAGCTGTTGGTTTCATCTAAGGACTTACCCTTTTGTTCATTGTGACATGGTAGAAGTAGTGACATTTAGCAGCATCTGTGAAAATGTAGGCCTCATGGTCAAATTACACATTGTATACTACCACTATTCTATGGGCTATTAGCTTGGCTAGGACCATTTTGATCCACTGGTATCATATTTTGTTAGCTAGGCTTTCTGGAAACATGCTGGCTTTCTTTATTTTGTTCCCTATTTCCTGAATATCACACTGTTTAATATTTTGCCAAAATGGAAAATTCAATAATCAATTTTTATTTTTCCATCTCCAGTAAGGTTTTTATGTTCTTATGCTGTGATGCGATCTCCCACTTAAATGGACCTCAGATTCATTATAGTTATTAACGTTATTGAATAACAATTATTAAACATTCATTAAAGTAAGCTCCTTTTAAAAGGAAGTACAGAATCAAAAGGAAAGAGGAGAATTTTATTTTGATTTTTTGAATCATCAATTTTTTGGAGATTTTTTTCTACTTAAAGTTATTTTTTACATGATACTTTTAGAGAATTAGTAGAGAATAAAGAGAGAAAACAGGGAGGACACAAGGGAAATAAATTCAGACCAACCACTGGTAAAATTGGTCTGGATAGAATAATTAAATATCATAGGAAGTTATACACTCACATTGCACACATACATTTATATTAAAGCCTTATAAATGATCTGCTAAGACACTTATGTATTATCAACTACATCTATCTCCAATTCATGCTCAGTCACTGCCCAGGAATATCTTAGAATTACATTTACAGGGTTAATTTTAGATGTGGAAAGACAAAATTACAATCTCTGTGTTTTCTAATTTGACTATGACTAGATAGTCAAATGACTAGGCAGTTTTATTGGTTAATAAAAACCCTGAAAGAATGGTAGACTTTTGATGTAGGAGATTTTAGAGGACAACGCATAAGGTACACAGTTTATTCTGTGACAGTTAAAAGGAAGTTACAGCATATTTACAGGTAATATTTACATATTACCTTAAAATTTAAGTTAAATTCAATGTATTTTGCAGCTTAGCATCATAAATTTGAATTTTCATCTAAGCCCACTTGTTAATTAGGGTAAAGAGTGTTCCCGGAGTGGTGAAAACATTGCTATGTGTATTATCAAGGATTATTGATTTGTAACCTGTGGATTTTAACCTCTAGAAGTTGTTAGTCATAAGAAACAGTATTTATTAGGGTATTTGCTATGTCAAATCATATTCACTCACTTAAAGCTTTATAGCATGTTTCTAAAAGGAGTGCATCTTCACCATGACTTTGGTGACAAATTAGCTCAATTTAGCTGTAACAAAACCAATCTGCATAAAAAGACAGTACAGAATTTCTTCCCAGTGGGAACATGGTAAACCTAGATTATAGTTACTAGCAAGATAAAAAACTTAAGTAAAATAAAGATGGTCTTAAAAATTATACATATTCTGAGTTCATGATCACACAGATTTTGAGAAGACAAGAGTACTAACAGAGGACTACGCTCTCCAACCCTCAAAATCTTAGCATTAATACTGTTACTGTTGATGAATTCCTGTCAATAACGCTACCTTTATTATGGACAGCATTTTGTATTATTTTATATGTGCTTTCCTTCCTCAGCTATTTTGGGCCTACTGGCTTGTGAACTCATTTTATCACTTGCTTTCTCTGTAGCCTCAAATATGTCACTTCAATTTTCTGATTCTCCTTTATCTGTAAAATGAAGGGGTGTTTTGTGAGAATCAAATGGTAGAAAAACATTTTTTCTTTAACTTTTTATTTTAATCACCCAGTGCTCATCACAAGTGCACTCCTTAATCTCCAACACCTGTTTCACCCATCCCCCCCTTACCCGCCTCCCCTCTGGTAACCACCAGTGTGTTCTCTATAGGCAAGCATCTGTTTCTTGGCTTGTGTCTGCCTCTCTCTCTTTTTCAAATGGGAGAAGTTTTTGATAACGATCTTGAACTGTAAAATAACACAAATGTTAATTGTTAAATTAGCAGCTGTAGAGGCCTATTTCATGGATTTCTGAGAATGGCATGTATTCCAAAGTTGAAACTGGTTTCTGTAAATACACAGAACCGTATTTATTTTACTTTAGATACAAAAAAAATATCCTCCTTGTCACTAGCCAGTTACAAAATTGAAGTGAGTGAATATAAATGTTTTATGAGAAAAATATTTTTTTCTCAAAAATTTTCCTTTGGTTGTAAGCCATTTTCTGCTTTTACTTCCAGGCTCGGAACATGACCCAATACATTCAGAAATTTTATTATTTTAGCTTCAAAACATTTCTCATCAGAGTAATTCAGTTATTATAATTGTCATAAAATATATAGAAAAGGGTAATTATGCTGATAAAAACAACCTGTTGCATTGGAAAGAGTATGGATTAGAGAGTGCAACAAATATGGGTTCAAATTCTAATACTTCCACTTTCTTAATATGAACTTTGGGAGAACTTATTATTTTGTGCCTTGATTTGCTACTTATATAAGGACAATAATGCCATTTTTCCAAGATACTCTATGTGAGTGCTATAGGACATGGCACCTAAGAGCTTAAAAATGATAGCTTTTATCATAAGACTCCCATTCCCTATGGAACTATTGTTTACATTATTTCTTTGCTTAAGATTTAAAAAGTACTTTTTAGCTATAATAAAATCTGAAAAATTAACTATTGAAAAAAAAGCAAAGATTATTAATCCTCCAGCCTTCCTTCTTCTTGTTACATGCCTGCTTAGTCTCTTAGTTTATAGTTTTATACTACTTTTGTTTAAATAACAGTTTCCAGGCATTTTTATTGTCTAGATAAGCTTTTGTTTCTTAATTTCACTTTCATATTGTGGACCCCGGAATTAAATACACCATACCTTAACTGGTTGGAATGGTGATTATTAGAATAGAACTAATGTCTTTCTTTGTCTGGATATGTTTCTATTAATAGAATTTCTTTTCCAATTTCCACTTTCATTCTTAGACCACAAGAGAGTGACTTCTGGTTAAGTTTGAGTTCTACAGAGGGTTCCACTTGCCACCCCTCAAAGAACTTCTGTCTAATATCTATATTTCTAAATAGAAAATTTAAATACAAAATTTTATATTTACTCTTAATAAACTTTATCTGATTTTTTAGTTCATTACTCTAGCCTAATTTCATACACTTTTATTCTGATCCTGTCATCAAATATTTTAACAATCCTTCTTGCTTTGTAACATTGACAGAATGCTTTATATGTCTTTAGAAATGCCTTGACTTTTAAAAAAAGTTAGATAGAATAAAGCTAATATGTAATCCTATGGCATACCCCTAGAGCAATTTCTTCAGGTTGACGTTTAATTAATAAATACTCATTTTTTGAGAGACTTGCTCAAATAGCCATTAGTCATATGCTTATACCATAAACTGGAGTCTGTTTTTCCACCTTATCCATAATACTATGAACATTTTGCTTAATGTAAACTAAAATAAAAACATACTATTTATAGAGCAGTCACTTTATCTATTAGTCTAAAGACCCAATTAGGGCATAGTAAGTCAATTTAATTTTTACATGATGCCTTTTAGCAAGGGTGGCAGTTATCAGTATTACTTTTGTATTCCTTAATAAATCAGTAATTTAATCTGCTGTAGAATTTTTATCTTGATATCGAACATACTGGTTTGATATTCCAGATTCCATTATTTTTTCTATTAAAGAATCCATTTCCATTTAATTTATTCTTATTGCCTCAAATATCATATTTTTGTTTTTACTTTATGGAATAACAAGTATATAGGGAGCACTTACCATGTGTTAAGCCCAGGGGTGATGAAAAGTTGGACTAGATAGACAAGTTACTTTTCCTCTTGAAATTTATATTATAAGGAGTTAGATAGGCAATAATTGCATCACCTAATACATAAACAAAGGAAATCTAGAAGGAAGTAGATTTAGAAAGGAAAAGAATAGATTGCTATGATAGAGCATAATAGAGACAGTTTTTTCATAGATACAAGGTTAAGGAATGACTATGTACGGGATTCATATTTTATATTAAAAGGGGCCAGCTGAGTGAAGAACCAGGTAAAGAAAATTTCAGGCAAAAAGAGTAACGCAAAGACCCCAAAGAGAAAACAATATTTTTTTCTTTTCTTGAGTCGAATAGAGCTCCAGGTAGCTAAAGTGTAGTAAACAGGAAAAGAGTGGCCTGAGAGGAAGTTGGAGATGTAGTCAGGAGTCAGATCACCCAGGAGATTGTAGGCTTCTGACAGGGAGGTTAGATTTTACTGTGTAAATTGAGACTCCATTAATAGACTCTAAACGGGCAGTGATATGATCATCATAGCATTTCAAAATAACTATTCTTGCTTCTGTGAACAGAAAGGGTAAGTAGAATGCACAGGAACAAAAAGGAAGAAGACTAGTTAGAAAGATTTCTAATATTCCAATGAAGATATAATGAATGAACTATTGTAGTTCAATTTGTCCAAAAGAAAAGCATACATCAATTCCAAAATTACTGACTCTCTGCAAATAATTCATAAATATGTTAAATGATCAATATGTTGAGTAGTAAATTTGCCAAATTTACCAATTTACTGGAATATGTTATTTATTCATAAAGTTTAGAGATATTTTGATTGAAATGGTTTCTGATTGGATGGGTTGGGTTTTTTTTTTTTACTTTTTTTGTTAAAAAATTTTTCCTTAATGGGGCACTGGGTTGCTTAATCGGTTAAGCGACTGACTTCAATTCAAGTCATGATCTCCTGGTCAGTGAGTCCGAGCCCTGACTTGGGCTCTGTGCTGACAGCTAGGAGCCTGGAGCCTCCTTCAGATTCTGTGTCTCCCTCTCTCTGCCCCTCCCCAACTCATACTCTGTCTCTCTCACTCTCAAAAATGAATAAATGTTAAAAAAATTAAAAAATGTTTTCTTAATTTTTGTTTTTTTTGAGAGAAAGAGGCAGAGAGACACATGGGGCATGAGTTGGGGGGCAGGCAGAGAGAGAGGGAGACACAGAAACCGAAGCAGGCTCCAGGTTCTGAGCTGTCAACACAGAGCCAGATGAGGGGCTGGAACCCACAAACTGCAAGATCATAACCTGAGCCGAAGTCAGACGCTTAACCGACTGAGCCACCCAGGTGACCCGAAATGGATGGTTTTAATAAACTTTCAAAATTTCTGAAATGCTTTAATCAAATAATTTAAGTTTTAATTCAGTCTATTTTAAATTTAGTATGGGTAATTTCATACTGGCAAGCCAAAAATCTAGTGTATTCCTGATTGTTACTATTCTCTGGTTGGAAATGAGACTGTCTTCTGTATTTTTAATGACAAGTCTTGGGCATATATTCAATATTGGAACTTTAAAATGAGTGAATTTCTATCTCCAATAAATTTAGAGTCACAAATTTATCATTAAGCTCAAACAAGTTAATATTTGAGAATTTCTTAAGGACTAAAATGTGAATCACTCTTAAAATAGATATTTAAATAAATCTCACCAGCAAATTCACTGCAAAACAACTAAAATAAATAATATTTAGCAGTATTAAGGCTACTATTAATCTCTTGAAATCATGCATGCTCCACAATATGCTGAAAACTATATAAATATTTCATATAAATGTGTTTGACAGAACTTGCATTTTTATGAGTTGGTTTTTATGCAATTGGTTTTACACTAATTTGTTTATTTAAAAAAAAGTTTTGGTGAATTGATCATTTGGCTCCTACCCTGATAGTGGCAAGGTAAATAGAGGCAAGTGGATATGATATTCTGGTTGGAAAGACACCACATTTGATGCCAGGCTGGATTTGAAGGATGGAGGAAGGGAGAAATCAAAGATTACTCCAACAGTTTGGAGTTTGAAGACATGGTGAGTGCTAGCATTATTCTCTGAGATAGGGAAATTAGGGGCATAACAATGCTTGCTGGCAAGGAGAAGGAATATCTCCAAGTTGATGTTTTTAATATACTTGGGATGCTTCTATAACACCCGTGTGAAGTTGTCAAGTAGACAGTAAGATATCCCAACCTGGATCTAACAGGAGAAAACTAGCATGGAGACAAAAAGTTAGGAGTCATTAAAATATGGATGGCAGTTAAGACCAGGGATGGGAGAAGAAAAACACACTAGGATTCCCTCCTGAAGTTCTCCAATATTTAGAGTGTACAGAAGTAACGTAAGTGGGAAACGAACTGAAAGGAGTAGCCAGTGCGATGTGCTGCTGCTAAAAATAAGAAAAGAGAGTTTTCTTTTTTTTTTTTTTTTTTTTAATTTTTTTTTTTTTCTCAACGTTTATTTATTTTTGGGACAGAGAGAGACAGAGCATGAACGGGGGAGGGGCAGAGAGAGAGGGAAACACAGAATCGGAAACAGGCTCCAGGCTCTGAGCCATCAGCCCAGAGCCTGACGCGGGGCTCGAACTCCCGGACCGCGAGATCGTGACCTGGCTGAAGTCGGACGCTTAACCGACTGCGCCACCCAGGCGCCCCGAAAAGAGAGTTTTCAAGAAGGGTAGAGTTGTCAGTTGTATTCTATAAAATAGCCAAGTTTTATTCATTTGACTCCCCACTTACCTTTTTTTAAGGTTTCCGCTTCATTTTATTATCATGCTTTCTGTGCTTTATTTTATAAATACACACATATATACATACACACAACATATGTGTATTAATTATGTCTATCTTCCACTTTGTTGTTAACCATTCTTAACCATGAAGACAGGCACTCTGTCATTCATCTTCATATGCTTAACAGGGTATCTGGAACATACAAAGTACTCAGAAATACTTGTGGAATTGCATCGTATTATTTCTAATAAGAACTTCATCTCAGTCACCAGCATATAAATATAAAGACTGATAAAACCTGTAAGTGCAGCATGCATATTCAAGCCAAAACCAAGAGATTATTCCAGTCCTTACAGGGAATTTTAATCTTCCCACCTGAAAATCAAGTGTAGCTTTTTTGATCCAACACACATAATTTCTTTTTTATCTTTAAAGTTCTTTCTTTGACTTTTTATGAACATCTCTTGAAACTATACAGTTAAATCACAAATGCTGAGCTCAGAACAGAAAACTTGCAAAAAGCCGTGTCTGCTTGCTATATACCAGTGACTGATCTGAAACTGCAAACCGCACCTGTGGTGCTAAAATTGATTTTACTCATCTTTGCATATGTCATCAAGATCAGCAGGCATTTTGAACCATTACTTAAGATTTGTTAGGAAATGGTGGAGGTTGCAGTCTGTGAGAATGATTGGTGTTCTGAAAAGCTTCTTTGCTCATTTGCACATAGACAAAGGCCATGTGTAAGCTCCTCGACAAAGCTATAAACCTGGCATCATGCCATTATAGGAGCAAAAAATCCTAGAGATTTTTTTTATTCCTGAGTTGAAATATTCACCGAAACAACATAAATGGGAATGAGTTCCATTCTGTGAGCTCACATAATAAAATAATAGAGAATATAGCCTAGTGTATGTGAGAAAAATGTAAAAAAACAAAATGGAATGGGAATGAGTCTTCAAAATCAGTAAGGGTAATTCAGAGGATGTGTCCATATCAGTTAAGCAACCAACTTTGGCCCAGGTCACGATCTCACGATTTGTGAGCTCGAGCCCCATGTCTAGTTCTGTGCTGACAGCTCAGAGCCAGAGTCTGCTTCAGATTCTGTGTCTCCCTCTCTCTCTCTGTGCCTCCACCACTCACATTCTGTCTCTCAAAAATAAACAAATAAAAATTATTTATTTATTTAAACATTTATTTATTAGTAAGAGACAGAGCATGAGCATGGGAGTGGCAGAGAGAGGAGGAGACACAGAACCCAAAGCAGGCTCCAGGCTCCGAGCTTTCAGCACAGAGCCCGACACGGGGCTCGAACTCACAGACCGAGAGATCATGACCTCAGCCGAAGTCAGATGCTTAACTGACTGAGCCACCCAGGCGCCCTTTCAAACAAAAAATTTTTAAACTGGCCTTAAAATTGAACCTATAGATTTTACTAGGGATAGATTTTCTAGCATTTCAACTTCATTTTTCAGGGTTATATCATTATAAAACTACACAATATCAGGATTAAGATGTATCTTAGAGGTTTTATATGACTCGAAGAAGGAAGACCATACATAGGATATCAGGCAATATTGGGGGGAAAGGGTGGGAACAGCTGCTTTCTCATGTCAAGTTACATTATTTTTCTACCAAATCACATGTTTCTCAAAGATGAGATGAAAGTTCTTATCCCAATCTAGTTTAATACGTTGAATGTTTCCAATAAATATGATTGCAAAAATATGATTGCTAGATAATAACATGCTTTTAATTATACTCAAAATTAAAGTAATAACAAAAAATTCCTTTTTTATATGGCTTTGTCATGTATTATATGACTAATAATAGCAGCATATCAACTTAACATTAAAATTGGTCTTCATTGCCTAACTACACACCGGGATAAGTGAGAAAGGTGTGTCAGGGGCATATTGTTGAAAATTCAAATATTAGCATGTGAAATTGCTCAACCGTAAAGATTACCATTTCACATATAGTTATTTTTGAAATATTTCAATTGTTGATGTTTATTCCTCATCTTTTCCTATGAATTTTGCAAAACAAGAGATTCATTCAAAGTGAACAAAATGAAACCAAGTTTTTGTTTATTATCTTTAAAGTATGAATCACCTATAATAACTCCATTAGCACTAATGGAAATTTGCATGTAATAAATCCTTTTGGTGCCTGGAGAATATACCACAGCTCTTTTAAACTGTCTGGTGCTTTTACCCTTGTGTCTCTCAGAAGTGATGAGCCATCAGATATAGTGTTCCTGGAAAGGAATAGGAAGATAATTAGAGTATCTACAATTTTCTGTCTTTGCATATAACAGTCTTTTGTTTCCACAGAAGTGCATGCATACATATCTTAATACTCCCACACAACTGCAGAAAAGCTCAGGAAAAAATATACTGGATTACATGAAGGAGACTATGGTTATTACTAATGAGTATCTTATAAGAATTGTCTGTATTTTATATAATTACAGTTGGTCATAAAAGGGGTTAGAGAATGTTACTTAAATCTGTAAGGACATAATGTCTATTTAACTTTAAAATGACCAGTTGTTTCATTAACCTAAAAATGGAGGGGTGACTTGGTGGTTCAGCCGTTTAAGCATCTGACTTCAGCTCAGGTCATGATCTCATGGTTAGTTTGGTTGGTTGAGTTTAAGCTCCTCCTGGGCTCTCTGCTGTTAACACGGAATCTGCTTCAGATCCTGTCCCCCTCTTTCTGCCCCTCCCACTGATTGCACTTTCTCTCCTTTGCTCTGTCTCTCTTTCTAAAATAAAATTTTTTTTAAACGAAAAATTCTTCCAAGATAAAAATCAGACTTTAGTGTATACATCACTGGGAGTGTTTGCTCTTGTGTCTGAGTGTGCCTCTCACTTGGTGGTGCTCTTCATAAAAGAAAGAAGAAAGTAGCATGGCAGATTTGGGACAGATGGAAGTGCACCAATTTCACCTTCACTGAGTTTGAAGTGATAAAACAATTTCTGGAAAGAGGGGTGCACAATCTAGTATCTGGGGGAAATGTAGGGGCCAGAAAGTAGATTTGACAGGCATAAGAGTTGAAGCTGTGAATGTGCATGAAATGTAGTAAAAATAAATACAAAAAAAAGCAAAAGACAAGCCAAGCAGAGATATGCCTGTAATAAATTTAGGGATAAAGAGGAGAAACTGGAAACAATAAGAACAGTTGAGAGAGAGGTCTAAGAGGCAGGAGGAAGAAGCACTATCATGTAAGACAAGAGAGAAGAGAGTTTCAAGGCAGAAGTGGGAAAAAAGGTAATGATATAAAATTCTGAAAGACATGAAATGAAGATTAATAAAAGATCGTTGAAATCAGTAACCAAAACTCAGCATAGTTCAATAGAGACAGAAGCCAAAATGCATGGAATTTCAAAGTGTCTCAAGTTTTATATATCCCACTTCAAGTAACCTTTATTGTTGTTTTTGGGATTATTCCAAGTAATCTGTGCCATAGATAACATTAGACACATTTCAAAATTACATTGCTTCAGGAAACAAAAATAATCCTTTAGATGAAAGTCCACATACGTAGGATCTATTTGCCATGAGTAGGGAAAATGTGGATTAACTACTTCATTATTTTAAGGCAAATTGATGCCCAAATTATTATGGTATAAGAGATTTTACTGGGAATTTTTCTATTTTTTAAGTAACAATAATATTTAATAATGTGTGAAATATACATACACACTAACACAATAGCTATACACTTGTTGTATATTGGGCTCTTCTTTTTCCAAAATAGCCAATTATAATAAAAGCACAGAAAATAAACTTGGCAAAATCTCAGATACTATCGAGCATGGAAAGGAGATAGTAGTGCCATAAGTGTGAAGAATGATAGCAGGTGCTTTAAGGATAAACAATTTACAAAGTTCTGGACTTTTAGGAACACATGGAGGGCAAGATTATTCTGAGATGCTCCATGCAGATTCAGTGCAAATTTAGGAGTTTTAGGGAACAAATATCAGTTATATTATCAACACAGATCATCTCAGATCATTACTCTCAGATCATCTGTATTCCTTGCCACATTATCCAGGACCATGATGACCTGGAAACAGAACCATGTTGCAGGCTCTAGCTTAGGTGTGACCTGCACTTTAGTTTGTATGTTAAGGATCAGTTGTTATGTGGCTTTGGACCTAATAAGTTCTGAAGTGAGTATCTGCTAGTTCTTGGATAACAATGGACTTCTGTAGGCCCAACTTCTTCATGGAAAACTCACAAAAATACTAAAATCAAATATAAAGTTATCAAAATTGGCTTATATTTTAAGTAACAATATCCACAACTAATTAACTTTTTAAAGAATTGTGGAATTGGGACTCCTGGGTGGCTTAGTTGGTTGAACATCTGACTCTTGATTTTGGCTCAGGTCATGATCCCAGGGTCATGGGATCAAGCCCCATCTTGGGCCCTGTGCTGAACATGAAGCCTGCCTAAGATTCTCTCTGTCTCTCTCTGTCTCTCTCTCTCTCTCTCTCTCTGTCTCTCTCTCTGTCTCTCTCTCTGTCTCTCTCTTTCTCTCTCTCTCTCTCTCTCTCTCTCCCCCTGCCCCTCTCCCCCACTTGCTTTCTCTCTCTCTCTCTCTAAAATAAAAAAAAATTAATTTAAAAAATAAAAAATTGTGGAATGTCTGTCAGCCCAGGCTGCCATAACAAAATACTACATAGTAGTTGGAATAAACAACAGACATTTATTTTTTCACACTTTTGAGGATCTTGAAGTTTAAAATCAAGGTGCCAAAATCAAGATGCCAGCAGGACTGGTTTCTGGTAAAATCTCTCTTCATGTCTTGTAGACTGCTGCTTTTCTCATGGTGTCTTCACATGGCCTTACCTCTGTGCGTTGGAATAGAGAGATGTCTGGTGTCTCTCCCTCTGCTTATAAATCCTATCACATTAGGGCCCCATCTTTCTGAGTTTATTTAACCTTAATTACCTCCCTAAAGGCCCTACCTCCAAATAAGGTCATATTGGCAGTTAGAGTTTCTACATATGAATTATGGAGGACACAATTCAGTTCTTAACAAATGGGATCCAACTAATCTAGAACCTCTTTCTGACAAAAAAATGAGACATTTCCAAAATTAATCAGTCTTCTTTTACATGACTCGTTAAGTAAAAACTTTGGATAAAAGAAAATCTTACTCCCCATTAAAATATATTTATAAAAATATCCTGTTGCTTTAAGCAGACTGTCACCATGCCTAATTCATATTTAGTCAAACAGACAAATTTATTGATTTGTATCAATCCTGATAACAGCAATGATAGATTCTATATACTTAAATAGTAATTATGTGTTAAGTAAGGATAGTGGTAGTTAACTATCAAATATTTATAATAGAGTCTAGCTAAACAGTGAGTTAAGAAAAGTCCATGAGGGGCGCCTGGGTGGCTCAGTTGGTTGAGTGTCCGACTTCGGCTCAGGTCATGATCTCGCGGTCCATGAGTTGGAGGCCCGCGTCAGGCTCTGTGCTGACAGCTCGGAGCCTGGAGCCTGTTTCAGATTCTGTGTCTCCTTCTCTCTCTGACCCTCCCCCATTCATGCTCTGTCTCTCTCTGTCCCAAAAATAAATAAACTTAAAAAAAATTAAAAAAAAAAAGAAAAGTCCATGATATGGAGTTATACTTTCCTAATATGGATAATGCATTCTTCACGTACTAGAGAGTAGTGTTTAACTGTATCCCTTTAAGAAGTATTGTGTAGAGGAAAATTTTCTATATTAATATGCCAATTCAAATTATTCTATAATTTTAACAGATATTTTAACATTTACTTTTTAATAAGGCTATTCATTTCCCAATAAACCAGATAATTAAAGCATTTACAAATAAGCTAGAAAATATTTATTTTAACAGGTATTGCATATACACAAATTTCTTTTAAGTATGTTTAATGACAATAAAATGATATTTAAATGCACTAGTAAAGCTTGCTAACAAATCTTTTTGTATTCAAAGTGAATATTCTACAGAGTACCTGGTTTACAATTCCAGTGGCCATGGAGTATTCTAGTGACAAAAATTATTTTTAAAATATGTAAGTACATATACATACATACATATGTAAATATACATATTTATACAATTTACATATGTAAATATACATACAAACATAAATGAAAACAACAATATTATTCATAAGCAATCTATATTGACTTGTTAAAATGAAAATAAAATATCCATAAGTTAGAAAATTTAACAAGTAGCAAGTAAAACTTCCAAATCTGCAAATATTTTCTCTTCCAACTGTAGCCATTTTAAGAATTTATGTTATCTTACATTTCATTATACATAGAAATGTATTAATTTGAACCATATAAAATTACTAATTTTTAACCAGCAATTTTATGACGCAAACTAATAATCCATATGATTCTATATCTTATTTTTTAATCTAATAATATATTTGTATACTTACTATATTAGAAAATATACTTTATTTAGATTAAATATTATTATGCAGATATAAATAGATTTAATTTGACTGATGCTCTTTTGATGAAAATTTATGGATCTTTTTGCTATTGCAAACTTTATAGATGTATCTTTATATATGTACACATATATATTTATAAACACCTAATAATGAAACTATTGTATCCAAATGATACACATTAAAAATTTTTGTACATATACTTAAATTACTCATCACGATTGCTCCCCCCATAGCACACACACAACTTTGTCAGAACCAGGTATTACTTACGGTTGATAAAATTAGTGTCTCATTTATTTAGCTACAAGTGAGTTGAACATTTTTTCATATGTATTCATTTATCTTTGGGTTTCTATTTCCCTTTCAGTATATTGGCTATACATATACTTTGTTCCTTTTAATTTTATTGATTTGTAAAACAGTGATATTCATATTCTTTGTAAACTCTTTATAAGACAACTGGTGCTTTAGAGGTGCCTGGGTGGCTCAGTTGGTTAAGTGGCTGACTTCGGCTCACGTCATGATCTCACAGTTAGTGAATTTGAGCCCCTTGTCAGGCTCTGTGCTGACAGCTCAGAGCCTGGAGCCTGCTTCATATTCTGTCTTTCCCTCTCTCTCTGTTCCTTCTCCATCACTCTCTCTTGAAAAATAAATAAACATTAAAAAAATTTTTTAAAAGATGGTGCTTTGTCATATATCTTGTAATTTTTCTGATTTTGTTTTCTTTTTTGATTACTTTTTAAAGTTTTTATTTATTTTGAGAGAGAGTGAGAAAACAAGTGGGGGAGGAGCAGAGAGCGAGGGAGAGAGACAGAATCCCAAGCAGGCTCCAGGCTGTCAGCGTGGAGCCCAATGGGGGTCTCGAGCTCACAAACCTGTGAGATCATAACCTGAGCTGAAATCAAGAGTCCAGTTCTTCACGACTGAGCGACCTAGGCACCCCTGATTTTATTTTCTAAAGTCACAAATAAATTTATCCAGCTTTTGTTTTTAGAAATCTTGGGTTCATTTTTACTTCAATCCTTGCTCCATCTGGAATTTATTTTAATATAGAAGTGAAGATGATATTTAGCTTTATATTTCTTTCCAAAAAATCTGTTGTCACTATTGAAATGACCCATCAGTCTTTTTAGCATGCACCTCACCAAATTTTTTCATTATTTTATGTACATTTTTAAACTTAATAATCTTGGATTTTCCAAGTAAAGAGGTAATTTTGCCTGAACTAAAAAAAAGTTTAGGGGGGCCTGGTGGCTCAGTCTGTTAAACATCTGACTCTAATTTTTTTTGGCTCAAGTCATGATCTCACGATTTGTGAGTTCAAGCCCCATGTCGGGCTCTGTGCTAAGTGAGGCACCTGCTTGGGATTCTCTCTCTCTCTCTCTCTCTCTCTCTCTCTCTCTCTCTCTCTCTGTCTCTGCCCCTTGTGCATGAGTACACATGCTCTCTCTCACTTTCTCTTTCTCAAAATAAATAAACTCGAAAAAAAATTTTTAAGTTAAGAGTTTAAAAAAAGTGTTAATTCCATGATAATAATTATTGAATTAGCTAGAGGGGAAAATTTATAAAAGGTATGGGTCTAAAGGTTAACCTTTGGAGAATATCAAATATCATTTTACATTTAATGTTGGAAAGGGTAAGAAAAATAAGTAAAGTAGAAGTTTCTCTCAGAGGAATTGGAAGAGAAACATGAGGGAATACTGTTGCATAAGTCAGAGAACTTAAAAAAACACTAAACCTGGTGAAAAAAGCAATTTGGACTCATTTATATGCAAAAAAATTAACATTAGAGATCAAGGAAGGAATAGTATGAGTAAAAATGTCTGAGTTTGTAGATTATTCTTTCTAGAATTTTGAGATGAAAAGAAAAGAGAAACACAGTGGAAACTCTTTAAATCAAGTAAAGATGTTTTTAATCTGAATTTGAGATTTGTGAAATTTTAAAGGCAAAAGAGAAGTCATTAGAGGCAGTGGGTGAATGAGAAAGTTTGGGGCAAGCTAAGGATAGAATGCCAAACTAAAATATGTATCATTCCATAGGGTTAGGCTAGGCATTTGGGAAACCCCAAAACAACTAATGTGAAAATTAGCTGAATGACATCTAAGCTATTCAAATATGAATGTAAAGAAATATTCTAACAGTATCCAAAAATATCTGTATTGCTTAGTAATATCCATAACTTTCATTGAAAAGATAACACAAAGTTAAGAGAAAACACTTGAAGTGTTGCAAATGGGGATTTAGGCAAAATTAAGGGCAAAATTTAAACATACAGATGCTCCAGTAACTCAGAAGACAGAGCCAATTAACCTAAACTGATGTCATATGAAATTCTTCCTGAGAACTGAAATTTCTAAAACACAAAATTATAAATAATAAGAGCATTGGGTTTATTATCTGTTAGGTATCTGTCTTAGGCTGATAAATCATAGATTTTAACAAAATTCCTTTTATTAGTAAATATATTCACCTGTACCTGTCAGAATATTTCTGTATTCTTTGTGAGCACCAGTGGTCTTTATTTCCTCTTAATGTGTGTGTGTGTGTGTGTGTGTGTGTGTGTGTGTGTATGTACATACACATATATATACACACATACATATTTACAAATATACATATATATATATACACATACATAATATGTATATGTATCAGCAGATAAAAATCCATCATAAATATGTCCCAAAAAGGTCTTTTGGAAAGTGCATTTTCCAAAAATTATGTAGCATTTATATTTTATCTATACTAAACTTAAAATTAATGGTGGCTCTCACGTAATCATGACAAAGCAATTTTAAATAGATATTTCTCTCTTTTTTTTGCAATATTGGGATAAATAACTTAAATTTCTCCATAATCTATATTAGGTTATATTTATTTTACTTTGATTAGATTGAAAACTGACTTTATTGCTGTATTTCTTGAACATTTCAAGGTAATTTTCAGAGTCTAACCGAACAAACACATCTTATTAGTCTCTCCCTGTGCTGTAATAATTTAAACAATCTTAAATACAAAGGAAAAGTCAATCTAAGAGGGGAATGTTGCAAGACAAATGGTCACTATATTTTAAGAATTATTTTTCCCAAAACCTGACTGGCATTCAATTAGATAAGGAAGAAAACCAGACAATGAGGAACTTGGTAGCATTATCCCTTGCATTTGACAATTTGCCATAACATTAAGCTATTTCCTGAATTAAAATTGCTATTGTTTTCAATTCTCCATAGATGAATATAAAGTCTCCATTTTGAGAGACCACGTCATCTTGCTATAGTTTATGAATCCCTTGAAAGAAACCATGAGAAAATAAGTAATATTGGCATACCCAGTATATGAACTCTTTTTCCTTTTTATAATTTTATGTTTGAAAATAAAATATACTACATGTATTCTTGAGTGTGTCTTTATTTCAAGGTCTTGAATGTAAAATAACTCTACTTTTGGTCTTTTACAATTTCGATGATGTAGGAATTTTAAAATGTCGTAGGATGTCCACCCCCTCTCTGTGGCTGCAGCTTTCTTCAGGACAGATAGATAAATTGTAGACCTTCTAGAGTCAGTCTTAACTTCTAGAGTTCCCAAGGACCATTCAATTGAGAAATGATATTTCTCAAAAAGAAATGTAGCATTCATCTTTTATTCCAAACAAACCTAGATATTAATGGTGGCTTTCAGAGAATGATAACAAAGCAATTGAGCCTTATTTTTTATAGAAGAATACTTCAGTTTAAGTGTTCTGTTTATTTTTTAAGAAATGCTGAAAACACATTGCTTTGATTAATAATTTCCAAGAGCCTCCTAGGAACTTAATATGCAACTTCAGGTTTTCATTGACAAGGGATTTCCCACTTTTCATTTTAAATGTAATTAATTATTTCCATGTATATGAAGTTAATATTACAGCATGCTGTGTTCCCAACTGAAGAGACAGTTCAGTGTTAAGCTTTTTCATATTTGCCTTTGATCTTTATCTTAAAGAGCTCCTGGTAGCAGAAGCTTAATAATTTAGAGCCACAATCTTGACAAAAATCAGGAAGAAAAATGAAATTAGAATAGATGATAAAAGGGTAAAAATAAATAAACGTAGAGTTACATACTTTTCTTAAATAAGAAGCTCTCAGGAGTTCATGGCCAAACAGATTATGCTGGGAGTACTGGAAGAATTGTAGATGATATTCCTGCAGTTTACACACTTCGTAGGAAACGGAGACAACCTACTTCAGAATTGGGCCACATATGCCACTGCGTGTGTGTGGGAAGTACAGATAATGAGGACTAGGAAAAGGGGGGAAATACTACATTTCAGGAGTACTCAACTGTTCAAATTCTTTGTGACAGCTCCTATTCACCAATATCCAAACTAAAATCCCACTTGCTCTTATCTACAATGGACAAATGGGAGATATTGGCAGTAAGGAGGCAGATAAAGGAAACCATCCAAACTATGAGGTATGTCTGGATGGCTGTTCCGAGGTAGTTTTTTGGAATTCCGAAGAATAATCTTTTAACTCAAACATCTAACAGTAAGATAACGCAGCCTTGAGAATAGAGCTCAAAATAAATATGTGGATATTCTGGACTATAAAGTTTGTTTAATAATGAATAGAATAAGGGAGAAACAGATAAAATGAAAATAGAAAAGGTAATAGGATTATATGTTACACTCAGAAAAATCTCTTGGGGCGCCTGGGTGGCGCAGTCGGTTAAGCGTCCGACTTCAGCCAGGTCACGATCTCACCGTCCGTGAGGTCGAGCCCCGCGTCAGGCTCTGGGCTGATGGCTCAGAGCCTGGAGCCTGTTTCCGATTCTGTGTCTCCCTCTCTCTCTGCCCCTCCCCCGTTCATGCTCTGTCTCTCTCTGTCCCAAAAATAAATAAAAACGTTGAAAAAAAAATTAGAAAAATTTCTTATAATCAATTTTTTCAGTAATATGATTCCTATATTTCTTATGTCTAGCAACAAATGAGGCCAATAATCTCCATTTATTGAAATATTTTGTATTTTTGACATTAGTCCCTTGGATAATTTGTCTTTCTAAAAAATCAATCAACTAGAATAAATTACTTCTCTATGATATATTTAGTTTTTTGAGTTAACAGTTTAAATTTTGTATTCAAATTCATACTGGCAATTCTTCCAATAATTTATAAAAGTTAATATATTCATATTTTCCATGAACCAATCCTTATTCCTAAAAATATTAAGAGATTACAAGTTATTTCATCAGGACTCCTATGTGGATCAGTTGGTTAAGCATCTGACTCTTGATTTCGGTTCAGATCATGATCTCACAGTTAGTGAGATCGAGCCCCACATTGGGCTCTGTGCTGACAGAGCAGAGCCTGCTTGGAATTCTGTCTCCTCCATCTCTCTCTGACCCTCCCACATGCATGCTTTCTCTCTCTCTCTCTCTCTCTCTCTCTCAAAATAAATAAATAAACATTTTTTAAAAAGTTCATTCATAACATCATGAAGTGAGTTCTATCATATGCCGAAAAAAAACAAAAGACCTGGGTCAGGAAGGCATTCTTTAAAATTTTACCCTATCAACAAATAATCTTTAAGCACTGATTTTATGCAAAGCAGTTTGCTAGGTTCTATGAAGTATAAGAAACAGCAGCTCCAATATTCTTAAAGAATATTGCCACTGACCTTGTTCTGATTGCCATCTTTTCTTACCTTTATTGTTAAAATAATTATGTAATTGTTCTTTCCTCATCCATTTCCTTCTCCTTCAAAGATGCATGAATTCTCCTGTCACACCCTTATCAAAATTTTCCTATTTTTCCCTTGCCCTAAATTGCTTAATATGCAGTCCAAGATTTTCCAATATGTGATTCCAGTCGATTTCTCTAGTGTTACCTTTACCAACATCTCTCCCATGTACACTATATACCCACATCACCAAAATGGTCATTCTGCAAGAATTTTGTGATTTTGCAGCTTTTCCCTTTAATTGACATGCCTTTATCTATTTATATTCATTTCTTGTTCATCAAATTCATATTCAAATTCCACCTATTCCAAGAAGTCTTCCCTTATCTTTTTCTACCTTGAAAGAAATATCTCCTGTTCTGTGTTCCAACACCACCTAGTATATTATGGTGTTATTTCATTCTTCTTTTGCATCACATTTATGATTGCTTGTTTGTCTCCCCTTTGTCTTGAAACTATTTCAGTGTCTTTTTTTTTTTTTTTGGGGGGGGGACAGAGAGAGACAGAGCATGAACGGGGGAGGGGCAGAGAGAGAGGGAGACACAGAATCGGAAACAGGCTCCAGGCTCCGAGCCATCAGCTCAGAGCCTGACGCGGGGCTCGAACTCACAGACCGCGAGATGGTGACCTGTCTGAAGTCGGACGCTCAACCGACTGCGCCACCCAGGCACCCCATTGTCTTTTATTGAGGAACTCTTCAAATCCTTTTTTAAAAATTTTTATTTAAATTTCGGTTAACATATAGAGTAATAAAACTAGTTTCATGTGTACCATATCATGATTCAACACTTCCATACGAAACCTGCTGCTCATCACAACAAGTGCACTCTTCAATCCTCATCACCTATTTAACCCATACCGCTACCCACCTCCCCTCTGGTAATCATCAGTTTGTTCTTTATAGTGAAAAGTGTGTTTCTTTGTTTGCTTCCATCTCTCTCTTTTTTCCCTTTGCTTGTTTGTTTTTTCTTAAATTCCACAAATGAGTAAAATCATATGGTGTTTGTCTTTCTCTGACTTATTTCACTTAGCATAATATTCTCTAGCTCCATCCATGTCTTTGCAAATGGCTAGATTTCATTCTTTTTTATGGGTGAATAATATTCCATTGTCTGTATATGTGTGTGTGTGTGTGTGTGTGTGTGTGTGTGTGTGTGTGTATACCACTTCTTCTGCATCCATTAATCAGTCAGTGGACACGTGGGCTGTTTCCATAATTTGGCTATTGCAGATAATGCTGCTATAAACATCGGGGTGCATGTATCTCTTTGAATTAATATTTTTGTATTCTTCAGGTAAATACCTAGTGCAATTGCTGGCTCATAAGGTAGATCTATTTTTAACTTTCTAAGGAAACTCCACATTGTTTTCCGGAGTGGCTATACCAATTTGCACACCCACCAACAATGCAAGAGTGTTTCCCTTTCTCCACATTCTCACCAACACCTGTTGTTTCTTGTGTTGTTCACTTTAGCCATTCTGGTAGGTATGAGGTGATATCTCACTATAGTTGTAATTTATCTATCCCTGATGATGAGTGATGTTGAGCATCTTTTCATGTGTATGTCTTTGGTCATTGTATATCTTCTCTGGAAAAATATCTATTCATGTCATCTACCCATTTTTTAACTGTACTATTTGTTTTTTGGGTGTTGAGTTTGATAAGTTCTTTATAGATTTTGGATACTAACCCTTTATCAGATATGTAATTTGCAAATATCTTCTCCCATTATGTACATTGACTTTTAGTTTTGTTTATTGTTTTCTACTCTATGCAGAAATTTTTTATTTTGATGAAATTCTAATAATTTATTTTTGCTTTTGTTTCCCTCACCTCCAGAGACATATCTGGAAAGAAGTTGCTACAGATGATGTCAAAGAAGTTACTGCCTGTGTTCTCTTCTAAGATTTTGATGGTTTCCTGTCTCACATTTAAGTCTTTAATCCATTTTGAATTTATTTTTGTGTTTGATGTAAGAAAGAGGTCCAGTTTCATTCTTTTGCATGTGGCTGTCCAGTTTTCCCATCATTTCTTAAAGAGACTGCCTTTTTCACATTGGATATTCTTTCCAGCTTTGTCAAAGATTATTTGACCATATAGTTAAGGGTTCATTTCTGGGTTTTCTATTCTGTTCTATTAATCTATGTGTCTGTTTTTGTGCCAGTACCATACTGTTTTGATCACTACAGCTTTGCATTATAACTTGAAATTCAGAATTGTGATGCCTCTGCTTTGCTTTTCTTTTTCAAGATTGTTCTGGCTATTAGGACTTTTTTTTTGTGGTTCTGTACACATTTTAGGATTGTTTGTTCTAGTTCTGTGAAAAATGATGGCAGTATTTTGATAAGGATTGCATTAAATGTGTAGATTGCTTTGGGTAGTATAGACATTTTTTTAAAGTTTATTTGTTTATTTTTGAGACAGAGAGAGAGCATCCACATGCAGGTGGGAGAGGGGCAGAGAGAGAAGGAGACAGAGAATCCTAAGCAGTCTCTGCCCTGTCAGTGCAGAGCCAGATGCAGGGCTTAAACCCACAAACCATGAGATCATGACCTGAGTCAAAACCAAGAGTTGGTTGCTTAACAAATTGAGCCACCCAGCACCCCTCTTTGGGTACTATAGACATTTTTTTTTAATTTTTTTTTTCAACGTTTATTTACTTTTTTGGGGCCAGAGAGAGACAGAGCATGAACGGGGGAGGGGCAGAGAGAGAGGGAGACACAGAATCGGAAACAGGCTCCAGGCTCCGAGCCATCAGCCAAGAGCCTGACGCGGGGCTCGAACTCACGGACCGCGAGATCATGACCTGGCTGAAGTCGGACGCTTAACCGACTGCGCCACCCAGGCGCCCCGGGTACTATAGACATTTTAACAACATTTGGTCTTTCAATCCTTGAGCATGGAATGTCTTCCCATTTCTTAATGTCATTTTTGATTTTTTTTTTTAATCAGTGTTTTATGGTTTTCAGAGTATGGTCTTTCACCTCTTTGGTTAGGTTAATTCCTAGGTATCTTATGGTTTGGGGATTGATTCCTTAATTTCTCTTCCTGCTGCTTCATCATTAGAAATTCAACAGGGTTCTGTACATTGATTTTGTATCCTGCAACTTCACTGAATTCATTTATCCATTTTAGCAATTTTTTGGTGGCATCTTTTAGATTTTCTTTACAGAACTCTATATAGAGAGGATCATGTCATCTGTAAATAGTGAAAGTTTTGCTTCTTTCTCGCCAATTTTGATGGCTGGTTATTTTTTTTCTGTTTATTTTCTGATTGCTATGGCTAGAACTTCCAGTACTATGTTAAATAACAGTGGTGAGAATGGACATCCTTTTCTTGTTCCTGACTGTAGAGAAAAAGCTGTCAGTTTTTTCCCACTGTGGATGATTAGCTGTGGGTTTTTTTATATATGGCTTGTATTATATTGAGGTATGTTCCCTCTAATCCTACTTTGTTGATTTTTTGAGGGTTTTTATCATGAATGGATGTTGTACTTCAAATGTTTTTTTTTAGGGGTGAAAAAAATTATGTCAGTGAATAAAAATGTCTTTTCCTCTAGGTTGCCCATTAGATAAAGGCAGGACCATATTGTGGTTGCTCTTGCCTTAATCAATAAATATATGCTGATTTTGATTGAAGGTAGTATAAATTGAATTGTTTTCAACACCAATTAGATGGAAAATGCTTCAAAAAGAATTTTGATAAATAAAGAGGGGACCTGAGGTTTGCTATGCAAATTCATACTAAAATGAAAATCCTTTAAGTCATAAATCACTTTGTAAGTTTCGTGTCTTGTCAGACTCATTTTATATTTCAAATTATGGAGGGATTGAAAGTTGTAAGAGTAAGAGCAATTTCCGATATGTTAAGTTATTATCAAAGCAAATGTTTATTTTATAAAGAATCAATGGGGTTATTTAACCCTAGAAACTTTTGTTTGAATATTATTGGTTCTGGCTAATGAATGAGAAATTAATAGAGGAAAAATAAAAGAGTACAAGTGTATACCAGACTTAAGAAATACTAGAATGAGGGGCACCTGGGTGGCTCAGTTGGTTGAGCATCCGACTTCGGTTCAGGTCATGATCTCATGGTTTGTGAGTTCGAGCTCCATGTTGGACTCTGTACTGATAGCTCAGAACCTGGAGCCTGTTTCAGATTCTGTGCCTCCCTCTCTCTCTCTCTCTGCCCCTTCCCTGCTCATGCTCTGTCTCTTGCTCTCTCAAAATAAATAAACATTAAAAAAAAAAAAAGAAATACTAGAATGAGAAACACCCATGGCTTATCTAATTAAACCATGTGTGCTGGTTCTAGATACATTTGATGGCAGGGACATTTGCCTGGAGGGCAATGTTCTTCATGAAAATATTTAAATGTATCCATGCACTTTATTTATTTATTTATTTTTTTTTATTTTTTTTTTTTTATTTTTTTTTTATTTTTTTTTTTTTATTTTTTTTTTATTTTTTTTTTTATTTTTTTTATTTTTTTATTTTTTTTTATTTTTTTTTTATTTTTTTTTTTTATTATTTTTTTAAATTTTTTTTTTTTTTCAACGTTTATTTATTTTTGGGACAGAGAGAGACAGAGCATGAACGGGGGAGGGGCAGAGAGAGAGGGAGACACAGAATCGGAAACAGGCTCCAGGCTCTGAGCCATCAGCCCAGAGCCCGACGCGGGGCTCGAACTCACGGACCGCGAGATCGTGACCTGGCTGAAGTCGGATGCTTAACCGACTGCGCCACCCAGGCGCCCCTTCACTTTATTTATTTTTATAAGCCAATATGTCATTCATCTATGTATTTCCAAAAATTCCTTGAATCTATTAATAGTTTCGAGTTGTATCACAGCTTTAACAGATTCTACCTACTGACTCAAGCCAGTCAGTATTTACCAAGTGCCTGTGATAAACCAGCTTCTATTCTGATCAATGTTATTCAAAGGCATAACAGCAGACTCTGTTTTAAGAATGTTGGCTAACATAAACACTGTTCTAAAAGAGCATGATGAAACAGCCAGTGGTAATTTGACGCAAATATTACAAGAACCCTGAAGAGAAGCTCTTAAACTGTACTAATAGGGGTGGAGTTGGCTTTCAAGAAAAATTGAAGACTGTATGAAAACTTAAGGCAAAGTTAAGCAGTTGGAAGAGAGGGAAGATGGAAGAAGAAATGGAAATTTCAAGCAGAGGAGAAAGTGTGATTAAAGCAGGGAGAAGCATGAATCAGCAAAACTGGAAACTACTGACAGTTCAGGGTTGCTGAAACATAAACCATTCTCAAAGTGGAATAAAAGGAGTGACCAGTATTTCTAATATCTTAGAATTTGATAAATAAAACTATGGTTGCTTTCTCTTTTGTGTTACACATTAAAAAAAGAATTCTGACCTTTTAGGGGCGACTGTGTGTCTCAGTCGGTTATGCGTCCGACTTTGGCTCAGGTCATGATCTCAAGGTCCATGAGTTTGAGCCCCACGTCGGGCTCTGTGCTGACAGATCAGAGCCTGGAACCTGCATCAGATTCTGTGTCTCCCTCTCTCTCTCCCCTCCTCTGCTCGTGATCTATCTCTCTTTGTCTCTCAAAAATAAATAAACAGAAAAAAAAATTCTGACCTTTTAGGACAATAGTCATAA
This sequence comes from Prionailurus bengalensis, assembly GCF_016509475.1. Lineage (NCBI taxonomy): Eukaryota > Metazoa > Chordata > Mammalia > Carnivora > Felidae > Prionailurus > Prionailurus bengalensis. The sequence goes on along the minus strand of NC_057349.1, from coordinate 56,080,345 downwards.
TAGGTAAAATGATAATGACATATATCATATAATATATAATTAGATATTGTAGATAAATATGTATTAGGTATAATAGTATGAATGTATTATATGTATATTATATGTATAATATGTATGTACTATATATACAATTATAACACATATTATATGTTATATATATATTATATAATAAGATTTCTTAAAGACTTATGTGCCAGACATTGTGCCAAATCCTTTGCATCTATCATCCAATTTTATCCTCCCAAAATCATCTGAGGTATGTAGGGTTATCAGCCCCAATTTACAGAATAAAGAAATAAACTTACTTGTCCAAATTTTACTGTTACCAGTATTGGAATCCGGATAATCTTAGGTTCCCTCACTGAACACTTACTTCTCTGTCTCTTTTTGAGGTAGTAATTAACCTTTCACTAATTGCGTTTTCAAGCAAAGAACTTTTCAAGTGACAAGTTTTTGTTCTAAGGCATTGCTTGTCATTTTCTCTGTTCTCCAGAATGATGTGGAATTTTCTCTGGAAAAAAATAGGATCCCATTTGTCACTGATTTTCTTTGAGAAATAATTATTTTTGCTCCCCAAAGCTCTTTAAGTCTCTACCCCATTTTTTGTCACTTTCTAAATTATAATTATCCATTCAGTCATTCAGGATTAGATCATGGTTATTACATTTTTAAATCTGTTCTCTCTTCTGTCTTTGAACTGGCAAGTTTCTCTCAAAAAATGGATGTACTTTTTCTGCTTTTTGAAGGAGATGATGTACCTAATGCTAAGACAACATCTATACTGTGACTTCTTAACCTTGATTAAATTAACTTTCTATTCTGAATCTACCCCATATCATATTTCTCCCTTGAGCTCAGACAAAATTAGTATGAATTTGTATTGTTCTTGTTTTTGTACCTTTAGAAACTTTGAATTATATTTCTGACACTTAAAGAGAGAACTATTGCGGCAATTTAGGCAACTTTCTTTTGATTTGTTATAATTAAATCCTGACCAGTCTCACCCCAAATTCCTTTTTTTTCCTCAATATTTCTCAACTAAAAAAATAGTTATGTGTGAGGCTTTTACCTTATGCTGTAGGTTTTTACTTCCTAAAATATTGTGGATTTAAAACTTAAAAGAAATGTATTTCTATCATAATAGAATTTGTGATTTTCTTTCAATGTTTGAACAAATCATAGCATTGTGCTGTAAAAATAGCACTTCAGTGGAGATTAAAAACATCCAGCTCTCCATTTGCCCCAACCCAAAGTCTTAATGCACTATATCCTTACTGTGAATCGCCTACTTTTTTGACCAGTGGCTCTCAGATGTTAGTGTGAAAAATAATCACTTGAAGAACTTGTTAAAATGAAAATTATCTGGCTCCAAACTAGGATGCCAGGGTGGGGTACAAGGACATCAGTCACAAGCTTCATTATACGATACTGATGCAGTGTGTGCGTCCTCAGGACATACTTCAGAATCACTGCATGAGACCTGCTACAAAACACTCATTTTCTCAGAGCTCTACTTTTGCTAGGGAAGCTCCTTGACATGCCTTCCATGGAAGCTCATATCTCTTATTTTTTTTTAATAGTTTTATTGAGGTAAAAATTTATGTTCAGTAAAATGCATTTGCTGTAAGAATACAATTCAAGGATTTTTAGTAAACTTATTAAATTGTATAATCACTATCACAACCCAACTTGAAGATATGTCCTATAGCTTCAAAAGTTTCCTTATGCCCCTTTGCAGTCTGGTGTTTGCTTTCTGTCTCTACATATTTACCTTTTCTGGACATTTCAGTCATTCACTATGTGGTCTTTTTTTGTCCGCTCTCGTTTATTAAGTATATGGATTTGAGATCTATCCATGTTACAGTATGTATCTATCAGTGATTTGTTCCTTTTCATTGATGAAAAGTATTCCATTGTATGGACTTACCATGTTTTAAAAACATCTATTCTTCAGTACGCAGATAATTTGACTTGTTTCAAGTTTTTGGCTTTTATGAATAATGCTGTGGTAATTTATGTATCAATCTATGTGGACATTTTTAACATTTTTATTTTTCTTAATTTTTATTTTCATGTAAGTGGTTTTTATCACCAGGTGTCAGGGGTGCTTGGGGTGGCTCAGTCAGTTAAGCATCCGACTCCTGATCTCAGCTCAGGTCACAATCTGTGTGTTGGACTCAGCACTGGTCATGGAGCCTACTTAAGATTCTCTCTCTCTCCTTCTCCCTTCCCCTTCTCCCTCCTCATGCATGCTTGGAGGGACTGTCACTTGTACTTATACCTTTTATACTTCTTTCAGTGTTCAATGATGATGTCATATCTGGGATTCCAACAGCCACTGGGAGCCATAAATTAACCTAGAAGATAGAAGCCATATCCTTGGGTAGAACAAAAAATAGAACAAAAAATTTACTAAGTTGGAACAGTCCAAAAGCTCACCCTCACTTCTGATACAAACTGCAAATTGAAAAGTCTCCAAGACCACCCTTAGTTTCAATAATTTGCTAGAGGACTCATAGACCTCACGGAAAGATCATGATTATGGTATATTACAGTTAAAGATACAGATTAAAATTAGCCAAGGAAAGAGGCACATAGGGCAGAGCCCAGGAAAGTTCTAAACACAGAGCATCTAGCTTCTAGCTTCCAGTTTTTTGTCTTCTGACAGAGTTGTAGACAGCATTAATTTCCCAGCAATGATGTGTGACAATATGCACTGACTATTGTCAGCCAGGATGCTCACCAGAGCCTTAATGTCCAGAGTCTTTATAGAGACTCAATAATGGAAACCCTGTAGGGTGTTCTACACCCATAAGCCTGACTTTACTCGAATTCCACTGATGCCATGTGACCCAAAGCTCCCATCCTAAATCACTTTGTTACCCCCTTGTCCATCCCAAGGCCCCCAACCTAGATCACATTCTTGCTGTGACACAAAGTTCTCATCCCAAATCACATTGTTTCATATGACTGACCTAAGGCCCTGAGGTGTACACAAAAATATTTTTAACAGACAAGATATCCTAAGGGATTAGAAATTACCTCCTAGGAGCCAAAGGCCAGACTTCCCCTTGAATAAGGTTAAATTCTTTATTACAGAGACTGTCTACTAAGAGAATTTACTATACTCTCTAATGACAACATGAAGCCAAAATAATGTATTTGGACTTCCTATCTCTAGACTTTCTTAATGTGAGGGATTTTTATCTTATTTATGTCACTTTTGTAGAATAGGTTTTTTGCCATATTCAGCCAAACATCATCTGAAACAACCAACATGGGTTATATAACAGATAACCCATAGAATAGAATGCACTCTATAACTTTGCCCTAACAATATATGAAAGACCTAAGAAGAAAGAAAGATAGTTTCTTTTAAAAAAAAAACAACTTTTATCAAAATATATGCAATTGTTGTGACTGCATGAACTTATAGAACTATAGGATAACTATCCAAATGTAAGAATATCATGTAAAGATACAACTAAATAAGGAATGGGTAACAACATTTTGGAAGAGGGAGTAAAATGCAGTCATATACGCCAATATTAAACATTGTTAACAGGTAGATGGGGGTGCCTGAGTAGCTCAGTCAGTTAAGCGTCCTAATTTGGCTCAGGTCATGATCTCACAGTTTGTGGGTTTGAGCCCCGCATCAGGCTCTGTGCTGACAGCTCAGAGCCTGAAGCCTGCTTCAGATTCTGTGTGTCTCTCTCTCTCTGCCCCTCCCCCACTCACATTTTCTCTCTCTCTCTCTCTCTCTCTCTCTCTCTCTCAAACAAATATTTAAAAACGCTTTAATGTAGATGATAATGTTGAAAAATTTCTCCATGAGAAATGAAATCATCCTTTAACTGAGAAAGCACTGAAATGGCGCTTATGGATCGTACATGTGTTAGAGGATTATTACTATAATTCTCAAATTACCAACTACAATGAAAGATGCTACAAAACTTTTCTCCACCTTTTTGATGATCAAGAGATTTGATATCCAAACGGAACATAATTTCAAACTAAGAATGAGCGTACGGATTCATAATAAATTTCTCACACAGAAGTCAGTATACAGTATGATTGAACTGGCACACAACAGGAATTTAACAATAGCATTTTGAAAAAATAGCAGTTTATATGTATCAGTTATATGACATCTTAAAGTAGGCTGTCCAGAGCTGATTAAATTGCTTAAGTAAATAAGCAAGGATCCTGATTTATTCAAGATTTTTGTTCTGCTTTCTAGTTACATTGTCCCAATGGTTCCCAGACGCCTGATCTACCTCCAGAACTTGAGTTCTATGTCCCTGGCAGAATAAAAAGGGAAAAGTGCAAAAAGCAGAAGTTACATGCTAGATGAGACTTTCTCCTTATTAGAGATACCATATTCTTAGAAGCCCTTCTCAGTAAACATCTGTTTACATCTTGTTGCACATAGTGAAGTCTCAAATCCGCCCCTAACTGCAAGGAGAAAAGGGATATAAGCATTTTAACTGGGCATATTGCCCTAAACAAAAACAGCAAAGATATTAATTAAAAAACAAGTTAAGATCTGTCAAGAAAGAACAGGGGTGGGAGGGGTGGGATGTAGAATCTGGTCTCAGTGAATTTAGAAAATAGTAAAATGGAAATGATTTTTCATGATGTGATTTATTTCTATACTATTTCTACACATTTTTAAGTAATATTATGATTAAAATGTGAAATAAACCAAGCTAAGTAAATATTATTTAACCAAAAATGTATTATTGTTCTTACTATCTTATAAAGATATAAAAGAGAAAGGAAAATGTTTCAAAAAACACTTTTAGTTCCCTTGTGGAACATAATGCTCTGGCAATGTGTGTTGAATTATCAATGATGCAAACATAACTACCATTTTATTAAATTTTAGCTTGTGTTATTTTATTTCAAGGAACCTGCTTGTGGTATCAAAACAGATATTTATTTCCAATATTTGCAACCAAAACTTAGCACAGATATGTCAAAAATACCAAGTTTGTTTATAGATCATCTTTGAAAATTGTGAATAATATAACAGAATTTACATGATCATCCATAACATTTCAATTTAGAACTTACTTTTCAGAGTAAACTAAGATGAAATGAGAGGAAAAAAGTCATAATATATGTTATATGATATTCTTGTCTCTGATTTTAACATGTTTAAAGTTTTTCTACTAAAAGTTGAGGAATACTGGCTCAATTACTGTAAAATTTTACTTTTATATGAAGGTTTTTCTCTTTGCATAATGTAACTGTCATTATTATTAAATTACTAGTGTTTTTCTTACTAAATAAAATATTTTTTACCATTGAAATAAAAATTATGTCAGAAATGCTTCTCAAATTTATCATATATTGTCATGACTAAGTAAACTACGTAAACAGTGAGTGTAAGTAAATATTTTCTCTTTTTAAAGCAAATATTTATTTTCAGATAATTTTAGACATATAGAAATTTGCAAAGAGAATAAAAATAGCTCTTATATACCTCACATCCATATCGTTTATTTTAACATGTTACATTACTGTGGTACATTTTTCAGAACAAAGAAAGAATACTGGTATATTATTATTAAGTAAACTCTAGGCTTTATTTGAATTTCACCAATTCTTCCATTAATGTCCCTTCTCTTTTCCAGGATTCAATTCAAGGCACCACCCTGCATTTAACTGGTAGGTCTCCCTACTCTCCTCTGGTCTGTGGTGTTTTCTCAGTCTTATCTTGTTTTTCAAGGTTTTAACAGTTTTGAGGAACCCCATCCATGTGTCCTGTGGAATTACCCCCAATCTGGATTTGTTTGATTTTTTCCTTATGGTTAGGTTTTGGGGGAAGAGAGGAAGTATTTTCTTTGTCATATCACATTGAGGGTACATTCTATCCACATGATATCACTGATAACGCTAAGCTTGGTTAACGTAGTATTTGGTAGGTTTCTCGACTGTAAAGCTACTGTTTTTCCCTTTCCCTATTCAATTCTTTGAAAGAGAGTCATTAAGCCCAGCCCACCCTTCTGAAGGGGGGGGGGTATATTTATATGTATGATTTGAATTCTTTTTTTTTTTGTTTATTTATTCTTGAGAGACAGAGACAGAGAGACAGAGCGTGAATGGGGTAGAGGGAGAGAGAGAGGGAGACACAGAATCTGAAGCAGGCTCCAGGCTCTGAGCTGTCAGCATAGAGCCCAATGTGGAGCTTGAACCCATGAACTGTGAGTGAGCTCATGACCTGAGCAAAAGTCAGACGCTCACTGACTGAGCCACCCAGGTGCCCCTTATTTGCCTTTTAAACAAGCAAACAAATACACCAATCAAAATATTAGAGCTGTACAACTACATGGGTAAAAGAGCTTTGGTCATTTTCCAAGAAAGAAAAAGAATTACAAAGAAAAACTAGGATCCACATAAGAGTGAAAACATATGGTATCTGTCCTTCTCTATATGGCTTATTTCACTTAGCATAACACTCTCCAGTTCCATCAAAAAAAAAATTAATTAAATTAAATTAAAATGAAAATTAATTAAAATTAAAGTAAAAATAAATAAATAAATAAATAAATAAATAAATAAATAAAAAGAAAAACTAGTGCATCAAAGGCAGAAACAACTGCTGTCCCTTAGCCTAGGTTCCCCCAAAGCAAAGCTCTAGACTGTTGATTGACGAATATAATTTTAGGATGTAGAGCGAGGGATGAATAAACATAGAAGTTAAAATACAAGCATATGTCTGCTGAGGTCTACCTTATGAGATGGGTACTCAGTCCTTCTGAGGGATCTCCAAAAATGTGCCTCAGAATTAATTTAAATTGCCCATTGGTCTAGAGTGGCCACCCTGTGGGTGTCAGATGGTTTTCTAAGAGACTGGTGCAGGAAGCGAGAGGTCTTGTGCAGGCTCAGGTGAGGTGCCCATGGGAGCTGTCAGCTAGGGCAATGGCTGGAGTTGAGAAGTGGGTGGGCAGGTCATGAAGAGGTACATAAGAGATGCAGAGATGTACAGACATGCTCCTAGGTTTTGTGATCATGTTCAGTAAAGTCATTCTCACTGTCTATCTACTGTCAGTACAAAACCTGTATCATTAAAAATATTATCTTTAGTATCTCACAAACAAACGCAAACACTTCCTTATTAGCTTTGGTAGACTATCAGGACCAAACAGACACTAAATGGCTGGAAAGATATATTATTCAAATGACTTCATTTTCTCCCTTAAACATCTGAGGATTCATTATTTCAGCCTAGAGTATGGTTTCCCTGAGGCTCCTGACTGCAGGGTCTCTCTCTTCTGATACCTATGGTATTCTTCTGTCAGGTATGTCTGTTTATTCTGTTCCTTTTGAACAAATTGATACATCGTACTGCAGCCTTTGCTAATTTTGAGCCTTAGCACAATGCTTTCAGCATTTGGATAATTCCCAGAACTTATTTGTCAACTTGTAGTGTTCCTCTCTCTAAGAAGTAAACTATTAATTCTATTTTCCTGATATCATTGTTGGTAATTCTCATGGTCTATTGAATCACAGTCTCAATATGATAAAATTTCAAAACCATCTGCTTTAAAAATTAAGTCCTCTTTCTTGGAGTAACATTTTGTCCATGAGCTGTTGGTCATGAATATATCCTGCATATGTTTTGTTTTGTTTTGTTTTTAATTCAGGAAATTTAGAATTTCACCAAATATTTTCTCTGAATTTCACAAACATTCCTATAACAGATAATACTATATGTGAAAGTGTTATATATATATATATAATTACCAAGAAATAAAGAGATTAGTCAATTTTAAACATACTGGAAAAGTTTAAACTGAAACGTATATTTTTCTTATTTGTCCACCTCTTGTCAAATGGGATATTTTTCCTTGATAATTACATTTAATTACATTTTAAATTACACTTAAATTTAATTACATTTAATTTTACATTTTAATTACATTTTAATTACATTTGCTGGATTCCTTTGGATCTCATCAAAATAACTGCAATTTTTTCAGAGACTTGTCAGCATTTCAGATCATGATTAATAATGACAGAGAAACCCATTGTGTATCTATCATATGCCAAATATTGTGCTAAGAACTTCACATACATTTCCTAACTCAGTCCTCACAATCACCCAATCAACAGCTGAGGACACTGAGGCTTGCACAGGGGCCTAGCTCGTCTAAGACCACAGAGTCAATAATAAGAGTAAAATGCAAGTTTGTCCATCTCCATAATCAATGTGACAAACCTAATTTCGGCAACCTTTCAGAGCTGGCACCACTCTGGCAATGTTTTTCATTTGGGCCTGACACGCATTATCTTCTCAATTTTAATTCTTGGTGCATTTCTTACACCGGGCTTCTAAGCTTTACAACTTTGACAAGAATGTCTGTAGCTTTCTCACAACCTCAGTGTCTTTCTTGATTTAAAAATACAGAGGCTTCTTTTTACTGCAGTGAAAAAATGCATCTTACTACCCTGTTGCTGCTAAATACTACCACCCACCAATTCTTTATGGTTTCTGTCTGCTTTAATACACATTATGTTGAATCCTTTTCTTTCTTGCTTGTAAGCTTAATTGCTTTCTTTTCTGTTTCCTTCTCTTCCACATAAAAACATGCTTAAATGTCTCCTATTCTCTTTTTTATGCTATTTTGAAACTGATGATATTCCTTTAAAACTTTTTGACTCTTTGTAGGATCGAATTGGTGGTGAGAATGAGACTGAGCCTTTTTTTACTGAATTACAATCGACATATAATATTATATAAGTTTCAGGTGTACAACATAGTGAGTCAATATTTTTATACATTACAAAATGATCACCACCATAGGTCTAGTTACCATCTGTCACCATACAAGGTTACTAAAATGTTAGTGACTGTATTTCCCTGTGACTGTCACAGGAGATATCCCTGTGGCTTACTTACTTTATAAGTAGAAGTTTGCACCTCTAATACCCTTCACCTATTTCATTCATTCCCCATCTGGCAACCACTGGTTTGTACTCTTTATGTATGTATCTGTTCCTATTTTATTTGTTAATTTGTTTTGTTTTTTAGATTCCACATGTAAGTAAAATCATATGATAGCTATCTTTCTCAGTCTGACTTATTTCACTTAACAAGACACCCTCTAGTTCCATCCATGTTGTGGCAATTGGCAAAGTTTTATTTTTTTATGGCTGAGTAATATATATATATATATATATATATATATAATATATGTATATATATACACACACACACACACACACACATATGTATGTATATAATATGCTTGTGGTTGTGATTTCACATAATTTCACATATCTGTATGTATACATATATATGTGTGTAGAAACATATATACAAATATATACACACACATACATACCACATCTTCTTTTCCGTTCATCTATCAGTGGACACTTAGGTTACTTCCATATCTTGGCTATTATAAATAACGCTGCAATGAACATGGGAGTGCATACATCTTTTCAAATTAGTGTTTTTGTTTTTCCCAAAGAACACACAGAAATTGAGTTGATGGATTTTGTGGTAGCTTTACTTTCAATTTTTTGAGGAACCTTTAGATTAAGATATTTGTGGTCTCAACTGTGGCTGAGGCTGGAGAAGACCTGAAATGGCAAAGGCCATAAAAACAAAGTGGAGGAGGGGCGCCTGGGTGGCGCAGTCGGTTAAGCGTCCGACTTCAGCCGGGTCACGATCTCGCGGTCCGTGAGTTCGAGCCCCGCGTCGGGCTCTGGGCTGATGGCTCGGAGCCTGGAGCCTGTTTCCGATTCTGTGTCTCCCTCTCTCTCTGACCCTCCCCCGTTCATGCTCTGTCTCTCTCTGTCCCAAAAATAAATAAACGTTGAAAAAAAAAAAAAAACAAAACAAAGTGGAGGTGAGATTAATAGAGGAAAGGAGAGGGCTATTTCATTGTTAAGTAAGCTTTATGCACAACATGGGACTTGAACTCATGATCCCAAGATCAAAATCTCATGCTCTACTGACTGAACCTACCAAGTGCCTTAGGAGAGGGCTATTTTAGAATGAAGAGTTAGAATGGGCAGAGAAGAACTGATCCTGGCAGGTCCAATAGATAGTAAAGTCATTTACTTTCATTAGCAGAGAGAGAGAGAATGTGGACTTAGTTCATGAGACAGCTTCAAATTCTATCCAAGGTGGTAGGATTAAATTCAAACACCTGGAAGAGATATGTATGGTCCTTGATAAGGGAATAAAGGAATGAAATGGTGTTTCTGAAAGACGTTTCAGGTGAAAGTGAAGAGAGACCATAGTGGAGAAAACCTAGAGGCAGAAATACTGGCTGAAATATATAACAATACAACTGATATCGGCCTAGGCTGATAATTGTCAAAGTAAAGCTAAAAATTATTCTGAAAATATTGTTGTGGAAACAACAGGAAAACGTAATACTTAAATTGATATTGGATGGAAAGATGTACTGTCAGGACGCAATAAAATATAATCAAAAATACTTCCAAATGTTTGAGGATGATGGATATGGAGATTGACAGGCCTTATGGAATGGTAGGTTTTGTGGGAGAAGATCAAAAATTAGTACTCACAGTCACAATCCTGAAAGCTGGAAAACTTCTTAAGTTCTCAGAAAATAAAATGGTATTCAAAGATAAATTTCATAGTAGCTTATTTTTTAAATTAAAATTCTAGGGACATACACATTAAAACGTGGAAATTATTTCAGGTTGTGATGCATTTAAATGCCCTTAATTTGTGTAAATCACTTGTGTATTCAAATCGTTGACCTTTTGTGACTAGATCAATAGTCTCAAGGTGATCTTTAAATATCAGCCTCACTTTTTGAATATTAAGCTTTAGCTTTCTAATCAACTTATTTTTTTAACTATTAGAAAATTAATCTTGGAAAATGAAAACAGGTTATATCTTGATTTCTGCTATTTACATTTTTCCCCCTCAACTCGGATTTTGATACTGACCCTAATGTCTTACCTTGACCTGTGAATACAGGTAGAATTCAATTTTTACTATCTGATTAATAGATAAATATATCAACATGGACTCACCTACTCATTTTTAGACTTGCCAAGATTTTTCTGCTGTTTCTGATCTGGAACACTGTAGGAATTTTCTTTTTATCACTTGCCATTCATTAGTGTGTTATTTATTTAGCACCTAAAAAGTGCTAGCACTATTAACCCAGCTGTAACACAACACTTTGGGAAACCATATTCCAGTGGGTAGAAACTGACGATAAGGAAGTAAGTGAGTAAGCAAGCAAGCAAGCAAATGAATGAATTAATAAGTGAATGAATGGTGTGATTTCCAATTATGGAAGTTGCTATGAAGAAAATAATTATGGTATGTGGAGAGGAAAGTCAACATTAGATAAAGTGGGCAGCCAAGACCTTTCTGAAGATTTGACTTTTGAGACAAGAACTAAAGAATAAAAAAGCCAACCTCTCTACAAGCCAAGTGAGAGTATCCCAGGCAAAGGTAATAAGAATTAAAAGTTAAAACTATAAAACTCTTAGAAGAAAGAATAGGAATAAATCTGCATGACCTTGGAATTGACAAAGGATTCCTAAACATAACATCAAAAGTACAGGCAACAAATGAAAAGAAATAGATAAATTGGCAGTCATCAAAATTAAAGCTCCTTTGCTTCAAACAGCACCATCAAGACTGTCAAAAATACAACATACAGAAATGGAAAAAAAATATTTGCAAATCATATATCTGATAAAGGGCTTGTATAGAATATGTAAAGAACTCTCATTCAGTAGTTGAAAGACAAAATAATTAAAGGATTTGAACAGGCATTTCTTCAAAGATAATACACAAAAGGTAAAAAGCACATGCAAAGATGCTTGACATCATTGTCCATTAAAGAAATGTAAATCAAAGCCATTATAAGATGCTGCTTCTTATCCAGTAGGATAGCTATAAAAAAAAAAAAAGTCAGGGGCACCTGGGTGGCTCAGTTGGTTAAGCATCCAACTCTTGACTTTAGTTCAGGTCATGATCTCATAGATTGTGGGAGTAAACCCCATGTCAAACTCTGCACTGACAATGTGGAGCCCTTTTGGGGTTCTCTCTCTCCCTCTCTCTTCCCTTCCGCCACTCACATTCTCTATCGCCTCTCAAAATAAATAAATAGACATTTTAAAAAGTCAGATAATAACAATAGTTGGAAAGGATGTGGGATTAGAACTCACATACTGCTTATAGGAATGCAAAATGGTGCAGCCACTTTGAAAAACGGATTGACAGTTTCTCAAACAATTAAGCATATAGTTGCCATATGGCCCAGAAATTCCATTCCTAGATACATACCCAAGGGAAATGAAGACATATGTCCACACAAAAATTACACACAAATGTTTATAGCAGCATTATTCATAATAGCCAAAAAGTAGAGACAACCCAAATATCCATTAACTTGACAACTGCATAAACAAAATGTGGTATATCTATAAAAGAGAATATTATTTGTCCAGAAAAAGGGATGAATAATTGATACATGCTATAACATAGATTAAATTTGAAAGTGTTATGGTGAAAGAAGCCAGTCACAAAAGACGACATATGATTCCACTCATATGAGAATCCAGAATAAGAAAATATAGAGACATAAAAGTGGATTAGTGGTTACTGAGGGCTAGGGATGGGGGACAAGAGGACAGTGGAGTGATAGCTAAAGGGCACAAGGGTGTTTGTGAAGTGATAAAAGTATCTAAAATTGCCTGCGGTTGTGATTTCACATATCTGTGAATATACTAAAAACCATGGAATTGTATACTTTAAATTATGTATATAATTATGAATTATGTAGTGAATTATGAATTCATAATTATGTAGTATGAATTATGTAGTATGTGAATTATATCTCAACAGAGCTATATTTTTTTAAAGAAATTAAAGAGTCTTTGGGAAAGAATAGAAGGAATGCATCATGGCTGAATTAGAGTGACATAAATTGCAGATGAAGGGGTTGGCAAGGCCAGAACTCAGAAGGTCCAGTAGGCCCTGTGGAAGTTAACCTGTGGGTTTCCCCTCCCTTCCCACTAACTCTCACCTCAGCAGCTGCCTGCCTGACAGCTGGGATTACCAGCAGGTCCTGAATGGCTGTTGGAAGTTACCTTCACAGCTTTCTCCATGAAATGTGACTTTTCTCTATTGGCAATACCAAACCTCAGCTTTCCTAGAAAAATGAATGGTAAAGATAAGTCTCATACCTAAGGCTGAATGTGGCTGTTTCCTTCTTATAGCAAGTTCTCCACTTACACACCTTGGGACTGGGTTCTCATCATCCCTGCTTACTTTTCAATCTCTTCTCTTGTCCTCTTCTACATTTCATGGGAAAACAGTTTAGTGTCTGCAGGATTAGGAAAAAAAAAAGGTATAGGTTTCCCTACAGGTCTGTACTTCTAGCTTTTAATTGATGCAACAAGACTCTCTTTACTTGGACATAGAGCATTTTCATTACAGCTGCACACAAACATTATGCCTAACAGAAAAGGAACAGGGCTCCCCATGTGGGCTGAAACCCACTAATCATCCTTGTTTCTGTTTTGTCCAATGTGACATGGAATAGTAATGAATGAGAAGTGAAAATTATATAACCATAAGTTTACTGGAAATAGTAAATACATTGTTTATAAGAAAGGGAAAATGAGGAAAAGAACCATTTATTGAGAGCTTATTATGTACAACACTCAATACTTAAAGCACAAACATAATTTAAGCCTCTGAACAATCCTATCCCTTAAGTATTATAGGTCTGATTTTATACTAGAAAAACTGAGGCTCATTTGTATTATTACCTGTCAAAATGGCTACACACATGTATATAGGGCCTTTCACATTTACTACAGAGCTGGAAGTAGCAAGAACATGGACTAGGATACAATGTAGAGGGGGGTACTCCCCACACTTCCACACTAAATTCCATAATGTCCAAAAATTGCAAATTTGAATATGGACTTCCAGGCTGCTATGAAAGTAGGAGGATAGAATACACTTATTTCATATTGTTAGTTTAATTTATAAGTATGTATTGAGACATACAGTCTGTAGCCTCCTCTCTCCTCTTGTTTTTGATCCTTAATGTTGGGGCAGATTCATGTCTGTGGATATGAGTGTGCAGGGGTGGCAGTGAAGGCCTGAGGGATGGTGGGTAGTAGGCTAGGGAACTGAAGTCATATCTAGGAAATACATTACATGAAGACTAGAGGTTAAAATATTATGCATAGAGTCTGGGAGAAATTATTCTGCTGTATGGAGAACATTTCTCTAATAAGTTCCTCTCTAGAAAGGAAAAAAGAATAGACTTGCTCCCCAGTCCAAAGATCAGAGCCCTTATGGAGCCACATCTAGCTGGGAGTCAGGGTAGTGGATTAGAGGGTATTTGCTGCTGACCAGAATAAGGGACTCCACAGTAACCTCTCCACCCTTGCCTTCTGAAGCAGTTCTCAACAGAGCAAGATTGTGGCTGACTTCCTGTGTGTTTCCGTGAGCAGATAAGGATTCCTTGGGGGAAAAAACCAACCCAACCACCACTGAGACTTAGACTGGGTAGAGAAATGTCCTTGGTCGAGAATATAACAGGACACATGAAAGTGTTCATCCACTTTGAGGATGTCAGGATGAACCCAATGAAGCAGGAACTCATGTTTTTATTGTCACAGGCCTGAAGGGCCACCATTGAAAGGAGTGTAAGGGAAGGTGAGGGAAGAAAAGAACACTGCTATCCATTATGGTGTTAGGTGCAAACCCACTGCAGATAGGTAGCCCGATTGCTTGTGTGTTGGCTGCACAGATATTTCTCATTTTAAAAATGTTTTCTCACCAAGGGTCACAAAGCAGCAATTCACAGATTGAATTCAGCTTGGTGACATTTTGCTTTCTACACACAGTGCATTTGAATATGATGCATTTAGTTAAGCATACATTCTCCAGTTCTCCATGTTCCCAAATTGTATGTATCGTCTCTTGTATTCCATATTTACATTACCTAGCTGGCCCTGGCAGAACTTGAATTTGTAGCCTCTGGATTAAAATGTGTTGTCTCTGGAAATTAATATTTGTTCTTGGGAGATGAGAGTTTTTGTGTGTGTATCTGCATATGCATGTTAAAGGGAGATGTAGAGATAGGTGGAGAGAGAGAGAGTTTGGGAAAGATAAAGAGAGGGGCAGACACTGAGGAGAGACAATGTCAGAAGGCAGAGTCTGAGCAGAAAAATACAGGGAAATCTGTGCAGTCATTAACTAGTATTCACTGATATGGAGACTTCACAATGGCCCTGATACAGAGTGCCTACTCTCCGTAGAATCTCTAGGAGGTTGGGACCCATATTAAAACTGAATAAGGGGGGGTGCCTGGGTGGCTCAGTCAGTTGAGCAGCTGACTTTGGCTCAGGTCATGATCTTGTGGTTCGTGAGTTCAAGCCCCGCATTGGGCTCATTGATGTCAGTGCAGAAGTCACTTCAGATACTCTGTCTGCCCCCTTCTGCCCCTACCATTCTCATTCTCTCTCTCTCTCTCTCTCTCTCTCTCTCTCTCTCTCTCTCTCAAAAATAAATAAACATTAAAAAAAATGAATAAGACACCTAAGGAGAAACATACTGCTGTGAATTGAATTGTGCCCCCCAAATTTATATGTTGAGGCCCTAACCCTAATGTGACTACATTTGGAAATAAAGCTTTTAAAAGGCAATTAAAATTAAATGAGGTCAAAAAGGTGTGGTCCTAATATGATGGGATCACTGGCCTTATAAGAAGAGGGAGAGAGAAATCTCTCTTCAAGTGCATACACTGAGGGAAGGTCATGTGAGGGCCCAGCAAGCAGGCAGCCATCTGTAAGCCAGGAAAAGAGCCTTCACCAGAGCCCAACTATCCTGGTACCTTGATCTCTTATTCTAGCCTCCAGAAGTGTGAGAAAACAAGTTTCTGTTGTTTAAGCCACTCAATCTAAGATATTTTGCCCTGGCAGCCCAAGCTGACTGATACATGTACTAAAAAGAAAGAGGGATGGATTTCACAGTGAGCTCACCCCAATGATAATAGATAGTTTCCTCTCAAAGAGATCAGAAAAACAAAGTGCTAGAGAGTTGCATTTTGAGAGCAAGGTAGGAAGAAGAGAAAATGGGATATCTATATGGAGTTTAACTTGGGGATGCTCTTCTCTTGTACTTTGGGAAAAAGTAGTATTTAGACTAGTGTGAAAGTTTTCCATCCCCTTTACCATGAAATTATCCACAGCAACCTCATCTCTTAGGTAAAATATGATAGGTTCCTTTAATGTTGCTTGCTGATGTGGAGAATAAAGGTTTGAAGATATCTCACAAGCTTTTATTCAGAGGGAGAAATGGACTAAAGAAAAGAAAGGAGAGAGACAGACAGACAGAGAGAACCAGGTGATGAGCACTAACTCCCTGGCTCATCTTGGGGAGGAAGGAAGCACGTAGTTGGTGAGGAGCAACTGCCAAGTGGATGAAAGGAGAAGGAATGTGAGATAGCCCTTCTTTTTCCCAAGTTAAGAAAGAGACAGGTAATTTAAGTAATATTATATGTGTCAACTAGACTAACAAGACACAATTGTCTTGCAAGACAGGAATGATTCAAAGGCATACCTGATGTGAATCTGCTTTCAATATATATTTGTGGGCTGATAATAGCTCATACCAAGAGAATATAAGGGACCAAATGCAAATCATCACAGCCATTTCCGCAGTGGCTGGTCCTGGGGAAGGGTGTGGTGATGGCAACAGGGGTAGGACTTTTTAAAGGTACATTCCTTACCTCCCCGTGTCAGTCCTAGAGATTCTGGCATACATCTTAGATGTGAAGGATGGCTCAGTATATAGGTCGACAGATTTTACTGCATTGCCAGACTCGTATTATCAATATATATGATGCATAGTATTAGGAGTGGAAATAAGTGTAATATAAACATTTGTCAGTAACAGGTCTGCACTAATTTTTGTGAGGCATGCACTGAGACTAAGGGTGATGTAATATTAAATCAGCATTAGCTACAAAGCAAGGATAAGATTTCCATGAGAAAAGAAATAATAATAATGCCTTGTATTTGTATTACGTTTGAGAGCTTACCACATACAATCACATAACCAAACTTAGTTAATCTTCACCATAGCCTGTAATCTAGGAAAAATAGCTATTACACTATTTTAACATTCTGGCAAGTCAGGATAATACATGTGTCGAGGTTTACTAAGTAAATAACCAAGAACATATTGAGTACACATCTGGTGCTTTGTCCATCCCTACCACAGTTTGTCCATCCATACCACAGGGATGGAGGGAGATGTGTGCTGTATCCATTACAGGGCAAGTAAGAGCCCCATACCCTCACCACAACTGGCATTTTCTGTTTTTATATCTCAACATTCTATTAAGGCAATAACCTAAGGAAGAATGCCCTAGGGCAACCCTTGGAAGTGCAAAATAAAGAACCAGAATCTTATCAAGGCAATGGAATTCCCTAATTTCTTGCTTAATTTTTTAAAGTCCACAGATACAGTTATCTTTAAACAACAAGAATAGAGTTCTAATGCCAAAATCCAGCATTGATATTAGGCTTTCTGTAATTTAAAAAGACTTACTGAGATTACAGAACTGTCAATGATATATTGAAGTTTAGGGAAAGCTTCAGAAGGTAGTCTTCAAGTAATTAGTTAATTAGTGTGTCTGTGTTTCCTTAAACCTTTGTTATCTTTCACAGTTGAATCTAAATAAGCAAAAATGTCAGCTTTCAACTCTAAGTTTTATTAATAATTAGCTTATAATCAGGGCACCTGGGTGACTCAGTTGGTTAAGAGTCCTACTCTTGATTTTGGCTCAGGTCATGATTTCATGGTTCGTGTGTTCAATCCTCTAGCGGGCTCCGAGCTAACAGTGCAGAGACTGCTTGGGATTCTCTCTCTCCCTCTCTCTCTCTGCTTCTCCCCTGCTCCCATGTGCGCTCTCTCTCTCTCTCTCAAAAATAAATACATAAACATTTAAAAAATAAGTAGCTTATAATCAATAAGTAGATAGCAATCTATAGGTAATTTCCAAATCTGTTATTGAAATGAATAAACTAAATTAATTAAATTTCCATAATATACCATTATAGGTCTTTTTTTTCTTTTCCTACAAATCTAAAGATAACAAACAATATGAATTTACTATTTTCACTGGGTCATTAGATATTATAAATTAAAGTCTTATTTTAACATTATATTTAGGATTGGTTAAATATTTATTACTGGAACCAAGGACCGTTAGAGACATTTAGAAGGCCACATGCATATTAGATTGATCCCTTTAAACTGGACTGTTGCCTTTGATATATTTGTAGTCTCAGCACTGAGCACATGACACTTGGCACATAGGAATAAACATTTAGTAAGTTTCATTAAAGGCAATAAATTACCACATTCAGAATATTTGAGGTATAATATTAGATTATAAACACTACAGTATCCCAACTAAAAATAAATCCAGAAACAAAATCAGAGAATAAGTAATCATTAACGATTAGCAGTATAGAGCTACATGTCTGTGAAAATCTCTTCCTTTCCTTTAAAAGTCATAATTTGAAAATTGCCTTGTAAATGTAAAATCCTACTGAAAAGTTAGGTTTCATTCAACTTTTATTATGTATCATCTCCCCCAGTGGGAAGTTTATTTCTTAATACTGAGAACTATGATTGATCTGTGAGTGCAGATTATGCTTCTCTGGGCTACTCTCTGATACTAAAATGTACTTTATTCCACAGATCATTCTATAGTATAGATGCACGTATGAATGGCATACTAGAATACAAAATTCCAAGTAGTGAGGGATTGATATTTGTCATTATTGTATACTCAAGGCCTTGTATACCATTGGCATATAATAGGCACTGAATAAATATTTGCAGAACATCAAAATTATAAAAATATTAGTACAGATAATTGTGCAGTGTATATCATCTGTTATAATACTATGTATCAGATGTAAATCACCACATTATGACATTTATTGAGCCATCATTCTGTGCAGAAAATTGAATTATACACTTGAGACAAAGCAAAAGAAGTATTTTACAGTGAAGCTAAAATAAAGCATATGAATTACTTAAAAGTCTTATTGACCAGGTGTTTTGGCATTTGCTAAGCATAATGATTATTTTTCTTTTACCCACTTTCAATAGCACTGGCAAGGAAAAAATTTTAAAAGGCCCAAATTAACTGCTTTGGGATTCTAGGACTGTGTGTGCCTTTATACCCAGTGGCATGCCGTGATTCACTCTGTTACTTTTGGGGCATTCTTTGGAATCTGGAAATACTTCTCCCTTGTTTTTAAATTTTTTTCCTGCCCCTCAAATCTCAAGACAAGAACACAGCATGCACAACTTTGAAATGTATCTACTTTTTCAAAGTGAACTAAACAAAATACTGGCAATGGTTACTCGTGTCTCTCCTTTTGTGTTTTCATTCTTTGGTTGAAGCTGGACCAGAGCTTCATAAATCTATAAGGAGTCATTACATTGGTGATGACCCTGACCTCAGCATATCAACAATGTCCAATGCAGGAGTTGACCCCATGCTGCCCTTTGATTAAATACCTAACTTTAGGGATAGAAGGAAAACGAATCAAATTTATATTTAGAAATAGAAAAAGAAAATTATGGTTATCAATGCACCAATGTCACCATAACACATGAATGCTTGCTGGAATTGTAATGAACAAAAGTTACAAATTTATTAAAAAGAAGGAAAATTATTCACGATGACTGTTTAATTTCTCAAGTAGATACCAAGGGGACTTATAAAATCTCTTATCAAATCAATTTTATTTAAAAATAACTTGGTATATCTCTTAGAAATGTAATATCTCAAAATAGTCTTAATTTTCTTGTGTTGTTTTTTGTTTGTTTGTTTGTTCTGCTTTAATGCTTTCAGTCTCCTAGCACTGCTTTTGCTACTCACCCAAGTTACCAAGATAGTTTGCAGCCAGCCTCCATACTGCTACTCCTCAATTATAGAGTGTCCCAAACACAACTTGTATAATAGTTTTCTTTGACATTCAATTTAAGAAACTATATTTATTCCAGAGGCTGCTTCAAGGGTAATAGACTAGATGAGTAGAGGAGACAAAAGACACTGTTGGACAGACTGAAGTCCTGAGGAAACATCTTTGGGAACAGAAAAATAACAATCCTTAGGCCTGGACAGATGAAAATTTAGAAATGCATTCTTTTTCAGAGAGTGTGGAAGTGATCTGGGAGCTCATTCCTAGAAAGAATAAGAAATGGGAAACAGAAAAAAAAAAAAAAAAAACGGGAAAATTCCACTTGGCCCAGTGGGTCTATTTGAATAGATAAAAATTATAGTGTGGACTACAGAAACCCCTGGGAAAATATTTATTATAAGAGAGGAGGTTCTGAGTATGCTGAATGAGTGAATATTATGTGAATTATTGTCCAGTGTAACTCCTTAGGATTTGGTGTGAGCGTCAGGGTGAAGGGAAGCAAATCCTCAGAGTTGTTTCACTGACAGAGCAGCAGTCACAAAGAGGAAAGATGTCCTCAGTTCCTTCTGTGGCTTTGTGCAAACAGTTGTACAGATGATGCAGGTGGGTGGGTGTTTTTGGCATTAAGAGAAAGATGAGTGGGGCGCCTGGGTGGCTCAATCGGTTAAGCGTCCGACTTCAGCTCAGGTCATGATCTCACGGTTTGTGAGTTCAAGCCCCGCGTGGGGCTCTCTGCTGACAGCTCAGAGCTTGGAGCCTGCTTCAGATTCTGTGTCTCCCTCTCTCTCTGCCCCTCCCCCTCTCGTGCTTTGTCTCTCTCTCAAAAATAAATAAACATTAAAAAATTTTAAAAAAAAGAGAAAGATGAGTCATGAGTGAGCAAACTAAAGCAGATGTGGCGGACAGTGGTGGCACTACTACAGGGAAACCAAGAGGATTCATTTTTGATACCTGTGTGAGAAATACATTTGGAAGGAAGCCTCAGGGAATGGTTGAGGCGTGGCGATACTTCCATTCTAGAAACGATGATTAATTCTGTTAGGGATTTTCTTTCTTTTCAAGATTTCAGGCCTGTCTGTGCAATTCCAGGATTTATATTTCTATCCCTGATTTGTAAAATGCATGCTCAACGGCATAATAACTGCTCTACCTCTATGACCTACTTGTACCTTGAAATCAGCATGAGCAAACCCAAATTTATTACTTCAGCTCCAAAAGCAGCAACTCCTGGTGACCTGCATGTTTTGATTAATGGCACACACAGCCTCCAACTTATCCAGAATGAAACCTCTGAGACATCTTTGACTCTTTCCTCCATCTCCTTGATAAGTTAAAAAGTCCTCATCTACCTCCCAAATGCATTTTACTTCCATACTCTGCTTTCTGTTTTCACTTCTCCAGATTTTTTAGTTAATACCATTGATGATGACACCTTTTTTAGTTAATACCATTGATGATGACAAGAGCTGTGATTATTTAGTAAACACTTACTAGGTGTAACCAGTGCACCAGGGCCTTTCACGATTTACCTTATATAGTCCTCAACAAATCTAAAAAGGAGGCACTATTGTCATTTCTGCTTTCTGGATGGGGATAATGATCCCCAAAGAGATTTAAGTATTGCTTTAAATCACTGAACTAATTATCAACAGAGTCAGAAGTTGAGCAACAGTCTGGCTCCAGATTCCAAAATGTTACACGTGTGCTCATCTGACTTCCATTGGAGATGTGTTACTTTCTAAAGCACAATTCAAACAGACTCCTGCCTGAATCTCATCCTCCAACACAGGTGCCCTCAACACTAATTTATCATAAATTATGTCAAAAATTATGTAATAATGTGAAACTTCACTTATGTGTCACATAAAATCTTCGATGGCTGTTCGTTACCCATACAAGTTGGTAAAAAGTTCCTCCCTGCAATTTCAGAATTTTTTTTTTTCAACGTTTATTTATTTTTGGGACAGAGAGAGACAGAGCATGAACGGGCGAGGGGCAGAGAGAGAGGGAGACACAGAATCGGAAACAGGCTCCAGGCTCTGAGCCATCAGCCCAGAGCCCGACGCGGGGCTCGAACACACGGACCGCGAGATCGTGACCTGGCTGAAGTCGGACGCTTAACCGACTGCGCCACCCAGGCGCCCCTCAGAATTTTTATGTTTTAGCATAATCTATAGTTTTCTCCTTATTACTTTCTGTTTTACTACATCATAATCCTATGCAATCTCTGTAATTTTTCTGATATTATAGATCAGTGCCTAAAGTTCCTTGTTGACACCTTAACACTTTTCTACTTGGTCTTCAGAGATATTTTGAAATAAAGTTTTAATGATTAGTGGTTTTTTTTATTTTTTTTAAAGTTACATCCAAGTTAGTTAGCATATAGTATAATGATTTCAGGAGTCGAAACCAGTGATGCATCCCCTACATATAACACCCAGTGCTTATCCCAACAAGTGTCTTTCTTAATACCCCTTGCCTATTTAGCCCATCCCCCACCCACAATCCCTCCAGCAACACTGTTTGTTCTCTATATTTAAGAGTCTCTTATGTTTTGTTCCCCTCCCTGTTTTTATATTATTTTAGCTTCCCTTCCCTTGTGTTCATTTGTTTTCCACATATGAGTGAAGTCATATAATATGTCTTTCTCTGACTGACTAATTTTGCTTAGCATAATACACTCTAGTTCCATCCACATTGTTGCAAATGGCAAGAGTTCATTCTTTTTGATTGCCAAGTAATACTCCATTCTCTCTCTATATATACCATATCTTCTTTATCCATTCATCTGTCGATGGACATTTGGGCTCTTTCCAAACTTATGCTATTGTCGATAGCGCTGCTGTAAGCATCAGGGTGCATGTGCATCTTTGAAACAGCATACTTGTATGTTTTGGATAAATACCTACTAGTGTAATTGTTGGGTCGTAGGGTAGTTCTATTTTTAATTTTTTGAGGAACCTCCATATTTTTTTCCAGAGTGGCTGCAGCAGTTTGCATTCCCACCAGCAGTACGAAAGGGTTCCTCTTTCTCCACATCCTTGCCAACATCTCTTGTTGCCTGAGTTGTTAATTTTAGCCATTCTTGTGTGACTTGTGTGACTTGTCATCTTGTGTGACTTGGCATCTCATTGTGATTTTGATTTGTATTTCCCCGATGATAAATGACATTGAACATTTTTTCATGTGTCTGTTAGCTACCTGAATGTCTTCTTTGAAAAAGTGCCATTCATGTCTTTTGCCCATTTCTTCACTGGATTATTTGTTTTTTGTGTGTTGAGTTTGATAAGTTCTTTATAGATGTTGGATATTAACCCTTTATGTGACATGTCATTTGCAAAAATCTTCTCTCATTCCATCGGTTGCCTTTTAGTTTTGCTGATTGTTTCCTTTCTGTGCAGAAACTTTTTATCTTGATGAGGTCTCAATAGTTCATTTTTGCTTTTGTTTCCCTTGCCTCTGGAGACGTGTTGAGTAAGAAGTTGCTGTGGCTGAGGTCAAATAGGTTTTTGCATGATTTCTCCTCTAGGATTTTGATAGTTTCCTGTCTTACATTTAGGTCTTTCATCCATTTTTAGTTTATTTTTGTGTATGGTGTAAAAAAATAGTCCATGTTCATTCTTGTACATGTCTCTGTCCAGTTTTCCCAACACCATTTGCTGAAGAGACTGTCTTTATTTCATTGGATATTCTTTCCTGTTTTGTCAAAGATTAGTGGGCCATACATTTGTGGGTCCATTTCTGGGTTCACTATTCTGTTCCATTGATATGAGTATCTGTTTTTGTGCCAGTACCATACTGTCTTGATGATTACAGCTTTGTAATACAGCTTACAGCTTGAAGTCTGGAACTGTGATTCCAGTTTGGTTTTCTTCTTCAGGATTGCTTTGGCTATTCAGGGTCTTTTCTGGTTCCACACAAATTTTAGGATTGTTTGTTCTAGCTCTGCAAAGAATGCTAGTGTTATTTTGATAGGGAATGCATTGAATATGTAGATTGCATTGGGTAGTATCGGCATTTTAATAATATTTGTTCTTCCAATCCATGAGCATGGAATATTTTTCCAGTATTTGGTGTCTTCAATTTCTTTCATAAGCTTTCTATAGTTTTCAGCGTATAGATTTTTCACCTCATTGGTTGAGTTTATTTCTAGGTATGTAATGGTTTTTGGTGCAATTGTAAATGGGATCGATTCCTTGATTTCTCTTTCTGATGCTTCATTATTGGTGTATAGAAATGCAAACTATTTATGGGGCTCCTGGGTAGCGCAGTCGGTTAAGCATCCGACTTCAGCCAGGTCATGATCTCGCAGTAAATGAGTTCGAGCCCCGCATCAGGCTCTGGGCTCATGGCTCAGAGCCTGGAGCCTGTTTCCGACTCTGTGTCTCCCTCTCTCTCTGCCCCTTGCCCGTTCATGCTCTGTCTCTCTCTGTCCCAAAAATAAATAAAATGTTAAAAAAAAAAAGAAAATTTAAAAAGAAATGCAAACTATTTCTGTGCATTGATTTTATATCCTACAACTTTTCTGAATTCATGGATCAGTTTTAGCAGTTTTTTGATGGAATCTTTTGGGTTTTCCATATAGATTATCATGTCATCTGTGAAGAGTGAAAATTTGACTTCCTCCTTGCTGATTTGGATGCCTTTTATTTCTTTGTGTTGTCTGATTGCTGAGGCTAGGACTTCCAATACTATGTTGAATAACATTGGCGAGAATGGACATCCCTCTTTTGTTCCTGACCTTAGGGAAAAAGCTTTCAGCTTTTCCCCATTGAGGATGATATTAGCAGTGGGTCTTTCATATATGGTTTTTATGATCTTGAGGTATGATCCTTCTATCCCTACATTTTTGAGGGTTTTTATCAAGAAAGGATGCTGTATTTTGTCAAATGCTTTCTCTGCATCTATTGAGAAGATCATGTGGTTCTTGTTCTTTCTTTTATTAATGTGATGTATCACATTGATTGATTTACAGATATTGAGCCAGCCCTGCATCCCAGGTATAAATCCCACTTGATCATGATGAATAATTCTTTTAATGTATTGTTGGATACAGTGGCTAGTATCTTGTCGAGAATTTTTGCATCTATGTTCCTCAGGGAAATTGGTCTACAGTTCTCCTTCTTAGTGGAGGCTTTGTCTGGTTTTGCAATCAAGGTAATGCTGACCTCATAATATGAGTTTGGCAGTTTTCCTTCCATTTCTATTTTTTGGAATAGCTTCAAAAAAATAAATGTTAACTCTTCCTTAAATGTTTGGTAGAATTCCCCTGGAAAGCCATCCAGCCCTGGAATCTTGTTTTTTGGGAGATTTTTGATTACTGATTCAATATCTTTACTGGTTTATGGGTCTGTTCAAATTTTCTATTTCTTCCTGTTTCAGTTTTGGTAATTTATATGTTTCTAGGGATTTGTCCATTTCTTCCCGATTGCCTAATTTATTGGCATATAATTGTTCATAATATCTCTTATTATTGTTTTTATTTCTGCTGTGTTGCTTGTGATCTGTCCTCTTTCATTCTTGATTTCATTTATTTGGGTTATTTTCTTTTTGGTCAAACTGGCTAGGGGTTTATCAATTTAGTTAATTATTTCAAAGAACCAGCTCCTGGTTTCATTGATCTGTTCTACTACTATTTTAAAATTTTACTTCAATAACATTGATTTCTGCTCTAATCTTTATTATTTCCCATTTTCGGCTCATTTTGGAGTTATTTGCAGTTCTTTTTCCAGTTCTTTAAGGTGTAAGGTTAGATTGTGTATCTGAGACCTTTCTTCCTTCGTTAGGAAGGCCTGGATTGCTATATACTTCCCTCTTATGACCACCTTTGCTGCATCCCAGAGGTTTTTGGCTGCCGTGTTATCATTTTCATTGGTTTCCATATACTTTTTAAATTTCCTTTTTAACTTTTTGGTTAACCCATTCATTCTTTAGTAGGATGTTGTTTAGACTGTAAGTATTTGTTACCTTTCCAAATTTTTTCTTGTGGTTGATTTCGAGTTTCATAGCATTGTGGTCTGAAAATATGCACGGTATGGTCTTGATCTTTTTGTACTTGTTGAAGGCTGATTTGTGTACCAGAATGTGATCTATTCTGGAGAATGTTCCATGTGCAGTCGAGAAGAATGTGTATACTGCTACTTTAGGATGAAATGTTCTGAATAGATCTATTAGGTCCATCCGGTCCAGTGTGTCATTCAAAGCCATTGTTTTCTTGTTGATGATCTGCTGAGATGATCTGTCCATTGTTGTAAGTGGAGTGTTGAATTCCCCTACTATTATGGCATTATTATCAATGAGGTTTTTTTATGTTTGTAATTAATTGATTTATATATTTGGATTTTCCACATTGAGGACATAAATGTTTACAATTATTAGATCTTCTTGGTGGGTAGATCGCTTAATTATGATATAATGCCCTTCTTCAACTCTTGTTAGTCTTTATTTCAAAATCTAGCTTGTCTGATATAAGTATGGCTACTCCGGCTTTCTTTTGGTGGCCATTAGCATGGTAGATGGTTCTCCATCCCTTACTTTCAATCTGCAGGTGTCTTTAGATCTAAACTGGGTCTCTTATCACCAGCATATAGATGGATCTTGTTTTCTTATCCATTCTGTTGTTTCTTATCCATTCTCTTACCTTTTGATTGGAGTGTTTAGTCCATTGACATTTACAGTGAGTACTGAAAAATATGAATTTATTGCCATTGTGTTGTCTGTAGATTTGGAGTTTCTGGTGGTGTTCTCTGGTCCTTTCTAGTTATTGTTGCTTTTGGTCTTCTTTGTTTTGCTTTGTCTTTTCTCCCCTCAGAAAGTCCCCCTGAAAATCTCTTGCAGGGCTGGCTTGTGGTCATGAACCTTTTCAGTATTTTTTTATCTGGGAAATTCTTTATCTATTTCGAATGGTAGCTTTGCTGGATAAAGAATTCTTGGCTGCATAATTTTTCTGATTCAGCACTTTGAACATATCCTGTCACTCCTTTCTGGACTGCCAAGTTTCTCTGGATAGGTCTGCTGCAAACCTGATCTATCTTCCTTTATAGGTTAAAGACTTGTTTTCCTTGTTACTTTCATAATTCTTTCCTTGTGTATTTTGTGAATTTGACTATGATGTGCCTTGTTGATGGTTGGTTTTGTTGAATCTAATTGGAGTTCTCTGTGCTTTCTGGATTTTGATGTCTGTGTCTTCCCCCAGGTTAGGAAAGTTTCCACTATGATTTGCTCATATAAAGCTTCTATCCCTTTTTCTCTCTCTTCATCTTTTGGGACTTCTATGATTTGGATGTTATTCCTTATGAATGAGTCACTGAGCTCTCTCATTCTTAAATCGTGCTCTTTTTCCTTAGTTTCTCTCTTTTTTTCCCTCTGTTTCATTATTCTCTATAATCTTGTCTTCTTAAATTTTTTTTTCAACGTTTATTTATTTTTGGGACAGAGAGAGACAGAGCATGAACGGGCGAGGGGCAGAGAGAGAGGGAGACACAGAATCGGAAACAGGCTCCAGGCTCTGAGCCATCAGCCCAGAGCCCGACGCGGGGCTCGAACTCACGGACCGCGAGATCTTGACCTGGCTGAAGTCGGACACTTAACCGACTGTGCCACCCAGGCGCCCCTATAATCTTGTCTTCTATAGTGCTGATTTGCTGCTCCACTTCATCCATCTCTTGCAGTCATGGCATCCATTTGAGTTTGCATCTAGATTTGTTTGTAATTTCATCCAGACTAGATTTTACTTCTTTTATCTCTGCAGAAAGGAATTCTATGCTTTTTCAACCCCAGCTAGTACTGTAATTATTATGATTCTAAATTCTAGTTCTTGCTTGTATCTGTTGATTAAGTCCCTGGCTGTCATTTCTTGTGTTCTTTCATTTGGGGTGAATTCCTTCAACTTGTCGTTTGGGAAGAAAAAAATAATTAATAAAATAAAAATTTTAAATTAAAAAATTAAAAGCAACATAAAAAATCAAGTAAAGGAAGCTAGATCCTGGGTGTGTTTTGGTATTGTTGATTAAAGAAGCTTGATAGAGAAAAAAGGGAAAGAAAAGAAAAGAAAAAAAGTAAGAAAACGTTTAAAAATTAAAATCTATACAATAAAATAGAATAAAATGAAAAAGAGAGTAAAATAGAATAAAAAAATTTACAAAATAAAAATATAGTAAAAAAAATTTAAAAATTATAAAAACAGAAAATAAAAATAATGTTTTCTCTTTCTGTATCCAAGAGTAAGAAAAGAAACGAAACAAAACAAAACAAAACAAAAGGATGGACCAGTAAACAGAATGAAATCCGAACGAAATCACATCAGTTTCCCTTAGAATTCTAACTATAAAGGATTTTATAATCCATACACTAAGCAGGTGGAGAGACCAGTAGTGGTCCTCTAGGGTTTGGTTGGAACAGTTGGAGGGGGTTTGGTGTAACAACTCTTTTCTCCACTAGGTGACACTGCTTAACTTATGGTGGTGGATTGGTGTGGCACCTGTGTGTTTGTGTGCACATGCGCGGGAGAGGTGAAAATGGCGTCACCCAGCTTCCTAGTCTTTAGCACCAGAGCTCTGCAGTCTCACCAACAAGCAATCAAGTACCCCTCTTTTGTCTCAGTCTTCTGTTCGCTCCTCAATTCTACACTGTCCATGTCCAAGCCATCAGCCTGCCAGGCATCACCTCCCTCCTGAATTTTATCTCAGATGGGGCTGTGTTTCCAAACCCCTCACTTCTGAGGACCCTGCAGCTTGAACCCGCACAGTCTCTCTGGTGGACAGTTGCAGAGCAATGGCCTGGTACTGGCTTGACCCCAGGGACGTTCATGTGATCATGTTGCTGCAGAGGCTCAGAGATTGTGGCCCGGTGCTGGCTTGCCCCAGAAAAAGTTAGTGTGATCGTAGAAGCAGTGGTTCAGGGGTTATAGTAAATCACAACACACAACCGGCACCAGGTTTTACTGCCCCCTGACGTCTTTGTTTCAATACCACCAACAATGGCTGTTCTCTGGGGTCCGCTGGAACCTTTGCCTGTGGGAAGGTCATCTGGCCTCTACCAAATGCCCTCCTAGCAGGAGAATGACTTCTCCCTGTGTGTCCTGTGGGCTCCTTGGACCTCACTGCCTGCTCCTGGGGATTCACCCTTCCCACCAGAGTACCACCAGGTATTGAGCTGTGGTATTTCTGACTCTGCTGTCCCCTGTTTATAGAGTCTTAATGATATTGAAACCCTTTCGTTCTCCTTTCTCCCTTTCTTGCTCAGTCACTTGTGGGTGTTTCCACTCTTTTTCTTTCTCTCCAGCTATTTTCAGGGGGAGTGCTTTTCTCTGTCCTCTCTCCACAAAACAGTTCCCTACCCTCTGAGATTTTTCTCTCCCCCAGTTCACCTCTCCACTCCATGTACCTTCTGAGTTCTGGGGCTCAAGTCATGCAGATTGTTGTGTTAATCTTCAGATCAATTTTCTTGGTGTGCAAAAATGGTTTGGTGCTGATATAGCTACATTTTAGGGATGAGAGAAGCAGAGAACATCCATGCTGCTTGCTGTCTTGGGCCCTCCCTAATATGTTTTTGAAATAACCTTGTAGAGGGCATTATGTCTTTTGGGCTCCTATTGTACTTGGTCTGTACATCACTAAAATCCCTTAATTCACTTTCATGATAAGCACCTGTGTGAGTACTATTCAATTTTATTAGAGTACATTTACCTAGCATTGGAACTTGGCCTCACTAGTCATTTCCATTTTTTATTTTACACATTGATTAATTAATTGTATACTGAATTAAACTGAGCTGACAGAAGGGTAAAGGAAAGGTGTTTGATGTGAGAAATAACTGAGAAGCAGTGAAGAACATCAGTGCCAAGGGAAATAAGAATATTTAAAGGATGATGAAGTCATTAGTAACATATGAACTCCAAAGCAGAGAGGGATAGGTCAAGAATGCAGTCATATCCCAGTAGAGTTTGGGGCAATGTCAGTTATAGACTGAGGAAAAGTTGAATTAATGGGTGAATTTACCAAGATGTTGTATAGCAGTACAAAGAGTGTAGGGCCAAGATATTTTGAGGGAAAAACAGAAATATGTGAGATTCACACTGGATAGCTCAATTTTATAAATAAATTGCCAACAAAGCCATCATCTTCTAGGGTTAAAGAAGAAAGAGCAAATTGATGACTGAAAAAGAAAGGAATAGGCTTACCATATCATCTACTACAGGGAAGGAGATAAGAATCCAACAAAAATGGATGAAATTTCTCATCTGCAGCAATGAGACCCAGCTAGTGAACATAGTGAGCATGATTTTACTTTATCCATAATGCTTAGATGTTGGAATAATTAAAAAACATTAAGTCATCATACAACACCATAAAAAATATATACAGACAGTTAATTTTGAATACAAATTTTGAATAAGTAATGTAATTTTTGTGTGTGTGCATTACAAAGAGTCAGTTGTAGTACTATGTATATGTTAGTTCTATGAAATATATTTTATAGAAGTAAGGTATATATATATTTATAGATGCATTAATTAAATATATAATATAATTAAATTATATATTTTAATTAAACATAAGATATGCATATACATATGCATATTAAATGCCAAATTACAGATGGGAGGATAAACTAATAAAATGACACTTTTTTCTAAGAACATACATGTGAATATTCAAATGCAGCTACTTAAAATGAAGTAAGTATATTTGTTAGGAAGATAATTCAAACAGCTCAAAATAATTTTTAAAACTTAACTTCCTAGAAAAGGTGAACTTGTCTTACTTGATTTGGAAGCTAAGAGCAAAATGAATAACCAATGTTTCTATGGCATATGTTAGGTGCAAATACGTCCAAGTAATCTCTACACATCCAATGTGGAGTTAAAACTCATTACCCCAAGATCAAGAGTCACATGCTCTATTGACTCAGCCAGCCAGGTGCCCCTGATACAACATATATTTTAACTTAATTGATAAGAACCACTTAAGTAAAATGCAGGAAGTGGAGATCAGCTTGCTGAGGAATAAGAAATGAGTGGGAAATGAAAATAGATGTAGGTGTTCATAGATGTTGGTCTGTGAAGCATGGGTGAGACATAGGTCAATAGCTAAAGCATTCAGGCCCTCAAAGTATTAATTTGTGATTTTTCAATTCCTTTATTTATTTAATATTTATTGAGTGCAACTACATATCAGGCACTGAGATATTGTGATAAAAAAAGAAATGAGCACAAGAACTTGTCCTCACGGAACATGTTTGAGTGGCATGTTTACAGTCAAACAAATATTTAAAGATGTCTAAATGCTGATAAGAAAGAGCAAATGACAGGGAGAAATGGAAGATCCAGGAAAAATAAGATAATTGAGAGAGTGAAGTCTTCAATGAGATGTGAATTGATGGGGAGCAATAGTGCAAATCAGGTTAACTGATTGGCCTTAGAGAGGAGGAGACAGACTAAGCATTTCTATCTGATTTCACAACAACAATAACACTTGAGATTTCTTCCAATACTCCAAACACTGCTCTAAGCTTTTTAATGCATTAACTTAGTTATTCCTCACAAAATTGCCCTAAAGTAGAAGTGATTATTCACATTTCACAGATGAGGAAACATCCCAAAAGAAGCATGTCCAAGGTCACAAGCTAATAAGTGGTGGAATCAGATGAAGATGCAGACATTTCAGAAATGATTAAACTTTTGAGGGAATGTAATATAAAGAGAAGAGTAATGTTGTAAGGGATAAAATTTTAGTGAAGAAGGAACTATAATGAGAAGCTGAGACTTGTAAGTGCACATCAAATTTTATCATTATTGTTCACAAAATTATACATTCCCTTCTAAACACAGCAAACAACTTCTACAATTGTAGACTGATTTAGATAAATGAAGTGTCATTTGAACAATATTTCCGTGTATTTATTTGAAATAAAAAATGGCTCAAATAGATTCTCTGTGACCAAGATTTTAAAATGTTAACACACTATATAAAGTGTTTCATTGAGCACATAAAATAAAAACTGGATTAAAAACTGAATTAATTGATAGCTAACTAAGCGATAAAGTGAATTAAGTATTGATCCTGAATACTTTAAGAATGAGTAACTAATTCACATCTGAAGTTGATACAAGGTATGCCCTACATAAAAACCAGTCTTTTATTACGAGAAATAATACAAAGATTAATAGAAGTAATTCTTAGTTTAATGAGTGCTAAAGAGGCATCAATTAGTTGAGATAGGAAGCTAGGTCAGCACTGTGGAAAAAAGATAACCTAGTAACAGCTATAATGAGAGAGTGATGACATTTGAAGGATTCGGACAATAGGAGTTGTCAAGAGAAATTTATGAAAAACAACCAGTTTTACATTTTGTATTTTATCATGACTTACTCTTGCTTAAGATGGCAACAATGGTAGAAGCCAGAAAATGGATTATTTTGAAATCCCCACTGAAACATTTGAACAACTGGAAAATATAAAGGTGTGAAATGGTGTGATTCTATTTGAATTAAAAAGAAAGAAAAGACAATCCCATTATTTCTAAAGAATGGATAGACTGAAGAGGAGGGACTAAAAGTGGGAGGTCAGACAAGTAAGAGGTTATGGCAAAGTGCATGGAAACATGGTGACAACATTAGTTAAAACATTGGCAATAGTAAGTTGGAGAGGAAGCAATAAATATGTAACATATTAAAAAGTAGAATCTACACAATTGGTGGCCTATTGGAATGCGGAGGTGGGGCACATGAGAGAATGAAACATGATTCCCAGGCTTTACACAACTACATGGATAGAGGTATGCCCAAAAGGATATGTGCTGGATTTCTTCCATTTCCTTTGCAAATACAACTTTCTCTGTGCTCTAAGAAGCTGACCTATGTAAACTATTCTATATTTCCTCTTGCCTTTTGGCTTGTGATTTAGATTAAGCCCACAGACAGAAGAAAGGATGGAAGAGAGTGAGGTCAGTATCTCTCTCTGGTTCCTCCCTTCAGTTTTACCTTAAGTCACGCATTTTCTCAAGGAAGTCTTCTTTACTTTATTCTCTGCTTCTGAGTTCTAGTAAACACCTTATGTCCTAGGCCCAAAAGCACCAGAGTTAGCAATAATCTTGCTGCTATTAGCCTAGGATTGTAATACTATTTATTATGGCCTCCCTGTGCGGAACCAAATCTCTGTAAATAACCCTTCTAAATATAAACATTCTTTACATTTTTCTAATTGGTTGGATATTCACTTTTGTTTGGGATCCAGAATGAAACAGATATGTTTCACTTTTATTTTAAAATTGTAATTGTAGAAATTTGCTATATATATATATATATATATATATATATATCTTCTGAAAAAATAAAAAAAATAGTGGACATCAGATAATAATGGACAATGATCTCTGAGAAATAGAAAACAAAAAAGGTGAGCTCTGATTACTCCATCGCTTTGACTGCTGAGGGGAAACCTCTAAGCCAAGGTACAGAGAAAGCACCCAGCTGGAGATGGAGGTGACAGTGAAGAGACATCAAGGGAACTTGACTTCACAGGACAAAGTACCAAAAAGGAGAGAGCTGCACACAGAAAGAGCTCCAGAGAGTTCCCTGCAAAGGATCTCCCTCAAGTGTTCAACAAAAAACTGATTCGTTCATATGTGCGTGGAAACTACCCAGGGCCTGGGGAAAGAACAATCTGGAAGTGTTAAAGGGAACAGTGTCCAGCATCTGGGAGAGCCAGGAATAGTACCTGTTTCAACCAACTGGACTGAAAAAACAAAACAAAACAAAACACAACCTAATAATTTACAGGATACAGAGTAGACTACTCGGGAATTGTCACCCCAGTAATTCAAAATAGGTATTCCTAGACTGAGCAATGGTCCCAGAACTGCCTAATAAATTATAGAAGAAAAAAAAGGCAGGAAAAGGGGAAAAAAGGAATATGGAAAAACAAAAAGAACTAAATATATATAAACCCATATATATTTATTATTTTATTAAATCTAGTGTAATTATTCCAATTGAAAGAGTTTCTCAGAGAGCACAAAGTCATAAGACCCAACTTTATGCTGTCTATAAGTAACCAAGCTTTAAATTAAAAAAAAATGCTAAAAGTGAAAGTTTGGTAAAAAATAAACTATGAAAACATCAATTATAAAAAATCTAGGGGCGCCTGGGTGGCTCAGTCGGTTGAGCGTCCAACTTCTGCTCAGGTCATGATCTCAGAACTCACAGTTCATGGGTTCGAGACCCACGTGGGGCTCTGTGCTGAGCTCTCAGAGCCTGGAGCCTTCTTCAGATTCTGTGTCTCCCTGTCTCTCTGCCCCTCCCCTGCTTATGCTCTGTCTCTCTCTGTCTCTCAAAGATGAATAAAGATTAAAATAATTTTTTAAATCTATAGCAATATTATAGAAGATCAAAAATATTATGGAGATAAAAAAATTATTTCATGATTATAAAGGAATCAACTTATCAATAAACTATAAAAATCCTAAATGTGTATGCATCTAACAACTGAGCTTCAAAGAAAATTTATAGAAATTAAATAATAGAATTCCACAATTTCAACTCTATTCCATCAACTACTAATAGAAGAAAAAGTATCTTAAAGTATCTTAAAAAGTATATAACTTAAAAAGTATCAGTTAAGTGTCTTAAAAATATATATGTACCACACTTTTCTTCACATTTTCTACCTATCATGTATATAACCACTTACTACATCTTATGTATATCATATGTACATGATAGATGTGATGATCTATCTATCTATCTATCTATCTATCTACTTACCTACCTATCATCTATCTCCAATGTCACATATACATACATCATATTCCACATAAAAACTCAGGAACATTAACAGAGACAGACCTCATAATTAGAAATAAAATGTGTTTCAGTAAGTTTAACATGATTTACTTTATACTATGTGCTCTATAACAATGAACTAAAATTAAAAATGAATAGCAAAAAAAATTCCTAACAATCTTTAGATATTTGGAACATAAACAACACACTTCTGTTTAATCATGAATAGAAGAATTTTGAAGGAAATTACAAATAATTGAACTGAAATGAAAATGACAACATATAAAATTTGCCATGATACTATTCAGTAAGATTCAGCTAAAACATTGTTTAATAGGATTTATAGTTTTTAACATTTAGAAAAATAAAGCTTCAAAATCAATAAAAATGAACAAAAACTTTGAACATACGCTTTACAGATGAAAGTACACAAATAGTGAGTAAATTTATAAAGAAGTTCAACATCACTTGTAATCAGTTAATATAAATTTAAATGCATAAGATACTGCTACTCTTTCATTAGAATGGCTAATAGTAAAAAGTGGCAGTATCTAGTGTTGGCAAGAAATTACAGCAGCTAGAGCTCATACACATAGCTGGAGGGAATGTAAAATTGTACAAACCACTTTATAAAATACTTTGCCATTTTCTTACAAAATCAAATACTTACTTATCATATTTCTGCGAAATTCTTCTCATAGGAATATACCCTATAGAAATCAAGATATATGCCAATATTAAGACTTGTCCATGGATCT
Organism: Prionailurus bengalensis; assembly: GCF_016509475.1. Taxonomy (NCBI): domain Eukaryota; kingdom Metazoa; phylum Chordata; class Mammalia; order Carnivora; family Felidae; genus Prionailurus; species Prionailurus bengalensis. The sequence continues at coordinate 56,044,816 of NC_057349.1, read as the reverse complement.
CATACCAGCTTTATTCATAATAAAATATTGAAAGCAACATAAGTGTCAAACAACAGGTGGATGAGTAATAAACTTGCAGGTAATGGAAAAGAACAAAAAAGGAATAAATTGGGGTGCCTGGGTGGCTCAGTTAAGCATCTGACTTTGGCTAGGTCATGATCTCCCGGTTTGTGAGTTTGAGGACTGCATCGGGCTCTCTGTTGTCAGTGTAGAGCCCGTTTTGCATCCTCTCTCCCCCTCTCTCTCCGCCCCTCCCCAACTCACATGTGCTTCTCTGTCTTTCAAAAAATAAAAATAAATAAGAAAAGGAATAAACTAGTGATACTTCCAACCATATGAATGAACCTCAAAAAATCTGTTCACCAAATATAATGAATTATGTAATGTATAATTTGATGTATATAACATTTTAGAAAACACAATAAACTCATCAAACTGTATATTCAAAACGAGTGAATTTTCTTCATATAATTATTATTTCAATAATGTTTATTTAAAGCAATAACAACAAAAAATTGAAATGACATATTTAAAGTTCTGGGGAAAAGAAACCCAGCCACTGTTTAGTACCACATTCACTGAAATATCTTTTAAGAAGAAAAACAATGAATAGTTTCAAATAAACATATACAGAAGATTTGCATTCAAAGAAACTAATGGAGGGTGTCTGGTTGGCTTAGTAAGTGTCTGACCCTTCGTCAGCTCAGGTCATGATCTCATGGTTCATGAGTTCAAGCCCCACATCAGGTCCCATGCTGAGAGTGTGGAGCCTGCTTGGGATTCTCTTTCTCTCCCTCTCTTTCTGCCTCTCCTCTGCTCATGCTCTTTCTTTCTCTCTCAAAATAAATAAATCAAAAAAAAAAAAAAAAAGAAACTAATGGAATTTTTCAGTTAGAAAAAAAATTGCTCCACACAAAAACATTGAAATGTGTGATATGAAAACATCAATCAATCAGGAAGATGTAATAATCCTAAATTTATATTCTTACAATAAATTTCATAATATAAAAATCAAAACATATAAAGGCAAAACAAACTAGAATTAGAAATATAAATGTAGTTATCTGCAATCAATGAGAATTCTCTCAAGAGCTAATATAACAAACTGATTTTAAAAAAGTAAGAAATACAAATGTTTTGAACAAATTTGATATAATTAGTATCTTTAGAATACTGAAAGCAACAATGAGAATTCACAGATTTTGTAAGAATACCTAGACTCTCACCAAAAAATCTTAAGCTAAGCAATAAGGAAAGCTTAAACAAATTTCACAGAATTGGATTGATTCAGACTGTGCTTTCATTTTTTTTATTTTTCCTAGCTTTATTGGGATATAAATGACATACGACATTGTGTAAGTTTAAGCCGTACAATGTGATGATTTGATACATGTATATAATGCAAAATGATTACCACAACACCAATAGTTCCAAGTTTTTATTTAAACTCCACAACAGCATTAGTTCACACATCCATCACCTCACATAATTACTTTCTTTTCTGTGTGTGTGGTGAGAACACTTAAGATTTACTCTTTTAGTAACTTTCAAGTAGTATATAATACAGTATTGTTAATTATAGTCACGTGTTTTACATTAGACCCCCCAGAACTTATTCATCTTATAACTGGTTGTTTGTTCTTTGGCCAACATTTCCCCATTCCCATTTTCCCCTCTGCCAGCCCCTGGCAAGCACCACTCTAGTCTCCTTTTCTATGAGTTTGGCTTATTTTAGATTCTACACATAAGTGCGATCATACAATATTTGTCTTTCTCTAACTGATTTAACTTGGCGTAATGTCCTCAAGTCTCATCTATGTTGTTCCAAATGGCAGGATGTCCTTATTTCTCATGGCTGAATAATATTCCATTATGTATTTTTAAAATCTATATTTTAAATATACTTTATATTTAACAAGACATCGTTTCCATGTCTTGGCTAATACTGCAATGAACTGCTAATATCTTGAAGAATATCTTTTCAAGATAAAGATTTTATTGCCTTTGGATACATACCCAGAAATAGGATTGCTGGATCATATGGTAGTTCTACTTTTAATATGAGGGGAGACTTCATATTGTTTTCCACTGTAACAGTGTAAATTTATATCCCACTACCACTGCATGAGGGTTCTCTTTTCTCCACATCTTTGCCCACACTTGTTAATTTCTTGTTTCTGTGATGATAGCCAATCTCATAAGTATGAAGTGATAGCTAATTGTGATTTTCATTTGCATTATCCTGATGATTAATGATGCTAAGCATTTTTTTTCATGTACCTATTGGCTGTATGTATGTCTTCTTTGGAAAAATGTCTGTTCGGATCCTCTGCCCATTTTTTAATTGGATTGTTTTTACTACTGAGTTGTATGAATTTCTTATATATTTTGTTCCCTTGGTATGTAGAACTGGCCCTGGGCCATGGATGAGAGGGGCTAGAAAAAAGCCCTAGGGCTCTTTCAGTTTCCACAGCCAAGACTGAATTCTGGGGGCACCTGGGTGGCTCAGTGGGTTGAGCGTCCGACTTCAGCTCGGTCATAATCTTGCATTTTTGGATTCAAGCCCCACGTTGGGCTCTGTGCTGACAGCTCAGAGCCTGGAGCATGCTTCAGGTTCTGTGTCTCCCTCTCTCTCTGTCCCTCCCCCATTCACACCCTGTCTCTCTTTCTCAAAAATAAAATAAACATTAACAAAAATAATTTTAAAAATAAAAGGCTGAATTCTGTAGACCCAACTCTGGACACATGGATGGATGTGTCTATTCCCAGGTCCCTGGATGGACTGGTACATATGTTCACCAAAAGACTATTTTTAACAGCCCCAAGCTGAACTCCCCAAATGTCCATCAAGAACAAAATGGGTAAGTAAATGTGGTAAAATTTAAATAATGCAATATTATATAGTAATAATAATGATTATTATGCAATTATAATGAATTGCCACCCCAAATAGCATGGAGGAAATTTAAAAACACAATATTATAAATAATATCACAAATATAATATCACAAACATAAGAGGCAAGATACAAAAATTACATATAATTTGACTTAAATTTCATAAATATTTAAAACTTGCATACTACTCTATAATATTAGAAAACGGAATAATGGTTATCTTTGGAAACTGAGTAGAGAACAGGAGGGTGAATAACAAGGGATTCTCCTGAGATTTCTCTACAGTTCTGTTTCTTGCCCTATATATTGGTTTTACATGTGTGTTAAGTCTGTGAAAACTTATTTACCTATATGCTAAGATTTGTAACCTTTTTTCTATATAGATTGGACACCAATAAATGGTTAAGATATAAAGCAACCACTAACAACTGGGAATGTGTTTGCATTTCCTAATATAGTGGGCATTTTTAAAATACATAAACTGTACCTATGAATATTTAAAAAAACACCACCAAAATCTTTTTGTCATCACCAATGACGTGAGCAGAGTTCATAAAGAAGGAAATAAAAATGTCTCATAAATATTGAGATACTCAATCTCTTTCCTAATAAAATAAACACAAATTCAAATAACACTGCTAATATGTTTCATCTATGATCAAATTAGCAAAAATCCAAAAGTCTGACAACACACTATCTTTATGAAAGTCTGAAGAAACAGGGACTTGATACATTACTGATGGCAGCATAAATCAGTAAAAAAGGAATGGAGGGACACTTACCAGAACAAAATCAGGACACAAATCCAGAACACTGACAACACCAAATGCTGGCGAGAATGTGGAATAACAGGAATTCTCACTCATTGCTGGTGGGAATGCAAAATGGTACAGCCACTTTGGAAGACAATTTAGTGGTTTCTTAGAAAACTAAACACACTCTTACCATATGATCCAGCAGTCATGCTCCTTGGTATTTACTCATAAGGGTTGAAAACATGTCCATACAAAAACCTGCACACAGATGTTTATAACAGCTTTGTTCATAACTGCTGAAACTTAAAAGCCACCAAGATGTCTTTCAGTAGGTGAATGGATAAGTAAACAGTGGTACATTCACCTGATGAAATATTATTCATCACTAAAAAGAAATGAGCTATCAAGCTATGAAAAGACATGAAGGAAGCTTAAGTGCATATTATTAAGTTAAAGAAGCCAGTCTGAAAAGGCACCATACTGTAGTATTCCAACTATATGGCATTCTGGAAAAGGCAAAACTGTGAAGACAGTAAAAAGATCAGTGGTTGCTAAGAGCTGGGTGAGGGTGATGAATAAGCAGGGCACAGAGGATTTTTAGGGCAGTGAAAAACTGTCTATGATAGCATAGAGTCTCTATGACTCTCTATGATAGCATAATAATGGATACATGTCATTGCACATCTGTCGAAACCCATGGAATATGCAACACCAAGAGTGAACCCATAATGATAACTATGTGCTTTGGGTAATTATGATGCATCAATGTATGTTTATCCTTTAATTTATGTACCACTCTGGTGGGATGATGGTAATGGGATAGGTTATGAATGTGTGGGGGCATGGGGCATATGGGAAATCGCTATACTATCCTCTTAATTTTACTGTGACCTTAACTTCTCTGTGAAAAAAAAAATCTTTATTTAGGAAAAAAAAGGAGGCTAACTTGGAAATATCTCTCAATATTTTAAATATTTATGCTCTGCTTGTAAAAAGGTTATCTTAGAGATGGGTTCATATACATGAAAAATGACATAACTTATCCTGTTTATATTATTAAGATATTGAAAACATCCCAACATTTGCATTAGTAGGTGTGTGGCAGTGCTCACAACATTATATGAGCTCACCAATATTATCTTATTTTTCTCTTTGTCACACTACATTTATCATTCTACCTGTTATTAGGTGGGACCAGGTGGCTGAGTCCCGGGGTCAAAGGAATATGCACAAAAGTGATGTGCCTGATTTCTAAATTCTCCCTCAAAATCTTCCATTCTTCTACCTGTACATAGCTATTTAGAATGTAGTGTTCTATGAGCAGGGGAAGTAGGTGAGTGAGGATGTTGGAATAAATAAGAATGTCTATAATATTATAATATTATATAAATCATGAGTTTAAGCCTTATATACTCTCCCAACCTAAGTAAATTAATTCATCTTCCTATTGTTTTAGTTTGCTGTAATAGGTGTTGCATTTTTTATGGAGTGCCTTTTCAGTTTATATTATGTTTATTTCTTTCTACTGATATACTGTGTTAAATTGTTATTAATTCTTTATCTAATAAATATATTAACTTAATTACTACTACTACTACTACCTAACAAATATTGAACTCTTACAATTTTCCAGACATTATCTTAAATGTTTAACAGTATTAACCAACCTAAACCTACACAACACCTGTCTGAGATACATAACATTAGCCCTGTGTTATAAATAAGGAAAGTGAGGGATGGCAAGTTTCATTAACTTCAGAGTTAAATGTCCAGTAAGTAGCTGAGTTAATCTTCAAACATGCCCTTAAATGTAAATTTATATTCTTTTACTAAATTACCTTTGAATTCCCAAGAATTAATCACACTTGATGACTAGAAACTATTTTAATATACTGATGAGCATATTTGCTTATATTTAACTTATGATTTTTACATTTTTATCTATAATTGGAATAGGAATGTTAAAAAATTAAGTTTTGGCTCACTTATGTTAACTTCTTAAAATGATGGCAATGCTTAATTCCCTACTCTGAAACATAATGTATGGAATATGAATAAGGCTGTGCTAAGAAATTTGAATTGAACTCAACTGTACAACACTCTCAGATTGGAGATTTCAGGAGGTAATTCTTTCAATCATTTTCCTTCTTTCGCCTGATCATAATCTCTTTATATTGTAAAATTTTCTTGTGTCACATTTGGTAAAATACATTTTCACATAGAATTATTCTGAACCTACATTCGTATAACTAGAAAAAGTAGAATTTGTTTGCCAATATGCCAGAAACCTTTCCTTTGGAAAAATGATAACTTTTATCTGACCTGTAATTTGATCTTTTCTTATTTGAATGGGTATGCAGTGTAAGACTAGAATGTTCTGCTTCAAGAAAGCTTTCTTCTGCTTTCATAGAGTAAAAATAGTTTATACATGGAAGCCTCCCAGAATATCTGCTCTTTGTGTTCTATATTAACACATAAGGAAATATTACTATCAGTCCACTGTTTTAAATTTTAACTTTAAAGCTATACACGTTATGTATAAAACAAACTTAATTTTATTATTTTTAAAATTTTTTATTATTTATTTTTGAGAGAGAGCGACAGAGCATGAGCAGAGGAGGCAGAGAGAGACAGACACACAGAATCCGAAGCAGGCTCCAGGCTCTGAGCTGGCTCCTAATGAGAGCCTGATGCGGGGCTCGAACTCATGAGCTGTGAGATCATAACCTGAGCCAAAGTCGAACGCTCAACCGACTGAACCACTGAAGAACCCCAACAAACTTAATTTTAAATTAAAAATTACTTTTCATTGAGGTTTTAAAATGTATTTCTATATTTTTAATTAGGCAGCTTTTTGGCACTATAAGAAAAATATGTCCAAATGCCAGACAAGTACAAAAAAATTTTTAAATAGCTATTGGCCTTAAATTGCCACCATACTTAAAAGTAGTGTTTATGTACACTAATTTCACTTTTACAGAAGTCTTTTAAAGTTTATTTCTTTTCCCAATGCATTAAAATACACTTAAAATAGCAGTAAGCTCTAACTATTTATTTGAAAAAATATTGCAATTTCTGTTTTGATCAAAATAATACATTCTGTAAGATACAGTTATTTTAGGAAAAACATATATCTCATCAGATACCAGATCTGTCGGCACCTTCATCTTAGACTTCCGGCCTCCAGAACTAAGAAAGAAATGCTTGCTGTTGAAAAAAAAAAAGTTATTAATAAGATAAATTAATAGAAAAAGTGGAAAGTTGGAGAAAAGTCTTTATTAAGAAAAAGATATTACGAGGACTATACTTTTTAAATGTAAAATTGACATCAAATAGTAATGTAACTTCTAATATACCAAAAAAAAAGTGCCTATCTGGAAGTTTTGGGGCAAGATTGGACAAACCAGGGGTTAAATTTGGAAGAGGGCTGGGGATACTAACCTTTGTTCAAGCAGGTAACTTGGGAACCCCCAGGTGGCAAGCCATTGTCCAGTCTTATCTATTCCAACACCTGAGGGAACCAAGACAGGAACTTGCCCAAGTGATTTGGAGACAGCAAAGAAAGAAGACTCCAGAGAAAAATCGCCTGTCACTGAAAGTGTACAGTTTCCTGATTTAAAAGGGGCATAGACTAGGAGGAGGGTGGCCTGATGAAGCCCAAAATAAGTTAGGAAACATCACTGAGAAGGAAAAGTACCGAATGAGGACAGGGGGTAAAGTGTTGCGCTAATTGTTCAGTAGTCAGCTGGAAAGTCTGCATTTAAAGCTTAAAATGATTGGGTAGTCAATATACTATGTTCAAACATGCCAACTGAGTGCAAATTGAAGACGACTTATAGCGAAATATAATTTATATGTATATTAAATATTTGTTTATTCCTCTCACAAACCATTAGTAGTGAACTATATACCAAGTAAGTTCGTAAGCAGTGAAGCTTGTCTTACTGATTTAGAAATACAGCATACGTGGGGTGCCTGGGTGGCTCAGTCGTCTAAGCAACTGACTTCAGCTCAGGTCAGGATCTCACGGTTCATGAATTCAAGCCCCACATCTGACTCTGTGCTGACAGCTCAGAGCCTGGAGCCTGCTTCAGATTCTGTATCTCCCTGTCTCTCTGCCCTTCCGCTGCTCATGCTTTGTCTCTCTCAAAAATAAATAAACACTAAGAAAATTAAAAAAAATAAATATAGCATACCTATAATGAGAGCCTTTACTTAAATACTATTATATATATATATATATGCATATACATGTACATATACATACACCCCCATTTATATATATATATATATATATTACTTTCACTGAGAAGAGAACTCCTTGAGGTAAGACACTATTAATTTCTCTTTTGTATCTACTTATCAATCAAGTGCAAATTATTTCATATAATGAGTTTCCAATGACTGTAAACATTATATAGTTTGTGTTTTTATATAACCCCTTTCCCTTTGATTCTAATACTTAGGACAAACAATTTGCATGATGGTTTACACTATGTGGATAGTAAAATAACTAAACTCCTGGATACTGAATAATTGTTATGATAAAGAAAATTATTATAATTTTCTTTATTTTATTTTAAAATGAAGGACATTTCCTAAGGGAAAAGAAGGGTATTTTCTAGGGGAAAGAATTGCCCATATCACTAAATTATTATTTTTTCTATAAAAATGTATTTCACCCTTTTCCCCGGTGGATGTATTATAATTTCTCCTGGCTCGAATTGGCAGTGCCCTTTTATTTACTCCTCTTACTTCTCATTTAAATATCACACACTAGACTATCATTCCTGATTTTACTACTTTTTACTGCCTATGGGCTTTTCTTTCAACTCATTTAAAAGGCATTATGCTTTGATAATGGACTGTCTGAAGATGGAACTAAATTATAATTTTTTTAACTTCAATTTAATCAATGCCAGGGGCGACCAAGAGATATAGGGTTTCTCATGAGAAGCTCTACTCTGGTTGAACTCTTTATATATTGTTCTTTATTAGAAAATGTTCAGAGTGTACATACATAAATATGTATGGATAAATATGTAAATATATTTGCAAAAGGAAGTTTCATTATTATAATTAATTAGCATGAAGACAGTATCTTGGAATCTGTTTGGCTTTATTTATAGGATGAACATGCAAGAGAGAAGCAATTTTTAGCAGTAGGAACACAGACCTCGGGATGTGGCAGATTAGCCTTGAATTTTTGTTCTGCTTTATTCCAGCTTTGTAACCTTAGTGACATTTCTTAACTTCTCTAAGTTACCCATCTGGAAAATGATGATGACAAGCCCTATGACTAAGGTTTGAATTAGATAACATTGTAAATCACTAGCTTTCAAAAACATTAGTATTCCCTTTAGAGAAAAATGAGAGAAGCTTCTGGTTTAAATATAGGTCCTGTTTGGGTGTTCTCTTTTTTCCTCTAGAATACATAACAACCAAAAGGAAATGGCATGTTTGCACTGCAACTTAATCTACTTATGAGTAAGATAAAAGAAAAAAAAATAAAAAAAGAAACAGCTCAGGTTCAGTGAGAACCCCTAAACTCACTGGTTATAGATCTTCTGGTGAAATTATGATTAATTATGAATGCTATGATGAATTTAGTGAATACCTTCATTTCTGAAGGTATATATACATTGCTTCATAGATTTAGCACAGATTTAAAACAAATATGATGGAAGGACTTCTTATTTCTGAAATACATCCAAAATGAAGTCTTTATTTCTTCTCAAGTCTTGCCTCTTCAGTTTGTCCCCATTCAGTAATGATGACACCATCTATCAAATGGTTGTTCGTGGTGGTTCAGGTCACTTATCTTGGATTAATTTTTGACATTTCTATTTCCCTCACCCTGCCATATCCAGTCTATTGTTAACTCCTTTGTTCTCGACCTTCAAAATACATCTTGAACATGTCCTTTTCTCTCCATATCCACTATCGTGATAGTACAGGCTATTGCTATCTCTTATTTGATTACATCAGTCTCCTGCATTAGGTATTGGCTACAGTAACAGAAATCCGCCCAAAAATCATTGCTTCAAAAAGTTTGTTGTGTGCCTTTCCTAAAATAAAAGAAATGTAGAATTAAGTAATCCAGAGATGGTATGATGTTTCTATGAAGCTGTTAGAGAACCTAAGTCCTTCCCACTCACCATTTGGTATGATTCTCAAGCTCATGGTCCATGATGACTGCTAGAGCTCCAGTCATCACAAGGAGCACATGGAGGGAAGAAGCAAGAAGGACGTTTCTTCTGTTTAAAGGAAAGAGGGAAAAAATGCATGTGATACATAAGTTTGCATAACTTTGGGCAGAAATTAATCCCATGGCCTACTACTTAAAGAGGTCCTGTAAAATATCTTTGAATCAGTGTGACCAGCTAAAATTTTTATCTGGTTCTTGTCTGCCTCTCTCTGTAACATTGCAGTATACTCCTGGTATGCCTTCAGTTATCTAAGGTTACACTAAACTTTCTCCCACTGCCTGGTCTTAGCACATACCATGTTCTCTGCCTAGAGGGTCCTAACTCCATTCCTCCGCTGGATAACTCCTTATCTTTCAGATTTTCTTCAATATCACTTAAAATTATTTATTTTTGAGGGAGAGAGATAGACAGAGTGTGAATGGGGTAGGGGAAGAGAGAGAGAGGGAGACACAGAATCGGAAGCAGGCTCCTGTCAGCACAGAGCCTGATGCAGGGCTCAAACCCACGAACAGCGAGATCATGAAATGAGCTTTGCAGTCTGACACTCAACTGACTGAACCACCCAAGTGCCCCTAATATCACTTTTTTTGATACATCTTCCTGATAATCCAAACAAATCTGCCTCCTTCCATCAACCCCCTGTTCTTTCTCAGAAGACTCAAATTTTCCCTTCATAACACTAACTACCAATGACATTTATCTATTTTTTCTTGTTTGATTTCTATCTGCTTACTTTATCCACGAGTCTGAAAGTCTTATGAAAGTGAGGACCATATTTCTTTTACCTCAGTGTACAATGCCTGGACATAGTAGACACTCAATCAGCATTAGAAAGGGAAAAAAAAGGAAAGAAAGAAGGGAAAGATTAAGGAAAGGAGATGGAAATATAAATTCTTTTGAATACCCAGGGATGCCAATGTTTTTATGGAATGATTGGTGGTTTGGCATTCATCTTTCTATTAGTCATTTTTCCATTTTTCTTGTCTCAGTTACAGTTCAGAAGAAATACATTCAGTTCAACAAATACCCATTGAGCTAGACTTTATCTCAAATATGCAAACAATCAGAATTGTTCTTAAAATGCTCTGATTTGAAATAATGTTTTAAAATCTATCTTCATCAGATTCAACTTCCCAGGTGAAAATGAAAAAGGTTGAATCCAAAAGTTTTAATTCATGTTTAGACATTGCCTTCCAAGAAAATAGTCTGAATAGCTTTTGCAATCACGTTGGTGAATAAAGACTTTAAGACCTCTCTGCAAGTCCAGGCACAAAAATATAGGGATTAAATTCATGAAGGCCTTATAAAGTGCCCTGTCTGCTGCTGTAATTGTTTGTAAGGATGTAAAAATACATTAAAAGCCTTTTGCCTGTACAATAATGTATATGATTCTACTGAATATAAAATCACATATTTTCCCTAGAAATCAATCTAGTTGGATTAAGTGTCCCTGAATACCTTATGAAAGTTTGTCAATCCTAAACATCTCTTAAACTTGGTTTGTGTTTAATTGTCAATAGCAATATCTTGTTTTGCCTTTCCCTGAACGACACTTTTGCCTTCAGTGTTGAATATAGAAAACTAATTGAAATCAATGTTTATCTTGAATAACATTAGATTATTCTCAGTGCTCTTAGCTATTCTAGTCTGTACTTTGATTAGTTTTATTTAAAGATTTTCTGTCACATGATGTGGGTGTACCATTTGGATTTTCTCTATTTTTTTTCATCATTGATCCAGTTTTACTTGTTATTTTGGTTTCCCTTGTAGGAAATTAAAATTTCCTCTCATTTTACTTTCTACAAGCCATCTTTGAGACTTTAGTACATTTTTTTTAACTTATGCCAAAGAACACTCCATAAACATTGGTGAAACAGTGCACTGCCAATACTTTTAGCTGAGCTGTATTTTATTTTTAATGAAAGGATGTATTAGTATTCATGGGAGAATATTATATATTTTGAGCTCAGTCACATTTCCATTTGGCTGCTTTGTAGAAATAATTTTTTCTTTTTATGGGGAATTTATCAGAGAATTTTAAGAAAGGAAAAAGCTTTTGAAAACCATTACCCTGCCACCAGCAAGTCAATACAGTTTTGAAATAATGGACATCATCATGCATGAAAATTATTTTCATTTAAATAGAAGACAATTCCTCATTGACCACTATAATTACAGGAATGTATACTTAGAAATTCATGTGCCTAAAAATATGGATGCTGTGGTAGGCAGAATAATGGCCTCCCATCTATGTCTACAACCTAATCCCACGACCCTGTGAATATGTCAGGATTGCACTGAATTAGTATATTGTAACAATATACCACAAATTTAGTAACTCAAAACAAGACAACTTTATTATTTTATAGTTTTGGAGGTCAGAGGTATAAAATGGGTCTGTGGGGCTGCATTGTTTCTGAAGGCTCTAGAACAAAATCTGTTTCCTTGTCTTTTTTAGTCTTCTAGAGGCCACATTCTTTGGCTGGTGGCTTCTTCTTCCATTTTCAGAAAAACAGCTTCACATTTCTCTCTTGCTCTCCTCATTATCTCCTTCTCTTCTTTTTCTTCCTTCCTTTATCTCCCTCTCTATTAATTTCCTTCCCTCTCCTCCCTATCTTTCTCTATGTCTGTCTCTCTGTCTCTGTCTCTCCCTTTTTCTTTTTTTCTCAGACCTCCATGCCTCCATTTTGTGATGATGCCAGGTCCCCATCTGTATAATCCAGAATAATCTTGTCATTTCAAGGTCCTTCACTTAATTACATTTGCAAAGTTTCCTTTTCCATGTAAGGTAACATAGTCACAAGCTCTGGGAATGAGGACATGGGCATTTGAGGGGGGCGTTATACAGCCTCCCACAACTGCAGATGGAATTAAGATTGTTAATCAACTGGCCTTAAAATGGGGAGATCATTCTAGATAATATAAGTAGGCTCAATGAAATTATCAGGGTCCTCGAAAGTAGAGAGGGAAGTAGAGAGGTCAGAGTAATGCAATGTGAGAAGGACGCAATCTGCTGTTGCTGTCTTTAAAGATAAAGAAAGAATATGGAAAAGACAGACCTCCCATAAAAATGGTATAAAGACAGCATTGATGGCATACATATATTTCAACCCAGTGAGACCCATGTGAAGCTTCTGAACTACAAAACTATAAGATAATGACTTTTTGTTGTCTTAAGATACTAAATCTGTGGTAATATGAGGCCATTGGCCAACAGCTATGTTGGATGAGTGCTGTATCTTAGCCACGCCTTCAGATGACTCCAGTATTAGGCAAAATTTTGATTGCACCCTCATTAGATCTTAAGCCAGAACCACCCAGTTAAATTAACCCCAGATTCCTGAACCTCATAAATTGTGTAATATAACCAATGTTTATTCGTATAAGTCGCTAAATTCTTGACTCATTGCATAGTAGATAAGTAATATAAAAACTGATATAAGTCTGGCTTATAGTAAGAATTACATAAATGACTGGTATTGATATAGTTCTCTTTTTTAAACATTTACTTATTTTCGAGAAACACAGAGTGCGAGTAGGGGAGGGGCAGAGAGAGAGGGAGACACAGAATCCAAAGCAGGCTCCAGGCTCTGAGCTGTCAGCACAGAGCCTGACCCAGGGGTTGGATTCATGAACCATGAGATCATGACCTGAACCGAAGTCGGCCGATTAACCAACTGAGACACCCAGGTGCCCGATTGATATACTTCTCTTAAGGGCAAATGAATATAGATGTGTCTTATCTCATCTACCTGTTCCTAAGGGAATTCCCTAAATCAGGAGAGATGGATAGTCAAATCTAGTTACTCTAGAATGGTGAGCCTTCCTGCTCGTTAATGTCTCTGGTATTTCCTTAGGGCTCTGCTCCTGTCTGCTTCTTAGAAGTGTCAGGATCACACTCCTAGTCCCAGACCTCTGCCTGCAGAGTTAGATTATGATTGTTTTGGTTTAGCTCGCCAGAAAGTGGACACATGAGGCCAACAGAAAGCTGCATGAAGAAATTTACAACTAACAACCGAGAAGGATAAAGTGTGCGTCTGTACACATGCGCGCATGTGTATAGTGAGTGAGTGCGGTAAGGCTTCAACATTTTGTTGAAGAATTGGATTACTTAATTGGTACTCAGGGCAAAAAATTTTTGAGAATCTTTTAATTAAATAGGAGAACAAGTTTAGATCCAAACGAAATTTACCAAATGTCTAATTGCGGTGAAATCTATTTAAAAAATTCTTCGTGGTTGATTTGCTGTGTAAGTAGCTTTTGATGAGCTAGGTTTCTAAGGAACCAGTATTTAATAAATATTATGGGCCCAAAGTATTTGTCTATTCTTGGTTTAGAGCAAATTAGGATTAAATTGGAAAGTACTGATAGACTTGCTTATTTTATTTATTTTTCATTTCCATAATGCTGCTTGCTCCTAAAAGTCTCAAGTTATTTGGTGGCCAATGAACACAAGATTGATTTCACTCCTTTAAAATTTCAACTCCCTGGTCAATTTGACCAGATTATGCTGCCGTCCTATTTGTATTCCTATTATATTTTTTAAGAAATACCTGAAACTTTCCGAGTCCTCTCATGTAATTATCAAGCGTAGCTTGATGTCATGAATGAAGTTAAGTTCTTTATTCTTTATACATGTACACATACAAGCACAAATCCCTTTCAACTAAGTAAACCTCCAATTCTGCTATATCATTATGTAGTGACTTTGAGAAAAGAATTGAATGAAAGAGAACAGTGTGTAACCAGAAAAAAAGTGAACAACGTGGGGGATTTATTAGCCCTGGAATCTCCATCAGTAAGTGAAATAAAGATGCATTCCACATATTTCCAAACTTGAGGTCTTACAGCAGCATTTTCTGCTTCTATACTTATTTTTACAAATTTATTCCAGGGGTGCTTGGGTGGTTTAGTCAGTTAAGCTTCCGACATCGGCTCAGGTCATAATCTTGCAGTTTGTGGGTTCAAGCCCTATGTCAGGCTCTCTGCTGTCAGCTTGGAGTGCTTTGGATCTTCTGTCTCCCTCTCTCTTGGCCCCTCCCCCCCCAAATAAATAAATGTTAAACAATTTTTAAAAAATATTCTACATTTTTATTTTGTTTAGCTGAAATTCACATAACAAAATTAACTGTTTTAAAGTGAACAATTCAGTGACATTTAGTAGATTCACAATGTGTTGTAAACACCACTTCCATCCAGTTGAAAAACATTTTTCTCACTTCAAAAGGAAACCCATTCCCTTTAAGCAGTCACTCCCATTTCCACCTCCCCTCAAATACTGACATCTCTTTCAGTCTGCATTCTGAATCTAGGATTTATTTGTTCTGGCTATTTCAAGTAAATGGATTCATACAATATATGAATTTTTGCATCTATCTTTATTTAGTGTAACATTTTCACAGTTTGTCTGCATTGTAACACGTATCAGTACCTCATTTCTCTTGTGGCTGAATTGTATTCCATTGTATGAATATATCACATTTTGTTAATCCACCCAATGAATGATGAATTTGGGCTGTTTCCATCTTATGACTTTTGTGAATGATGCTTCAATAAATGTATGAGTATATGTATTTGTTGGAGTACCAGTTTTCTATTCCTTTGCATTATACCCTTAGGAGTGGAATTGTTGGGTTATATGATAATTTTATGCTTAAATTTTGAGAAGTTATCAAACTACTGCACCATTTTATGCTCCCATCAGCAATGTATGAGAATTCCAGTTTCTTCATATCATTGCGAAAACATTATTTTCCTTTTTTTTGAAATAGTAATCATTGTAGTGGGTATGATGTTGTACTTACTGTAATTTTGATTTTCATTTTTCTGATGATCAATGCAGTTGAGCATCTTTTCATTCTAAATTGGGTTGTCTTTTTGTTGATGAGTTGTGAGAGTTCTTTATATATTCTGGATACAAGGCCTTTATTAGATATTATTTGTAAATATTTCATCTCATTCTATAAATTGTCTTTTCATTTTTGGATAGTCAAATGTACTTTGATGCACAAAAGTTTTTAATTTGGATGAAGTGCAATTCATCTATTTTTTCTTTTGTTGCATGTGTTTTTGGTGTCATATCTAAGACTCCACTGCCAATCCAAGGTCATGAGGATTTACCTCTATGTTTTCTTCTAAGGGTTTTATAGCTTTACATCTTATACTTAGGCTGTTGATCCATTTTAGGGTAATTTTTGTATATAGTGTGAGATGGGGTCCACCTTCATTCTTTTGCATTTAGATATACAATTGTCCCAGCACCATTTGCTGAAGAGACTATTCTTTCCTCTTTGAATGGTCTTGGCATCTTTTTTGAAAATCACTTGGCCTTAAATATATAACTTTCCTATGGATTCTCAATTCTATTTTATTATCTGTATTCCATTATCTGTCAATACTTATGCAAGTAGACACTTTTTTGATTACTGTAGCTTTGTAGTAAGTTTTGAAACCAAGAAATGTGAGTCCTTCAACTCTCTATTTCTTTTTCAATATTGGTTTGGATATTTGGGGTCTTTTGCAGTTCTTGGCCTTCCCTCCTTATACTTGTGAGGATTCAGAAAAGCAGTATTCCAAACACAAGAGTAGGCTCTCAACATGTATCACTTCTGTTCTCTCTTTTCTGCTGTCCTTTAGTTATACATTTGTGTCAGCTTAAATCCAATATGCTAATTTGAAAGCTTCCCAATCAGAAAACACTTTTCCCCTGTATATAGATAGACCAGCTTTGAGTGGTGAATTTTCATTTTGTGCTGTGGCATATTAGCATATAGTATATACATTCTAGCTCGGAAAGCATTACATATGAAAGATTTCTCATGGCACATGCTACTTCTGCTATTGGTTATTTCACAGACAAGTCTCAATTCCCTTCTTCCTTCCTGGAAACCCTAAAATATATCATGGAAGTGAAAAAGGAAACTGGAACTGATTTCAATTATCTAGTTAGTGAAACTAAAATAAATAGAAATATTAAACCAGCACCTTTTATTAGTGGGCTCTGCCAGAGGCTTCACTAGGTGAAAGCATGTCAGTCAATATTTTGGGCCTTTATTATACTCTATCCTAGGCACCAACACATTAGAAACTTTAGTAAATATTAATGCCTTAAGTCTCCATTATCATTACATAAATTATTGAGCTACTATAATTTTATTAACCCATAATTCTTATTGTTTGTGTCTTCTACTAAATCCTTGGAGTAAGTAGTTAGGCTGGTGAGGTATCCCTAAAGTTGATTATAACTCCGAAATAAAAATTGTGTCTTTTATTTAATAATACCACTTGGGCACTTTTTATTAGTCTGCAAAAATAAGCCTGAGTAAATGCCCTTTAACTTGGCCTTTCTTATAAGGGTTTGTGAAAGTATTGAATACACAGTTTGTACATTAACTGCAGGACATATTCTACAGCACATACCTTGATCATCCTTCAAAACCAAATTTAGTTGGTGCAAAATTTTCCATAATATACTATCATTGAAATAATAGTACAGTAAATGAAATATCTTAAAATGTTTTTGTCAGGACTAGAACTCATATTGAAAATGGGATATATCTTTTCTAAGATATACAAATCAATTCAATGGTAATTTTGGTTAAGTTATTTACACCATCAGAAGAAGAGGGCTTATCAGTAGTTGTAATTTATTCATGTATTGGCATATAATATTCTATTCCACAATCATCTATAGAAGAATCTCAATTTATTTACATTTATGTTTATTCAATTTTTGCATTAATAATGTTACTCTGAGAATATCCACTAAATAATTATATCTATAAAATACTTATTTGCGAAATAAATGGAGACTACACAGTGACATAGAGTCATTTATTTAAAACACATAGATCTGATGCTGGATAAGTGTATGTATAGGGTAGTTGAAAAATTTGCCTTTATTCAGTCATATCCTGTTTGGAAACAGGCAATAACTTCGAGTCAATTCTGAAGCATACTGATTTTTAAGGGTCAATGTAGTGTGTATGTTGTTATTTTATATGTCCGTCATGTGCTAAATACACAAATGATCCTAAAGATTAGGTTAGCATTCACTAAAAAAAAAAAAAAAATCGTTTTAAAGCTACATTAACACTTTTATTTCTGTTAGAATATATTTTTAGGCATTTGCTGAGAGTTTACCTGGGAAAATAAAATTATAAATCTTTTTAAATCTTTTTGATAATAACTAAAAGTTAGCTTACCATATTTATAATGACCTGGATATCCAGAGACATTGTATAATAAAACCAGCCCTCGGACAGATCTCCATACTATCTTCTTAGTGCACCTTTAATCATGGAAGAAAAAAAAAAACTGTCGATGGATAATGTAATTGCTGTTGCTGAACATAGCAAGAGTTACTGCATCTTTCTGATTCGTGAAATCGCGTTTGTACATGTCCCTCTCAACGTCATAGGCTTTTAATCTCTTGACATGCTACAATGCAAGATGCAGTTGTAATTATTGCACAATAATTTTTCTAATTTATACTCATTCCAAAATATTTACAATTTATTAGCTGTGGTTAGCATCTTATCTACCTTCCGTTTTTATAGTAGCTCCTGGCTACCTCTCTGAAGATTGGTGGCACGTTTCCCTTCATGTCTCTGTACAAACCAGGTGCAGAATGCACAACTTCCTTCAACTATGAAACATCCTACCCACACTCATCTAAAATGACAAGTACTCTCTACACATATCCTTAATTCTACATTTTAACCTATTTGAAAATATGAACCAGAAGAGATCATTTGAGAAGCACATACATACAGAGTGATGACAATCCTTTGTGGTCCCCCTAACACTTAAAATTAAATCTGAGTTATTTTCCAACCATCAAATCTTAGGTATTTTGTCCCCTTCCATCCCTCACCTTTAATATTTTTCTTTTCTCACCCAGAACATTGCAGTCACATAGACTCCAGTCAGTTCTGAGGATAGGCAAATTCTTTTTAGTCACATGGCTTTTGCATGGGCAAATTCATCTGCCTGGAATGCTTTTCTCTGTTCATTTTACACAGATAGATTCTTCTTTTCCATTAGGTTTTTCGTTAAATGTCAACTCCTTAGCAAGACTGCAAGTCTACCTTGAAAAAAAAAAAAAGGTCTTTCCTTGCATTATATTTTTTAACTCCTTGCTTGGTCCCCTCTTGGGCTTTACTGCAGTCAGCAATTAGCAATTACCAGTTCTCTTGTGCATTTAGTTTTATTTTTCTTTCCCCTTAGAAAATAATCTTTCTGATAGCCTAGCTCTTTTTGATATTCAATAAACACTTATTGAATGCATATATACATAAATAAACTAAATATTTAATGTACAAAAAGGTAGGCTAAAGCAGTGCAATCTGGAGCTAAATGGTGCTGAGTGGACTCTAATTTTAATCTCAACTTTAGCATGAACTAGTTATAAGCTTTGAGCATTTTTTTTCTTGCAATGAGAATTTTTAAGATCTATCTCTTAGTAACTTTTAAATATATAATATAGCATTATTAACTACAGTATCAGCCTATACGTTATATCCCAGGACTTATTTATTTTATCATTGCAAGTTTGTACCTTTTGACTACCTTCATGCATCTCACCCATCCCTCTATCAGAAGATAATTTATACACCTAAAGAAAAAACATTATTGGGAGCACAGACTCTTTTAAGGTGTTAGGTTTTTACATAGGAAAGCTCTTGATTAAAAAAAAATTCCTAAAGAAATGTGTTTTTTCCTACTGTCAGAAAACAAAATTATCAGCGTCGTGAAATTTGATATCACAAAGTCATCACAGCTTATGTCATGAACTTTTAACAGTCCTATCACATTTGTTAGCCAGATATTCCCTTACCATGGCCCCATGGTAACATACACTCAGTCTCTGGGTGGGATGAACATGGATGGCGCCAAGGAGATTGTATTTGTTACTTCTGGGTCACTGAACTTCTCCGTCTCCGCCTTCATTTCCATACCTACAAAGAGAGAAACCAATACTCATACCATGTTTTCCAGAGTGCTTCTGTGAAGGCAAAGTGAGATAATGGATGTGAAGTCACATTGATATTTTAAAAATTATATAAGTGAAAGATATTCTCCCAACCTTATCTTGAAAAATAATGAAAAGATTTGAATACAGTAGGAGAACTTGGAAAAGTTTTAGCATGCTTTATTTGTAGGGAAATTAGCCCCCATTCTTCTACACTGAAAACAGTGGAGGAGAGGCAAATTGGAAAACGAATGTGTCTGAAAAAAGACGGTGGAAAGATTGTTTTGTAACACTTGAAACATGCAAGCTGCATTTTCAGGCTCCATTATTAAGGATGGGCACTGCTTCCAGTGTTGGTGATACCTGCAGGGTTTAAGTCTCCTTTAAATAGAGGTGGGATAGATACAAAGTAGCTCAGCCACAGCACCTGGTGAAACGCACTGTCACATCTAAAATAAGGAGAAAGGGGGAAATTAGAGCAACCGTGGTTACCTATTTTCTGGACTCTTCCTTCTTCCACTGTTTTCCCAATTCTTTCACAAACTCTAGTTAACTGATTATATCGCTTTTTAGTTTTAAAATTCAGGCCCCTCCCAGAACCTTTCCTATAGATAGGGATTAGGGGAGGCGGGATGGATGGGAAGGAAACCAGGACTAAGTCAATACGCTAATGATTGTGCACTGGAAGCATGTTGCTGTACAATATCGCCCCAGAGCCGCTTTGTTTATCAATGAACATCCTGCTGCGTCTCCGAGATGTAGGTCAGGCTCATTGGAAATATCAGCCGCCGATCACAAGCAGTCTTCATGATATTTCC
Source organism: Prionailurus bengalensis (assembly GCF_016509475.1). Classification (NCBI taxonomy): domain Eukaryota; kingdom Metazoa; phylum Chordata; class Mammalia; order Carnivora; family Felidae; genus Prionailurus; species Prionailurus bengalensis. The sequence goes on along the minus strand of NC_057349.1, from coordinate 56,024,164 downwards.
AGACCCGGTGCGCTGCTGATTCTTGCACACTGGAGTGCGTCCGAGCTGCACGATGGAGAGGGGGACACCTGTACCTTAGGGACGCAGGTGAAGTCCCGTCTACCTGATACTTTCCCTGGTGCTTTCTCATTCCCTCAGCCGCTCAGTCTTCATCTCCATCTCCCTTGCTGTCTTGGACCCGAGCTTCTCTGCTAAACGGGTGTTTTTCCCGCTCTCTCCTTTCACCGCACCTCAGCCGAAGACGGAGTGCTCCACACAACTGGGCATGCCTAATAACCAGGGAAAGCTTGGGCTGCAAGAAAGCTTTTGCACCTTCTGCGCTCCCCTCCCCTCTGCAGCTGCCTCCTGCCAGTCAGGCGATCCGACGTGCTGCGCGGCCCAATGAGAGTTCGCAGCTTTCGCGGGGGCCCGGCCTCTCGATGCGCAGTCACCAATGAATGGTTGGCGGAGGTGGGGCGCTCCCTGTTCCCGCCTCTCCAGTTAAGGCCGCTGGTGTGAGCCGGGACTCGGCGCGAGCCAGGGACGACGGAAGGGACGGGCAGGTGTGGGCGCGGGGCCGCTCAGCCCGACGGCGGGAGTCGCAGCCACTCGGTGCATGGGCCAGTGAGGACGCGCGGAGATCCCCGCGCCGCGGCGAAGGCGGAGCAGCGCGGGAGCAAGGCGCTGCCCGGCGACCCTGCGTCCGAGCGAGCGGAACCTTGCGCTTCGCCCGGGGACGGTCCGAAGTCCGCGCTATGGAAGAGGAGAAATATTTGCCTGAGCTGATGGCAGAGAAAGATAGCCTGGATCCATCTTTTGTGCATGCATCGCGCCTTTTGGCGGAAGGTAGGACTTGCTCTCACAGATGGGCACAAATCACTGGCCGCCTATCTCACCCGCGGCTTGGTTAGGGGAGTGAAGTTGGGGAGGGACGCCTGTCTCCTTCGCCGAAACTGTCCCCCTGAAGATGCTCGCTTCGGAGCTCGGGCGGACGGAGCCCATTCTTGGGGCGGGCAGCAGTGCTCCTTCTCTACGTCTTAATTTGGGGAAGACCAAAGCTACGAGATATAATGGCAGTGGTGATGTGACCTGTTAGGATCATTGATGGAGAAACCGTAAAGTGTAGCGCGGTCAACAGGGATATTTTCACTTTGCAGAGGAAAAGGAAATCAGTTTGGAAGTAAATGGTGATGAGTGTAGTGTTCTAAGAGCTTCTTCGCTACAAATCAGCATTTATTTTTTATTTTATTTTATATTTTATTTTTTGCTGCATTTGGGAAGTGATTTTGATACCCTTTATCTAATTATAGCCTTTCCTATGGAAAGACTTAGAATTAACCTAGATGAAACTATGCATGGTTGTCAATGTTAGTGAATGTGGCAAAGGCTAAAGTGCTTTTCAATTTATTTGAAGTGTGATGATTGGGTACTCTGTGAGATACTGGCCCCTGGGAACACTCCACAATTGATCAACTGTTTTACCAAGTGTGCATTTTCTTTTGTGTACCTGTAATGTTAAAGGAGATTTCATTCCCAGAGGAACATGTATGTCTTGTCTTTTGTGTTGCTTTGAAAGGTTGTTTAAACAGACACACACACGCACACACACACACACACACACGCACAAACTTATGTATGACAGAAATATTAGCCCAATTTCTCCATTCATCTTGAGAGAATGCCATCTATCTGCTAAAGATACAATATCTGTAATAATCTATACATGCCTTTTTAAAAATAACTCGTTTTTTTAAATTTTTTGATGAATGCTTCATTAATAATGAATTGCTTCATCATCAAATTGACTACAATGCAGTTTTGTAGCTTAGGTTGTTATGGACTTACCTATAGCAAAACTAAAAGTGACAACTTCCTCTTCCTTTCCCTTCTTCATTAAATGAAATGTTTTCTTTTTTGAGACTTAGTTGTACATGGAAGGAAAAATTGTAATCCTCCATGTATGATTCAAATAGCCATTAGGTTTAAATATTTTATTGATGGAGTATTATTTATAACAACAGTAAAGTTCAAGGTATTTTTTCCTTTTTGTATACTAAACAATTAAGGAAGATTTGTTATCAAAATCTTGAACATGTGAAATAGCTAAACTGCTTCTCAAGGAACAAGTTAGTTTTTTAGAGGATTTGGAAAGGTAAAAAGCAATGATACTTACTTGGTTACTGAATGAAAAAACTAGAAATTCAGATGAAAAGTTAAGTCAATTTAAAAATTAAACTCTCACCCTACTTTATTAAAAATAAAGATGACTGCATAAAAATGATAGCAATATTGAAAATTAATGAGTTAATAAATGCTTAAGTTAAGATTGTTCAAAATGATTAAAAATGCAATTAAGCCTTCTCAAATCATGTATTTCAGTATATCTTCCAGAAGTGTCTTTATTAAGCTGATAACGTCTTTAAAATGGAAAAAAAAAGTTTGGAATTGATCATTTTCTCTGACCTGCTAATTGGAGTTCTCTTTGGGACAGCAGGCTCAATGATTAATTCATAAGTCATTGATGAGAGTTAGTGGAGTTAGTGTACATCTCAAAACTGCCAAACTAAAAAAATGCACATAAGAAACTCTTAGTAGAGTGCATAAGTGTTTCTGTGGCTGGTGAAACAGTCAGAAAAGGCTATGCCCTTGATTCCTTAGCATTTTATCTTTCCCAGGAACTTGATTTCTTGATATTTAGAAACATGTTCCAGCGTCCTTGTAATTTAATTTTTTCCCAGCAGGGGGAAGCATGTCCTGCTTTTGTAAAGAATTAGGAGGAAAAAGCTCTTAAATAGAAAAATATCTAAGTAAGAAACAAAGGGAGGTGTTCAAATTTCAGAGAAATCACAATGAGGAAAAGAGAATGGAGGAAGTGATGATTATAATCTCGGAGTATATAAAGAGCTATGCAAAACAGATGCATAAGGTTTATATTAATTCTTTATTTGTACCTCAAGTTTTTAAATGTACTTATTGAAGAGTAAAAGGTGAGTGTCCTTTGGAATCTCTAATAAATCTTAATGTACACTTTAATTATGGATCTCTTATTGTTTTATCCAGGGCCATTTGCCAAGATTTCCAGGTTTTGTTTCAGATCTCTATAGGAGAATATGTTGAGATGATTTTATTTCTCTTACCTGGAAATGCACTGATTGAAGGCAGTGGCTATAAATAAACCTGACATAGATATTCATTTGGAGAGAAGGTGCACACTGAAGTACATTTCAGTCAGTACTGTGCAGACAGTCTCAAGACTGAGTGAGCAATAAAAATGATCCAGATGATTCAGTTCTTCGGAATGATTTTCTGGAAGCTAATATATATAAGGTCAGTGATGTAAACCAATGAGCTTTCACAGTCATTTATTTTGCATTTTTGATTGGTGATAAATGCAAATCGGTGCTCATTTGCAACTACTTCATAAGGCCATGGGGTTAAAAGTAGTAGTTTGTTAATTATTTTAATTATTTGGATTGTAGTTCATTTTATTTCACTTGTTTCTGCTATGTGTTTTCAGTAGAAAGCTAATGGAAGAGCCCATACATTTTATGTATTTGATTGTTACTTAGAAAAGATCTTGAATAATATGGTTTGAAGAGTGCTTATAATATGTTTGACTAATTAATATAACTTTCCTTCTGTGATTATAATATTGTTTAATTATCCATTTGTTATGGAAGGTGCTTTCAAATATGATAAAACAGCAAACTCAGCATGATCCTTAAAGTTCCACTCAGCCTCTGAATTTGCTTGCCACATGAAATTAGATGAGGTTATTTCTATCTAAGCTGCTTCTGGAAAGTGCACTAAACTGTGAATCCAGATACCTGGATTTTAATTCCACTTTTGCCTAAACTGAATGTTGATAAACTTCCCTTCCTCCAGGCCCAGTTTCTTTGTCTCTGAAATTAAGGAATTGGACTAGATGATGTATAGGTTTCTTTGTAGTTGCAGACTTCATTAGAATTACAAAGTTCTCTTGTTTGCAAGATTTCCCAACCTGTATTTTTCACAGATATTGGTAGATTCATCATTGTTTTGGTTGACTCATCAAATGAGGAAGTCAAATATTGCCAAATATCCCAACAGTTAAAAATTTTTTTTTTTTTTTTTTTTTTTTAGAACACTAGGTGGTATTTTTAAATTTGGGTGAAAAGCTTGACTTTCCATCTAGGATTGGCTTTCATGTTTGTAGATATGGAATGAACCTTTAAAACCATGAGAGAAACTGGGAATATTTATCACAAATGCTAACTTGCAGTGACTTAACTACATGTACATTCTCAGTAAGGATCATTATTTAATTTAAATTGTATTCCTCAAAATATTTTCCACAGATCATGGAGAGTTCTTAAATTCAGGAAAGGTATTGATGTAATGTCTAAAACTAGCTTCTGTTAAAAAAAATATTCATGTGACTTTCCTTTTGATTAATGTAACCCCTTTTTTTCTCCTAATACATTTGGGATAATCTGGCTTATGTTTCTTAAAAAACAAAAATTGGCAAAAAAATGACAAGATAGTTTTGATTTTCAATTAAAACACATTTATGAGATCGTGGAAAAATTCTGCTTTAACAGGCAAAACCCTTGGGACAAAGTGTTGACACTTTTGTCTATTGTGAAATGTAAGGTATGTCATTTACCTCCTCTCTGAGTCTCAGTTTCTTCATCTGTAAAACAGGAAAAGTAATATCTACCACCCATGAGTGTTTTAAGGTTAAAACAATTCTGTTTGTAATAATATAAACCATATTTTATACAAACGTAAATAGAATTTTTATACAAAAATAACAGAAACAGAAATTATACAAATATGAGATGATACTTTTAAGATTTTCCTTAACATTTTAATGGCATTGCAGACTTGACCTCAACTTGAAGCTTGACTTTGTAAGAAAATAAGCACTGCCTTTACTCTCTCAATCACTGCTAAGTGAAATTTGAACTTGGAGACCAAATTATAAAACAAATTATCTTATGAAAAATTATTCCAGTGAGGGTTTTTAAAATATCATGTTCCTTCAGTCACTGGTCACTTATTCATTGCTTTACTTGAGCTTGATTAGCCCTTGTCCTGTGTGTTTCTAGGGTAATTCCAAACCTTCCCAGGCCTTGCCATAAACCCACACATCCTTCACTCTTGGCAGCTGATTTCGTCCTCTGTTTTAGTAGGAAATGGATATATCTCTTCTGATGTTTTTCAACCTCCTATCACCTAAAAATTTCTATAATCTTCCTTACTGTCTTCCATTCCCAGAAGGTGAAATGTTTCTTTTTTGTTCTAGGGTGACTCATGTACACCAGTATCCTTAGTCCTAAGGCTCATCATGTCTTCAAGACTTGTTCTACAGTTATATCCCTTCTTCAGTATCTCCACTTTCTTCCTCCCTATCCACTCTTTTATTGTAGCAGCCTGTAGGCACGATCCAATCTGAATAACTTAAAAAAAAATAGTTTCAGTTTACCTCTTCAAAACCCTTCATTCTGGCTTCTGTCCTCATTCATCATTGTCCTAAAACCAGTGACCCTGGAGACAGAATCATCTCCTAATTGCCAAATCCAATAAAAGTTTTCTGACTTCTTATAAGGTCTCTTGGCTGTTTCCACTGCTGGTCTTTTTCCAACTTCTTGGTGTTTGCCTTAGCTTCCAGGCACTATAGTACTGTTGGTTTTACTCTTCTGTTAGCTCAGCGTCCTTTATCCCTTTTCTCCCCTTCCCAGCTGTGCTGCCAGAGTGATTCACTCAAAATCAAAGTTTGACCGTGTCACACTTTTTAATTATATTCTCTTTTACCAGGCTTCCTCTAACGCCATGCCAGCAGAGGGAGAGGGGGCATCATCTTTATACTTGGAGGCAGAGGTGAAAGTCCAGGCTCCCCACTAGGCATTCATTGATACCATCTGGCCAGGAAAGGGAGGAACATCTTGTGGTCTCCAGGGACACCAGTAGTAGGGGGAAGGCTTCATTCCTGCAGGAGCATGATGAAAATTCCAGCAGAATGAGACCTCTCATACCACCCTGGTGGAGGGAGAAGGGCCTTGTTAACTGTTCATGAGTGAGGAAGTCCAGGATTTCCCTGTGGCCTCTGCTGCCACTGCAGGAGGCATCCTTACCATGGGTGGAAATGAAGTCCCTAGTCCCCATCTAGTCTTTTCTGATTCCAGCCACAGGGGAAAACATATCCCTTTTTTTTTTTAATTTTAAAAAATTTTTAAATTTATTTTTGAGACAGAGAAAGAGCATGAGCAGGGGAGGGGCAGAGAGAGAGGGAGACACAGAATCTGAAGCAGGCTCTAGGCTCTGAGCTGTCAGCACAGAGCCCGATGCAGGGCTCGAACTCACAGACTGTGAGATCATGACCTGAGCTGAAGTCGGACACTTAACTGACTGAGCCACCCAGGCACCCGAAAACATATCTCTTTACAGCTGGATGAGGCTGGGTCTAGGCTTCCTGTTTAAACTTTCCTGACAGAGGTGAACATGAGACACTGTTTGTTTGTTTGTTTTCTTTCTGTATTTTTTGGCTAGAGAAAGATGTTTGTCTAAAAGTTTTCTTTCCTGCTAGTTGCTCTCTTTCTAGTCCTTTGGCTAGCAGGCTTTTCTTGAGGGTTTTTTTTTCTTTTTGTCTGCTCCTATTGACTTTTCTAGTTTGCCAGCTTCTCTAGTATCTACTTTGGTGCATATAAGGCACAAAAAAACCCTACAGAAACTACTCCTATCTCATTCCTTGGTCTTGTGGTACCTAGACAGCCTACTTTCTTTTTTCCTCCTTTTGTTACTGATCCCTGAAGTCAGATTTGTGTGTCTGATCTCAGTAAGACAATCTCTGAGTCACCTGGTTAAATTAGACAAAGTTTTTCTCAGAGAAGGCAGGGGGTCGGTTCCAAATCTGCCCTGTCTTTGCTGATCCTAGGGACTACGGGGACTAGCAAGGTATGTGCGTGATAGGGCAGGAACTGGATGGGCCTTGGAGCTTCTTGACAAGGGGAGGCTCAAAATTTCTGGGATTGTGTGCTGTTTTGGACATTTGGACTCTATCCAGGGGCCCTGGTGTGTTACACTTGTGTCTGCAAAACAAGCATTATCAAGTATCCTCCCTCCCTGGTTCTTGTAGGTAGTACTAGAAAACGTAACAAAGAAAAAGGTTAATAATTCTTGCAAGGCTGCAGACGAATATACCTATGTGCAGTGTGTGGGGTTATAATGGAGGAAAAACCCAGAGAAAGTTTACATGAATAAAGAAGCGTATACCTGAGCTCACTTTCACAAAGTATTCTATGTTTATATATGATACTCAGTCCCTATGCATTTGTGAATTTTAATTTATTTCTTTATAAAATTTTCTTATGAATACATTGTACATTCATAGTTCATTAATTACATTTATAAGAATGAGCATGACCAGGATAAACCTTCTGGATAATGGGGACAATATTTTTCTTTACCTTATTTCAAAGTGACTTGGTAACAGGATACATGAAACTGGGAATAAAATGAGGTCTGATCATCATCCTTAGTTTTTTTTAAATGTTTTTTATGTTTTACTTATTTTTTAAATAAGTAAAATAATGTTTACTTATTTTTGAGAGAGAGAGAGAAAGAGATAGAGTGTGAGCAGGGGAGGGGCAGAGAGAGAGGGAGACACAGAATCTGAAGGCTCCACGCTCTGAGCTGTCAGCACGAGGACATGGGACTCGAACTCAGGAACTGTGAGATCATGACCTGAGCCGAAATCAGACACTTAACCAACTGAGACAACCAGGTGCTCCCATTATTCTTAGTTTCTGTTTGAGTATACAATCTAGATTGAAACTCCTTGTTCCCATAGCAGCTATAGAAGGAAAAAAAGTTTTAGAGGTAGTTTTTGGAAACCCTTGGAAAGAACTCTGTAGTAGTGCCTGCTTTTCTTATGCCCTTATTTGTTTGTCATCCGATTTGATCTTTTTTTTTGTCTGAATATATAAGAAATGTATTTTAATTGGAATTATATTCTGGCACCAGTTTGTTTTTTAAAGCTATAAACAGTGTAAGGTTTAACACTTTCAGAGAATGAAAAATGATCCCTTTTGTCACAAAAATAGTTAATTTCAATAAAATAAGTGTGATATGCAAATATATTTATTAAAAATAACAGAGTACTGGTTAATAACTGATCTCCCAAATTACTGTTAGCAATTACCTGTGCTATATGACTTCTTCATTTTCTCAATGTTGTATCTTTTGTTAATAAACGTGATTGAATGTTTTATTTGTTAAACACTTGAGAAGTCATAGCCAAACATCTTGTTGCCCAATCATTATTAATGATTTTGGGAAACAAGTCATTTGTAGCATATCCTCCATTGCTTATCTTTGTCTCTTGAACACTACTTCCAAAAAGATTCTGCAATAGAGAGAGATAATAAACATTCGAGAACACCAGAATAACACATTTTTAGGCCATGTACTATAGATACCTTTATACTTTAGCTAGTGTGTGGGATGAATCCCATTGGGTTAGAGCTCTACTACATTTAACTATATAATCACACATGCCCTTCACTGTATGTTGGTAACACTTGTCTGCAACGTATGCTTTTGGTATTTGAAGGGGTATTGGATATTTAATTCATTGGTTTTTAAATAATCTGTGGGGGATTCAACATATACATAAGATATAAATAACAGTCTGTGGGAAGGTCTGCTAGGTTTTACAAACCAATGATATCGTGGGAATTCAAAGAAGATCATGACTCTTGTTGGTCATGGTTATCATTGGTTCTTTTTCTTCATCATCTTTGTCATTGCTGTCAACATTTATTGGGAGATTACTCCTTTGTCAGGCACTATGCTAGATGTTTTGCATGCATTACCACAATCAATTCATCAGCAATCCTATGTCATAGTTATTACCATTATCCTTGCTTTACAAATGAGAAGAATTAAGAATTAGAGAAGTCAATTTGTAAATCTGAACCCCAGGCTTTCTTGCTCAGAGATCGTGTGTAACCATTACACCACGTTGCCCATTTTGAAAGAGACACAACTTTCGTTAGGCTTTGATGGAAAGGCAGATTTTAATACGCAAAGTGTGTTTAGGAGATCAGCATGGTTGTTGCCATTAACTTCTGAGATATGTTCCTGAATGCAAGTATTGAATGAATTATTCACAAACTTCTTCAATAAGGATAGTATATGAAAGGTTAGTAAGTTCATAAATGGGGAAATTTTCCTAAGTACAGAATTGGGTCAAAGATTGAGATAGCTGAATGTTTCTGAATGTCTTATTTTGACTGTGGTTTCTGAGGGAGTTTGGTGATGAGGTGGCAAGGAACAGTAGAACATTTTCAACCTCCCCCCCCGCCCCCCCCAACTGCCTTTTGAATCCAAAAAGTGATTGGAGAACTTTGTATGATTTGCTGAGGCATTTTTTCTTTCTGTGTCTTTTAGAGAACTGCTTATGTATGCCGAATTTTTCTAGGGAGAAAGAACAACTATAGGTCCTCTCTTGGTGTCTTGAGGCGGTATTGGTTTTGTTTAAAATTTGGAAGTGAGCAGATTTCACATGTGGTCAGAAACAGATAACTCAGCAGCATGGCTTGATTAAAATGTTATCTATAGGTTCCGAGGTTTTAGAATTTAATAACTTTGAAACAGATTGGCTGGTATTATTACACTGTTATCAGAAATGGCACAATTGATGCCCATTTCCTTTAAAATATTAAAGATTAGATTTTACTCTTCTAATAGAAAAGCAGAATGAATGTGTTTTCTCTAGAGTGTAGATATTTTTAGTAGGTTCATGGAATTGTATGTCAGAAAATGATGGGCCCTGGCTACAACTCAGAAGAGGGAGCCTCTGTGACAGAAACTCGGTAAAGAGGCTGAAGGAGAAGGAATTTGTTAATTTGAGAAGAAAGGGATGACTGAAGTAATACTTTTATTGAACACACACCCTGGCTCAGTTCCTAACATTATATCCCAAAGGCAGGTAATATTGTACCTATTTGCGGAGGGTGGGGGGGAGATTAAGAAGCCGATTAGAGGGTAGCATACTCCAATTTGGGATTTTTAAGCAATAAGTCAGAGGTTAGGTAAACGTTTACTTGTAGTATAAAGAGTGTCAAAAGGAGCCATCAAACATTGAAGAATATTGAAGAATATTACTTGTTTAAGGGAATACCAAGCACATGGTTTGAAAACCGTTTTTGAAGAGTTAAATACCTGTTACTGTAGAATTTATTGTTTCCTCTAAAATAACTTTAATGAATTTGATTGGTTAGAAATTTGCTTTACATGCAACAATACACTCATTGTATAAAATAAAACTATAAAATGCAAGCAGTAGATGAATGAATACATAATAGAATACATTTCTTATATGTTTTTAGGCACGTAAATGTTATTTAAATCAGAAATTTAAGCAAGTGTTAAATTAAATTAAGTACCATCCATGTCTCCAGAGAGCCTAAGATTTTCTTTCTGGGAGGCAAAAACTAGAAGCTGCCTTTTTATCCATCCAAGATCTGGTGGAAGAGAGGGCCTTTAAGGAATTATGTGAAGATGAAAGAACATTTGGTGTGCTGAGGCAGATGGCATTTTATTATATGATATTGTTTTGGAATGGACTTTGGAACGATAGATGGCTATGCATTAAGCTAGTATTCTGAAATTAGTGAAAGATTGGAAATTGTGTCCTATCCACATAAGGAAAATCTGGTAGAATAAAGCATTATGATAATTAAAAGCCACTTAATGGAATTAGATGGAAGTGGTAAGTGTTTGGAGTAAGTTGTAATAAGCTAAATGGTTTCTCTTTGAGTAAAATGAGTGGAATGTGTGTGTGTGTGTGTGTGTGTGTGTGTGCGTGTTAAGCATATACTACACATGGTTAAGCATATACTACACATGGTTAATCAGTGCAAAACAGTACAGACTTGGTTCAGCTTTTTTTTTTTTAATTATATGTGCTCTGTATTACCATCTGAGACTTACATTTAGGTTGAGGAGGGAACAAGAGTTACAGAGAATTAAATAAATGACCAGGATTCAGTGAAGAAGGATCTAGAAGACTTATACATGGATACAGCAAACAATATCTCCAAAGCCTGAAAAGAAAGAACATTTATTTGAATAGGTATAAATTAAGTGTAATATAGTGTGTTATAATAAGAAATACATATTTGGTCTTCTTCCCTGTCTTGAACAGAGATCCTAAAATTTTTGAAATTTCTTAAGTGTGCATAGCCGGAAAGGTGTCTATTGTTATGTTAATGAAGTGACTTTTCAACCCCACCTAAAGAATGGGGCTGGTTGTCAAGAGAACCAATTACATAATTAGAAGGTTGTCACTTTCAGTTCTACCCCCACCTCTCCACCTCCCAGAAGGGGAAAGGGAGGAGGTCAAATCAATTGCCAGTACCAATGATTTAATCATGTAATGGAGCCTCCATAAAAATCCAAAAGGAGTGGGTTGGAGAGCTTCCTGGTTGGTGAACACATGGAGATTTAGGGAGAGCACTAAACTCAGGGAGAGCGTGGAAAAACTCTGTGCCTTTTCCCTTTCCCTTGCCCTATGCATATCTTCCATCTAGCGGTCCTAGTTATATCCTTTGTAATAAACTGGTAATCTAATAACAATGATGCTTTGTGAGTTCTGTGAGCTGCTCTAGCAAATTAATCGAACTCAAGGAGGCCATGAGAACCTCTGGTTACAGCCAGAGGGTTAGATGTACAAGTAGCAACCTAGATTTGTGACTGACATCTAAAGTCCAAGGAAGGGATGATTGGAATCCCCAATCTATAACTGGCTAATCAGAAGTACAGGTAACAACCTGGACTTGGTGTCTGAAGCGGGGAGGGGACAGTCTTATAGGACTGAACCCCTAGCCTGTGAAATCTGATATTATCTCTGGTTATACTGTCAGAATTGTTTGTGTTATGTGGAAAGGAACTCCCACCTCCACCGTCCAACTTTGGAATTGGGTCTGGAAATCCAAAAGATTAAGTATGTTCGGAAAATACAGTAAAAGAGAAAGCATCAAGAAAAGTGGGTCTAAAGAGAATAGTAGAGGCTTATTACACATAAGAAGAGGCTTATTCTTGGAAACAAGAAGTTAAGATTTATGTGAAAAGTAATGAATCATTTAAATCTTTTCATTTAAAGATTTTAAAATGAATCTTCTAAATCATTTAAAACTCTTAAAAAGGGCCAATGTGATGTCAGATTTTCATGTAAAGCATAATGTGGCTGCACTATTGGGGAATGAATTCAACGGCTATAAGACATGGACAAGCCATCAGTGCAGCAATCAGAGAGAGAAGTTATGGTGACCTGAGTTCAGGTAATGAGAGTGCAGACATGAAGAAGTAGACAGATTTAATAGAAATTTAGCAAGTAAAATAAAAAGGATTGGATTGCACAGAGGGGATGAAAAATAAAGGGTGGTCAAGACTATTGTCTGAGTTGCTCCTTAGTAATGGTGCTGTCAGTTGAGTAATGGCTTAACGGTGGTATTGGTTACTGAGATAGGAATTAAAAGGAGGTTAATGCTGAGTTCGGTTGGATATACATCAAAAGGCATGAAAATGCACTTGGAGAGTTGAGTTTGGAGAAAGATCTGTGCTACCTGTAAAGGTTTCATTAGCAGTTAGGTGATAAATTGACCAAGATAGTAGAAGAGCTCATTGAGGGGGAGAACATATGGAATACAACGGGAAGGAGACTGAGGATAAAACCCTGAGGAATGTCAGCACTTAAGGAGAGACAGACAAAAGTAGTCTTTGAAGTTGACTAAAAGGAGTGTCCTGGAACATAGGTAAAAAGATCAAGTAAGTTCAGTGTCAGGTTAATAGAGTATTGGAATGATGAAGGATTTGGTTAATATTTTCAAGTGCTGTAGATAGGCCAATTGAAGCAAAGATTAAACATTTCTAATGGATTTGGCAACAAGGAACAAATTGAGAGAGGTGTTGGAGAAAATCCCAAATTTCTTTAGGTTGAGAGTGAAGAGTGAGACTTGAGAGAATGAGGTTGGAAAACTCTTCAAACAACTTCAACTTCATTGAGGAGGAGAGCTAGGAGTAATGAATTTGTTGAACCACATGAAATCAGTAATATTGAATCATAATGACCTAAAACCCAGCAAGTTTATATGGTTTAACGTATATAAGAGAGATGTTTAAGTGTAGTGGTTAAAAGCATAGGTACTGGAACTAGACTCCCTGGGTTCTATTTTGTTCCTATAATTAAAGATCTGTATTATTTTGGGTGAGTTGGTTTAACCTCCATATGTCTCTTTTCCTCATGTGTAAAATGAAGACCCTAATGGTTCTAAACTAACAAGAAAATGACAGCCAAACATTATTACTTCTTTTGCTCACTTGAAATTACATAGTGATTCATAGACTGCCCTCCATTCCCTCAGCTGCCACCTTGCTCCCATTCTTAGTGTTACATGGAGCATCCTTATACAAAACTACATCTCAAATCAAAAACTGTCAAATTAATCCCTACTTCTTTTCTAAGACTGTCTTTGAACTTGAGTCTTTCCTTATCCCAGATACATTGCATGCACTTGTTTTTTTCCTTGACAGTTCTTATTGACTTGTTGGCAATATGACTTTGTTGACCGTTGCCACTTTCTTGATATACTTTCCCCTTGAATTTGTGATTCTACCATCAATATAAGAATTTATCCCTTTTGTTCTAATCAGTGGAGGTATAATCCACAGTGAGCATGAGATGGGTGTCTCTGTACTCTTATATCCTTAAAGCTTGTACTATGAGCATTTCTCTATGCTGAGTAGCATTATAATGTGAAAAGATATATGGATTATTTTTGATAGGTTTGTTTCATACTGAAGGAAATATTGGCTATGTTGGACCTGAAAGAGTACACGTGCTTATGCAAAATTTGAATGATCAATTTTGAGGTTCAACATTCCTTTTGAAACATTTATCATGTGTGTGTTTATATGATATTTCTTGCTCTGGAATGTGGTAAAACATGTTAGAGAGCTACTATTATAGTAGAAAGGACACATCAAGTGAAGTCAAAATACTAGTGATTGAGTCCCAGATCTTCTATTTGGTTACTTTGTAGCTGTGGGCAAATTTCTAAATCTCTCTGAACCTGTATTTCCTCATTTTTGAAATAAGCAGGCTCTTGTCGATTATGTCATAGATGAACCAGTCACCTCATGAATCCTATGCAAGGGTATGTGCAGTGCTTATCTAATGGCAGAAATCAGTAAAGATTCTTTTCTTACCCCACTTTGCTTGCTTTGCTTACTATAAAAAAATTGAGGCAAATTTTATGAACAGTGAAATGCAGTTTTTAGGTATACAATTTAATGACTTTTGATAATTCTGTAATCTTGTATAAGCAGTACTCTTGGCATGATAGATAACATTTCCATCGGCCCAGATGCTTTCCTTATATTCCCTTCCCATTAATCTTCATTTCCTTTGCCAGCCACTATTCTGATTTCTACTGTTATGGATTACTTTGATTGTTCTTCAAGTTATATAAATAGAATTATAGACTATGTACACTTCTTAAGTTCAGGGTATTTTTTGAAAGTCATCCATATTGTTGTACTTACCAATAATTAATATTTTTCTTGCTGAGTAGTGTTCCATTGTATAAATATGTCACAATTTGTTTATCCAATCTCTTGAAGGTGGATATTTGGGCTGTTTTCAGTGCTAGCGTATTATGAATAAGCTGCTATGAATGTACCTGTGCAATATTTTTGCGAACATATGTTCTCTTTACTTGGGGTGGAATTGAAGGGTCTTAGAATGTATGTATGTAGTTAGCCTTTTTACATGGCATTGCCAAATAGTGTTCTAAAGTGGTTGCACTGTTTCACTCTTCTACCAGTGTTATATGAAAACTCTGGTTGTTCCGCTTCCTTGCCAACATTTGAAGTTCTTAGTCTTTAACAACAGTTATTTTAGTGGTTTCAAGTGCTAATTTACTGAGGCTTTAGTTTGCATTTCCTTGATGATTAATGATGTTGAGGATGTTTTCATGTGCTTTTTGGCCATTTGTTTATATTCTCTTATTATATGTGATTGGTTAGAATGTTGACAAACTTTTAATTGGATTGTTCATTTTGTTGTTGTAGGAGTTATTTGTATGTGCTGGGTCTGCATCCTACTGCAAACACCTTCTCCCAATATGTGGCTTAGCTTTTAATTTTCTTACGTGTCTTTTGAAGAGAAGTTACTTTTTGTAAAGTCTGATTTATCATTTATCATTTTTTTCCCTTATGCTTAGTGTTGTTTTTGTCCCCTCTAAAAAATCTTTGCCTACCTAAGGTCCCAAAGTTCTTCTCAACATTTTCTTCCAGAGACTTTATGGGTTTAGCCTTTAAGTATAATTAGAAGTAATTTTTGTATATGGTGTCAAGATAGGGTCAAAATGCTTCCATTTTTTTTTAGGATTTGAATACCCAGTTGTTTCAGTTTCATTTACTGAAAAGATTTTCCTTTGCTCATTGTTGTGTTTAAATGTTTGAAGATAATAGTGTAAATACGATGGATGTATAGTGTTTAAACACATGAAATATAGAAAAATAAAGATCATAATGTTTAAGTATATGTGAACTACCTTACAGTATTGACCCTCCATGTGTTTATTTCAATATAAAAGGAAATAATGACTGCCTTAGGATGATTAAGCATGACATGTGTCTATATGTGCTTTAAAATTACATGTAACTTAATGAAACTTTTGCCTTTTCCTCATAATTTAAAACAGAATCTTTGAAGAAAACATGAATACACTTTTCTTATTATAATTGAGGAGAAGACTAGCCATCTTAGAGGCCTTGGCATTTACTGAACCTGACAGGTGTAGCATTCTACCAATAAAGAAGGAAGGTATTTGTGGTCATGAACACTAGTGATAGCTATTAAAACATGAACATTTGCACTTTCCTGAATTGCACAGCAGGTTCTGGTATCACAAAATAGTAGGGAATAGTGTACACAGCAAATATTTATTTTAAAAGGCCATATAATTTTAGATAATAGATTATATGCTCTTTCTATTTTTATAAGAAAAAAGCGTATTGTACTGAAACAATATATTGTACAGAATTGACAACCTTACCCTGGGTAAAAAGATACACATGTGAACGGACAGTGGAGACCTACGTCTACATGTACAATGATAGCCCATTTATTATCCCTTGATCTTCAATGTCATATTAACTGCCAGCATCGCTATCACACTGAAAATGCAACATAAAGTTGTTGAAATTGCCCAAGGGCATAAATGACTGGTGACTTTACATTAATCCCTAAAGCAGGTACCAAACCACTATCATTTAGTAAACATGTAGGTACTCATCATGTCAACACTAATAACCAAAAAGAAGATTTAACAATGATCCAGACTGACAGAATACATCAGTTCTGACATCTGACAAGGTAATTCTTGGGGGAGTGTTTATACAGGCAGGAAGGCAACTCCCTGAAGGAAAATGATCATGTTGTGGGGTGTAGGGATGCAGTGGACAATTTCTTTTTGCATTTGGACGGGAATAAAAATGGATTTAGATGCCATCAGGTGATACAGCATTGTGAAGTACTAAAATGTGTTCCCATGGGGGTATTTAGAACCCCCTATAGAAAATTATGAGAAAAGGAAAAAAAATAACTATTTTGTTTTTCCCAAAGGATATATATTGCTATATCCTTGGAAATAGAGGTTTTGATGAGATGACCTATGGATATTCATTTTATCTTGTATTTTAAAATTTTCATAGTATCAGACAATAATTCTTTATGTTACCATAAAAGAAAATGGCTTTTGAAATTTATCTGACCAATATGTTACAATGTATGACTTATACTGGGGTGCCTGAATGCTCAGTCAGTTGAGCATCCAACTCCGGCTCAGGTCATGATCTCACAGTTTATGAGTTCAAATCCCACGCTGGGCTCTGTGCTGACAGCTCAGAACCTGGAGCCTGCTTCAGATCCTGTGTCAGCCTCTCTCTCTGCTCCTCCCCTGCTCACACTTGGTCCATTTCTCTCTCTCTCAAATATAAATAAACTTAAAAAAAAACACAAAGAATGTATGACTTATATTAAATAGTAGTCCATAGAGATATTTAAATCTATGAAATAAACTGTGTTTTTATACACGTCTCAAACTTTTACAACAATAGTCAGTTTAAGATTTGCATTGGCTGAGGGTTGCCTAGGTGGCTCAGTTGGTTAAGCACCCAACTTTGGCTCAGGTCATGATCTCGTGGTTCGTGAGTTCGAGCCCCACATCTGGCTCTCTGATGTTAGCGAGGATCCCACTTTGGATCCTTTGTCTCCCTCTCTCTGCCTTACCACCTCCTTCCCTGTGTACGTGTGTGAGCACCCATGTGTGCACTCTCTCTGTGTCTAAAAAATAAATAAACATGAAAAAAAAATAAAAGATTCACAATGGGTGAATAAGAGGGAATAAAGTCTCTGATGCATTTAATGTTTAGCATTAGTAACTCTTTTTGATTATTCCCAATTAGAATTGAAAAAACAAATACAATTTTCTTGAATGCAATTTGCTTTCTAGTCCCTAATAACTGATATTATATTGATGTTTTATGGGCTTCTTCAAGTCTGTTTTGATCCCTATTATCTTAGAACCACAATCCCTTCAGAGCTCTGTTACAGACCCTTGTTCACCTGACTGCGATCGAATGGATAAGAGTGGTTACCTAATTCTGGTGAGAAATTGACATTAAAACTGGAGGAAGCCAACCAGTTTGGACTGGTTCCTGTCCTAGAATAGAGGAAATCTAGGTTTAATCTTCAGACAGAACAAAACAGATTATAGAGTGAGGCGTGAGTTTCCTTTTGAGAAAGTCGAAGAAGCCCAGCTGACTTTGGTTCCTTGAGAGACCTCAGAATTTTTCCAAGATATGCACTTTCTGATAATTATTTAAGATAGCTCCAATTGCAATTAAAATAACTTTGACTAAGGAAAAACAGAACATGTCCCAGGGTAATAGGAATCTCTTGTAATATTTTAGTTTGGGTTCTCATAAAGCAGACCCCGAGATGAAGATTTGAGTGTAGAAACTTACTCTTAGTAGCACTAATTGTCAGACCTGAAATGAACTAAAATGCCAAAGCAACTTTATTAGTCTCTAAAGAGTTAGCATTTTTCTTTGTTTGTTTGAATGCGGGTGAGTCTAATATAATTATATGTAAGTTAAAAAAGGCCTATATAATGCATACCATTATTTAAAATGTTTCTTTTCAAACCCTATTACTCCTAAGAAATGGAAATAAATGAGCAAGGATACAGTTATCACTTAATCCTGCTCTGTATCGACATCTGCACTGTCGATGGTATGTTAGGGTAAATATGTATTTCAGATTTACCTTCTATTCATTTGGGGTAAAGTTAAGTCCAAACTTACTTATCAATAGTTGTGTGCATAATGACTTACAGTTTTCTCCAGAAATAGACCTTGAATTTTGGAGGTGATCTCAAGAATTGGAGGTGATCTCAAGAATTGGAGGTGATCTCAAGAAATGGGGAAGTTAGACATGAAGGAAAGGCAGCCAAAAAATGATCTATTTCAATTAAATTACTAGTTCAGACAAGTGATGCTTAATCATACTGGGAAATTTTGGGAGCCAGCGTAAAATATATACAAGCTAAGGATGAGGGAGCTAGAGTATTTACACCAAATCCTATTAGCTATTGGTTGAAAGCAGCTCCTAGAGAGCATTAATTTCCTGACAGGTCATGCTTGTCCCTTGGGGGCAAAAAGCAGGCTCTGACAGCCAGGGAGAGCCCTTAGGCAGGAAATGTATAGGTGCTGGCTGCTGGAAGATCGGCAGGTGTGCCTTGAAGTTGAAAGGATGAGGGGAGCTAGGTAAGCATAGACACTGCAATGCATCGGATTCTATAATGCAATGGATTGTTATTTAATCCATTTTTTTTTTGTCTATGTCAGAGAGACAAAACATGAAACAATCCCTTGTGAGTTAGGAAAGAATCAACTAAATAAGGAGGAAGATGGTTGTCTACCCAAACTCCTCCTGCCCCTGCAAACAACACATTGATAAACATGAACTAGGTTTGGAGAGTACCTCTTCTGTAATGTTTCTATATGAATGAACTTTAGAATAATGCTGCTCTTTATTGAACTGAGGCAAAATATTGTAGCTGCCTGATAACAGCCTGCCACATTACAAATCACCACTTGCAAGGTTATACAAGGTGCCTTTAGAAAAAGCTAAATGAATTACTTCAAATAGTATGTTTGTATTCAAAAGGGAAATAGCTGGTAGTTTGGGAGTGACAGTCTTTTCTTTTGGTTTCAAAAGGCCCATTGCCACGCTTTGCCTTTCCATTTGCTGCTGGAGCTAAAAGCCTGCAGTGAACAGGTGAATAGAAGATACTCCTAATTGAGAAAGAAAATAAGAAAAGAATTTTTGTGAGCAGTCATAAGGTCTCTCGTTTGACTATTGTAATATTTATAGACTTTCAGGTTGGTTAAACTAAATGTAATTGAAAATACAGCATTTAATTTATTTTCTCAATCCCCCCTCAATTAACTTTCTTATTAAAAAAATCCCATACTTTTGGATCCTTTTCAACACATTAAATCTAGAGGAGTCTATTTAATTTAACTGCTAATGATATGTGTCAAAAACTACACACACATAAACACATGTATGTACATGCACGGATGATGTGAGGGGAGGTATGCACATACACACACTTGCACACACACATTACCCTAGTCCTGGCATTTCTGCCCATCAAGGTGGAAGCTTAAACTGGCTTGTAGCTGGGAGGAGACAACTGTTCATTCAGCTCGGGTGGCATGCAGGAGACAGCTTTTTCAGCGGTTCCTTTTTTCCTTATGCATCATTTGATGACCTGTTGTATGAGCAAGATCAATTAAGTTCGTTTTCTGTCTAAATAATGTTTTAGTATGTATTGTGCTACAAATGCTTCCAGGTATGCCTGTTTTCTCTCTTAGTTGACTTAACAATGTTTCAGGTAAAACTTGCGGCTTACTAGTTCTCTACTAGTTTGTGAACCCGAGCTCATTTAAAAATATCCTCCTCGTGGGGTGCCTGGGGGGCTAGTCGGTTGAGTGTCTGTGTGACCCTTGATTTTGGCTCAGGTCATGATCTCCATGATCTCACAGCTGTAGATTGGGCTCCACGGTGGGCATGGAGACTGCTTAAAAGATTCTCTGTCTCCCTCTGCATGTCTGTGCTCGTATGTGCGTGCATGCTCTCTCTCTCTCTCTCTCTCTCTCTCTCTCTCTCAAGAAAAAAAAAAAAATATATATATATGTATATATATATATATATATATATATATATATCCTTCTCCTTACTGATATTAGCCAAGGTACAAATTGCCTATTATTATTACTCTGGATCTATTGTGTTTAGGTAGTTGGAATTGCCTGATTCGTGGGTAGGAGCAGGGACCTGAAACACTCGCTCTTTAGTTGTCGGTCATGAGAAATTGTATTTGTGGGATTTCTGGAAGGACAGCACAACCTTGAATGCCACTTAATCTTTGAGCTCCTTTTCAGCTTAGAGATTCAGTTTTTCTAATAAGGAATAGGAAAAGATAGGTCCAGTAAATTAGATGATAAAGGAAATAATGAACTAAAAATGTATATTAAAAAAAAAAAGAAAGGAAAAGGCAAGATGGCCAATCAGTGAGGTCAGAAGTATGTGGCTATAAACTTCTACTATAATAATCTCAGTCATTGCAAAGCCAATCCATTCTCACGTTTCGCAGTGAGAGTAAGATCACTTGAAACTGTTCACAGTTCTCTGTGAGTCCTTGCAAAAAGTTTTGTAGTCGTATGAAAGGATGAAGATAACAGCAAAGGAAAAGGGAGCAGCCAACCTGTGATCTTTCCTGATGCCACACCTTAAGTGTAGCTTCAAAGAGCCACCAAGTTGAATTTGAGGATTACTATGTGAACAAATAAACTGTCTTTCTTCTGAAATTAATATAACAACCATATTAGAGTGCATGGAGTCAAAGAAATAGGGAGATATTTCTTTCGATCTTAGCATTTTTGTTGATGGGAATGAGTAATAAGGATTTTTGGCATGACATGTCCCTACAAAGAGAGCAGGTCCCTGAAACACGTTAGTTATCATTTCTAATATTGACATTAAAATATGGGACATGAAGGAAATATAGTCAGGTTCCAGCTAATATTTTTTCAAAAGCACGATGACTTAATCACTTCTTATATTCAATGATTTTTTTTTACTACCTGATTAATAGAGTATGTATTGTTAATATCTTTTCATTTCTCTTTTTTTAAAAAAAATTAATGTGTATTTATTTTTGAGAGCAGAGTGCAAGCAGGGAGAGGCAGAGAGAGAGGGAGACACAGAATCTGAAGCAGGCTGCAGGCTCTGAGCTGTCAGCACAGAGCCTCATGTGGGCCCAAACTCACAAGCTGTGAGATTATGCCCTGAGCCGAAGTCGGAAGCCTAACCGACTGAGCCACCTAGGTGCCCCAATATCTTTTTATTTCTTTGGCTGGATACTCAATTAAGTTGTCATATTAAGTCAGATTTACTTTAAATGAGAAATAGTATATTGTTGTTGTTTTCTGATTGCATTATATAGGTATGTATTTTACTGTACTTTTTGAGAAAAAATCTTCCCGTGGTTCTTTTATTTGCTAATAGGAAGGACAGTGATGTCCTATGGTTTTCATCCTGAGGGCTCAGATCTTATTTCTGAAATTAAAGCAATTTCCAACTTGTACAATTGTGAGCAACTCAACTTAGTGCATGAATTAATTGTAAATATTACTCTGTAGGCATTGGTATAAAACCAATGAATAGAGGTCATTTGACCTAAGGCTTGGTGCACATTTTTGTAAATTATTGAATATGAAGTAGTAATCAAGAGAACCTAATAGCTAAATGTTATTATTTAAAGAAGTCCTATTTCATAAGTAAAAGAAACATTAGTTACATAACTTGTAAAGAGATTCTTAAATTTTTGTGTTATAGAGTGTGGTTGAGAAAAATATGTGTGTGTTTGCAGTGGTATGAATGATCCAGTAATGTTTTAAAATAGTAAAATATGAAAACAATTGGTATAATATTCCAGATGGAATTAAAAATCACTGGTAAACAGAAATCTTGTGTTGTTTTCATTGCAGTGGACTTTAATCACGTGTGGATAATATTTGGTTGAGACAATATGTAGCAACTCTTATTTTAAAAAATATTTAGGGGTGCCTGGGTGGCTCAGTAGGTTAGGCATCCGACTTTGGCTCAGGTCATGATCTCATGGTTCGTGAATTCCAGCCCTGTATTGGGCTATGCACTGGCAGTGGGGGACCTACTTGGGATTCTCTCTCTGTTCCTTTCTCTCTACCCCTTCCCCACTTGCATACTCTCTTTCTCTCTAAATAAAAAAAAAAATTGAAAATAGTATAGTTGAGGAGTGCATAGGTGGCTCAGTCAGTTAAGCATCTTACTCTTGATTTTGGCTCAGGTCATGATCTCATGGTTCATAAGATTGAGCCCTGCCTCAAGCTCTGCACTGATAGAGTGGAGCCTGCTTGGAATTCTCTCTCTCCCTCTCCCTCTGCCCCTCCCCTGCTTGTGCATACTCTCTCTCTCTCTCTCAAAATAAATAAACTTAAAAAAATATATAGTTGATAATTTTTGTAATGGAAAAAAATGAGTTGCTATTACAACTGAGGATCCTCCTGGATCCTCAAAATACCTGAAAAAGAAGCTGGGTCTTTAAGCATGAAAAACCTTCCATATTTTATGTTGAATTATACATTTATAAGAATAATTTATAAAATTACTCTAGAAAGTAAAAGCAATAGTTTTACTATGGAAATTTTGTACCACTGGATGTGCTTTTGAAAATTAGGTTGAACAAAATATACTTACTACAATTGATGTAGAAAATGCAAATATAAAATTCTAAGTTATTAATGAGCTCTTTCTCTGAATTTTCTTGGCAGATATAGTGCATGGCAGTGTCTGAATATCAGGTGTGTTTCATATAATTTTTATGTTTATACTCATAGTCAAACTTTGATCTCTTGCTTTTTGTTTGCTTGCCTGAATGTTTTAAAGGCAGGCATGATAGAATGTCAGTGTGACACAGTAAAGCTGAGTAAGGCACCAGTTTTATGTATATTTGATTTTAGAGAACATTTTCTTTCTAGAGAATATTCTGAATATATTTTCTATATATTTGTGGCTTTTTTCCCTACTATGGTTTGTTCATTTTAACAGGGGTGTGCATATATATATATATGCATATATATATATATATATATATATATATGCACTCTTGTGCATTAAACATATTCTAATAATTTAACTTAGCAGATATTTATTGAGTATAGCTTGATTCAAGTACTGCGCTAGATGCTAATACACAAAGGTGATAAAACAATCCTGGCTAAAAATAAGCTTCTCGACCCCCATGGAATTAGCATTTCAGAATTTCACATAGTGTATCAGGTTAGATTCCAAATGAGGTTTAGTGAATTTCAGTGAATTTTGTAAAAAGCTGTATATTAAGAATTTAGTTTTTAACTTTATTTCTACTTTCATTGTTTAAATATGTAAATAAGTTAATATATGTTTGATTTTGCTGATAGTGATAGATTAACACTGTGACATAACTTCAAATGGTATGACTGACAGACATGTTTTAATGTAATTTCACTGAAAGTTAATTTATAACAAAACTAGAATTACTTTTATGATGTAATTGATAAAGGTTAAGTGCTAGAAATGCACAGTGGACCCCTGAGTCCTCATATCTGGTGTCTTGTACTAAAGGTGTATTGTATTTCCAGAGCTATTCAGATATTTGTGTCTAAATACTGGGTATGCCTCATGCCACTTCTTCATAGAATAAACAAAATAAATGTAGAGAAGTTTAATTTTTCCAGTTTTTGAATAAATATATCAAAGTTTCAGTTGAAAAACACCTAGTATGTGCCTATGGCTTTCAATAGCTATTTATGTGGACTTGGGATAGAGAAGAGTGTCTTTGCTAGGTAAGTGTTTTCAGAATATCATCCAATATCCAAAGGGCTATATAGTACCCGCAAATACGAGATAATGGTCATGAGCTTAGAATTAATATTTATTGGATTAAAATAAACAAATTCCAAAAATTAATATATTTTCAGCTGATTGCCTGTGGACCAGATGGATAATACATGATTTGAAAAGTCATTTCTTAGCATTTAATTTGATTTACTTTGAGCGGTAATGAAAAACACTGCTTGCTTTCTGCTTTAAGAATGCTTGCTGGCTGGGGCGCCTGGGTGGCTCAGTTGGTTAAGCGTCCGACTTCAGCTCAGGTCACGATCTCATGGTCCATGAGTTCGAGCCCCGCGTCGAGCTCTGGGCTGATGGCTCAGAGCCTGGAGCCTGCTTCCGATTCTGTGTCTCCCTCTCTCTCTTTCCCTCCCCCGTTCATGCTCTCTCTCTGTTGCAAAAATAAATAAACGTTAAGAAAAAATTAAAAAAAAAAAAAGAATGCTTGCTGGCTAACTCTGTCATCATGGAAAATGGTTCATTTGTCTCCTGTTCAGAGGTCTCCTTATTTTTATACTATATTGGTAGGATTGTGAAGAACATACATACATCTCTTTAGTTTTAAGTCGTTGCGTATAATGAGTTTTGGTATAATTTTAGCAAATTATATTATATAATTATATAAAAATTATTATATAAATTATATAATATAATTATAATATATATTATATTTAGCAAAATAATAATACATATTTTTATACTATAAAATGGGAGTTACCTCAACTCATTGAGACTGGTGGATTTCTGTCAGTATGAAAAACACTACTGATGCTGCTACTAATTCTGATCTTCTAGCTCAACACTGGTTAGTAGTTCCATGAAGTTGAAGCATGTGGGCACACATGGAACAGTTGAGACTAGAAAAACTTACTAGGGCAAAATCATAAAGAAAGTGATGCCCTAATGAGTTGAATATTTATCCTTTTGGTAAAAAAGGAGGAATTCTAGATCCTAAGTAAAGAGTAAAAGTATCGTATTTGCTCAAATCTATTTAAACACTGCTACTTAAATAATTTTAGCACATTCATTTAGAATCCCTCCTATTTTTCACACTAAAAGCTACTATTATGGATTAACAAAAGCAAGTAGATATATTTAGTAGTCTAGAATTAGATGTATTGCTGGTGACTACATTTCAGGAAGAGAAAAGTAAATAAATTCCTTAAAATGGGATACTGGAAGACAAAGACTGCACTAGCTGTTATGAATTACTGTTACTAGCTGTTATTAATTACTTTTTTTAATAAAAAAGTAAATAAATTCCTTGAAATGGGATACTGGAAAACAAAGACTACACTAGCTGTTATGAATTACTGTTACTAGCTGTTATTAATTACTTTTTTAAATAAAAATATTTCTTAGTTTTGCCTGGTTCTTAAAAATTTACTTAGGTATTATGTTTACTCATTATAATTAAAATAAAGGTGATGAAGCAATAGAAATGGAAATGGTTAGACCTAAAACTTGAGGAGAACTGTTTCCATAATCGGTTTTGGTTAAACCCACCACTTCAAAGGCTGATACATTTATCTGCAAGTATCCAGTCTTAAATGAGGTCACTGGGAATTTCAGATAAAAAAGCCAGATGGCTTTTCTTTGGACAGGAAAAGAGAAGCAGAAATCAACTGTGTGGTTAACTGCTTGAGAATAATGTGGAATTTTTATTTTCTTCGAAGCACTGAGGGGGTGACACACAAGTCGTGTGGTTTAGCAAGAGTCAAAGACGGCTGCCACTGTGTTCCATTCAATCTAAAACACAAAGCTTAACTCACACTTCTCTGGTAATTAGATTTTGTTAAAGGGACCAAGAATTGTATTTGATGAGGTCATTCCTTCCTTTGATCTGTGAGCACATTGTATGTTAGGTCTGAAAGTTTATAAGATTACGGCTCATTTTTACTTCATTTGAGCCTCAAAGAACTTTATTGAGTACATAGTATTTGCATCTTGCTGATAATGGAGCCAAGGTCCATGCAGCTAGAGTGTAGCCAAGCTCGGCTTGAACCTCGACCTTACTGACAGTGAAGCCTAGGTTCCGTGCACAGCACCGTGGGGCCTTTCGGACAGCAGCTGAGCAGTACCCACACAGACAAGTAACAAATTATACTCTGTATAATATTGGCCACTTAGAGCTACTTTGAAAATTAGACTTCATTATCAATATGATCCTGACATAAATATTGGAATATGTTCTCTCTGAATTCTGGAATTACCTATGATTATTTTCATTATATTTTTAGTAAATCCCAGATTTTCTACAATGGCATTTATTTTTTTTAGAATCAGAAAAGTATTCTTAGAAACTCTATCATGCTTTGGGTTGATGCTTTTAACAGGCACCATTCTTTGTCTATTGAAAGGTATCCATTTTCCCATCTTCATCTGTTAGAGCACAAGATTGTTTTCGCTCCTGGGTTAACTGGGACCTTGTGCTTGGGTTAACTGGGACCTTGAGAAGGGATCCATTTCCTCATTCCTCATTTTCTCCTCTGTACGATGAAGGCTCTGCACGTAACACTTCTGCACTAACACTGGGCACTCTTCAGAGTGCTGTCTTATCTGAGAGGTCACCCTGATGGAAACATGGACAGAACTGGAACTACCTGCCAGGGGCACCAGTGGGAACACTACCCATTTCCATGAGTTGCTAACTAGTTAAACCCGCTTCGGGCTTGAGGCCAACTCAGGTCATTCCTGGGATTGCAGGGCAAACATGTTTCTTGTGATTAGGTAAAAGACTAGGAGATGGATGTGAGTTTATGCTTCTGGGATAAAAGCAAGGTGCTTGCTCCATGGTTTTTGTGTTTAAAAAAAATCAAACCAAACCAAACCAAACCAAAAAACTTGCTAGAGACAAGGTGAGTGAGAGATTATAAACTCTTGAAGTGAGAGTTACAAACTCTTGAAGTGAGAGTTATAAACTCTTGAAGTGAGAGTTATAAACTCTTGAAGTGCATCAGGAAAAGAGGGAAATAAGCATAAATGGCTGAAGTTACCTGTTCAAATCCTAAGCAAGCAAAATGGGGACCTTCTCTTTTTCCGTGGAGGAAAATAATACAAGGATAGGAGAAGGTAAACTGCCTAAAGGTTTTGTGACACTAACGTAATAGTCACAGTGGTTTTTCAAAATAACTCTGAGTTATTAAAGGACAAATAAGTAGTAATAAATGATTCCAGTGTCTATTGTAGGAGGGTTAATTGCCTCACAATATTGTAAAATTAATCCACTTTTATAGTTATTTCATATATTCTCATCTTTGATAGTTTTAATAAATCCAAACAGATAATACACCCTTGTTGAATGGAGAAGGCAATTAGCATTGGTTATGAAACATTGGTGATATGCCAGTCAGGGTCCTGGTGCTTTACATTTCCTTAAATCCACCTAACAACTCAATAATAGACTTGATAATTGAAATGGCTATAGTAATCATAGCAGTGACATTTTATTGCTTACCATATATCCAGGAGAATGCTGAACTTTGTGATTAAGATTGAGATTGAGGATCTAGTCTGCCAGTGTTCAAATCCCAGTGACAGCACTTCCACTGTGTGTTGCCTTTGAAAAAGTTCTCTTCCACATACTTCCTTTTCTCTTCTGTAAGATGGAAATGGTATTTAACCTAACCCTTTATGGTAGTTTTAACAGTAAATCCATATGGTGCACTGATAAAGTTCATGACATACAGGAGGCACTTAGTGAAATAGCTATTGCAGCTTCCTCTCCCCCACTACCTTCTTATTATGCATCTGCACAACAACCTTATCAGGTAGATACTTTTTAAGCTTCATTTGTGGAAACTGAAGATGAAAAAGCATCAAAAACTCGCCCAAAGTCAGACAGTTTATATAAATCCAAGATCTTCTGTTCTCTGTTCCATGTTGGTTTCTCCTGTTTTGCATCCTGAATGCACAGAAAGGACTCCTTTGGTCCCCTGACCATGATTACTTGATTATCACTGCTGCCCCACTGGCAGTTTTTGAGAAAAAAAAATTATTTCAATTCTTCAAAAGTAGATGCAGGTAAGTAGATGCAGGTACTGGGCCAAACAGTAACAGATGACAAGTTTCCCTGGGATTACCCAGCCTGGAGTCAGGTATCTGGGCGGAGGTGACCCTTGTAGCTACTACCTAAAATTCTTCTGTGGCCCTGAGTTGAAGGTTTTTGTTTGGGTTTGTTTTTCAATTTCTTTCAATGCAGAATTTTATTAAAGATTCAGTTTCCAACTTACCAAGTCCTGTGAAAGTGTGTAGGATGGTTTTACCTGGGATATGATGGTAGGATACCCTGTATTATGAGATGAAGCACCAGGAGGTACTTACTAATAAGTTCCAAAAAGAGCTTCATCAGGATTCACAGGCAAATTCACAGAATTCACATTACAATTTCTATACGATTTTTTTTTAAGCATGAGGAATGAGAGTAAATACAGTATTGTTTGGTTGTTAAGAGGGTTTAAAAGAAAGCAAGCTTGGTTTGAACCTCCAGGATTTGACTTCCTGCTCTGCAAACAACTGACAGCCTGGACTGGTTGTTAACTGGGGGTTCTCAGTGTTTCATTTGTAAGATGGAGACACCAATAGTATCTACTTTATGATGTTGCAACAGGCTTAGAATTATGTTGGTACTCATTTTAGCATCCAGCCAATGGTAGCAGTTGTTTATATTTTCTCTTATATACAACATGGACCTCTGATGTTTATACCACACTGTAGACTAATATTGTTAACACATTATAGATTACAAAGAACTCTCTTGGCTACTTTGGGAAAATAACTGGCATTCATTTTCTTCTGAGAAACATGTGCCCTGCATTTACATTTAGGGAGATATGAGACAACTTTTAGATGATCTACTTTTCACCTGGAAACTGCCTATTCTTCTCATTTTATAAACTGCCACCATGTGCAGTGATTACATGTGCATGGCCTTAATTGAAGTTTACCTTCATTTGAGTCTCAGGATTTGGTTTTGACTCACTACCCAGATTTTAAGAGTCATGGGGAAAAAACAATAGTAAATTATTATCACTAAAATTTATTTAGGACTTACAATATGCTATGTACTTTATTAACACTTTGCATACATTATCAAATCAAAAATAACTATTATAGTATTATTATTATCCTTCTATTATTTTTTTCTTGTTTTTGTTCCAGTACTTTTTCTTTGTTTCAAGTTATTATTTAAATTCCAGTTAGTTAACAGATAGTGTAATATTACTTTCAGGAGTAGAATTCAGTGATTTATTACTTACATAAAACACCCAGTGCTCTTCACAACAAGTGCCCTCCTTAATATCCATCACCCATTTAACTCCCTCCATACTCCCAGCACACCTCCCCTCTGGTAACCATCATTTTGTTCTCTGTAGATAAAGTTGGCTTTATGATTTGCCTCCCTCTCTCTATTTTTTTTTTCTTTTCCGTTCCCCTATGGTCATCTGTTTTGTTTCTTAAATTACACAAATAAGTAAAATCTTATGGTATTTGTCTTTCTCAGACTAACTCACTCCACTTAACATAATACACTCTAGCTCTATCCATGTCCTTGCAAATGGCAAGATTTCATTTTTGATGGCTGACTAGTATTCCATCGTGTGTGTGTATATATGTATATATACCACATCTTCTCTATACATTCATCAGTGGATGAACATTTGGGCTCTTTCCATGATGGGCTATTGTTGATAACGGTGCTATAAACATCAGGGTGCGTGTCACCCTTTGAATCAGTATTTTTGTATCCTATGGGTAAACACCTAGTAGTGAGATTGCTAGTTTGTAGGGTAGTTCTATTTTAACTTTTTGAGCAACCTTCATAATGTTTTCCAGAGTGACTGCACAAGTTTGCATTTCCATCAACAGTGTAAGTGGGTTCCCCTTTCTCCACATCCTTGACAACATCTGTTGTTTACTGAGTTATTAATTTTAGCTATTCTGACAGGTGTGAGGTGGTATCTCATTGTGGTTTTGATTTGTATTTCCCTGATGATGAGTGATGTTGAGCATCTTTTCATGGGTATGTTGGCCATCTTGATTTCTTCTTTGGAAAAATGTCTATTCGTGTCTTCTGCCCATTTCTTAACCGTATTACTTGTTTCTTGGGTGTTGAATTTCATAAGGTCTTTATATATTGTGGATACTATCCTTTTATCAGATATATCATTTGCAATTATCTTCTCCCATTCTGTATGTTGACTTTTAGTTTTGTTGATTGTTTCCTTTGCTGTGCAGAAACTTTTTATCTTTTTCCCAGTGGATATTCTTTCCTGCTTTTTGAAGATTAGTAGACCTCATAGTTGTGGGTCCATTTCTGGGTTATCTATTCTGTTTCATTGATCTATGTGTCTGTTTTTGTGCCAGTACCATACTGCCTTGGTGACTACAGCTTTGTAATATAGCTTGCAGCCTGGAATTGTGATGCCTCCAGCTTTACTTTCTTTTATCAAGATTGCTTTGGATATTAGGGGTCTTTTGTGGTTTCATACAAATTTTAGGATTGTGTGTTCTAGCTCTGTGAAAAATGCTGGTGGTATTTTGATAGGAATTTCATTAAATGTATAGATTTCTTTGGGTAGTATAGACATTTTAACAATATTTGTTTTTCCAATCCATGAGCATGGAATATTTTTCCATTTCTTTGTGTCCTCTTCAATTTCTTTCATAAGTGTTCTATAGTTTTCAGAGTACAGATCTTTTCCCTTTTTGGTTAGGTTTATTCCTAGGTATATTATGGTTTTTGGTGCAATTGTAAATGGGATCAATTCCTTAATTTCTCCTCTTGTGGCTTCATTAATGGTGTATAGAAATGCAACAGATTTCTGTATATTGAGTTTATGTCCTGTGACATTGCTGAATTCCTGGATCAGTTATAGCAATTTTTTGGTGGTCTTTTGGGTTTTCTGCATAGAGTATCATGGCATGTGCAAATAGTGAAAGTGTGAATTTTTCTTGCCAATTTGGATGCCTTATAATTGTTTTGCTTGTCTGATTTCTGAGGCTAGCAATTCCAGTACTGTGTTAAATAACAATGGTGAGAGTGGACATCCCTGTCTTGTTCCTGACCTTGGAGGAAAAGGTCAGTTTTTCTCTATTGAGAATATTAGCTGTGGGTCTTTTGTATATGGCCTTCATGATGTTGAGGTATGTTCCCTCTATCCCTACTTTTTGAAGGTTTTTTATCAAGAATGGACGCTGTATTTTGTCAAATGCTTTTTCTGCATCTATTCAGAGGATCATACGATTGTTATCCTTTCTTTTATTAATGTGATGTATTATGTTGATTGATTTGTGAATATTGAACTCTCTCTGTAGCCCAGGAATAAATCCCACTTGAACGTGTAGATAATTTTTTAATGTACTGTTGGATTTGATTTGCTAGAATCTTGTTGAGATTACAGGGATATTGGCCTGTAATTCTCCTTTTTAGGGGGGTCTTTGTCTGGTTTTGGAATCTAGGTAATACTGGCCTTACAGAATGAGTTTGGAAATTTTCCTACCATTTCTATTTTTTGGAACAGTTTCAGAAGAATAGATATTAACTCTTCTTTTAAACAAATTTTTTTTAACATTTATTTATTTTTGAGAGACAGAGGGAGGCAGAGTATAAGCAGGGGAGGGGCAGAGAGAGAGAGGGAGACACAGAATTTGAAGCAGGCCGCAGGCTCCAAGCTGTCAGCACAGAGCCCAACGTGGGGCTCGAACTCACAAACGTGGAGATCATGACCTGAGCCAAAGTCGGATGCTCAACCGACTGAGCCACCCAGGCACCCCTAACTCTTCTTTAAATGTGTGGTAGAATTCCTCTGGGAAGCTATCTGGTCCTAGACTTTTGTTTGTTGGGACATTTTTGATTACTGATTTGATTTCTTCACTGGTTATGGGTCTGTTCAAATTTTCTACTTCTTCCTGTTTCAGTTTCGTATTTTATATGTTTCCAGGAATCTATCCATTTCTTCCAGATTGCCCAATTTGTTGGCATATAATTTTTCCTAATACTCATGGTTGTTTGTATTTTTGTGGTGTTGGTTGTGATATCTCTTTATTTGTGATTTTTTTAATTTGAGTCCTTCTTTTCATTTTGATAAATCTGATAAATTAATTTTATTAATTCTTTCAAAGAACTAGCTCCCAGTTTTATTGATCTCTTCTACTGTTTTGTTTTTGTTTGTATATCATTTATTTCTGCTCTGATCTTT
Organism: Prionailurus bengalensis; assembly: GCF_016509475.1. Lineage (NCBI taxonomy): Eukaryota > Metazoa > Chordata > Mammalia > Carnivora > Felidae > Prionailurus > Prionailurus bengalensis. Next base: position 55,991,890 of record NC_057349.1, on the reverse strand, counting down.
ATTATTTCCCTTCTTCTGCTGGCTTTTGGCTTTTTTCCTTTTAAGTTTGTTTGTTTGTTTAAAGAGAAGGAGAGTTAGAGGGAGAAGGAGAATCCCAAGTAGACTCTGCATTGTCAGTTCAGAGCCCCATGTGGGACTGGAACTTATGAATCATGAGATCATGACCTGAATTGACAGCAAGAGTTGGAAAAGAGTTGGAGCCACCTAGAGACCCCTGGCTTTTGGCTTTATTTGCTGTTCCTTTTCCAACTCCTTTAGGTGTAAGGTTATGTTGTATATTTGAGACTTTTCTTGCTTCTTGATGGAAGCTTTGCTTTTTGATTAGACTTTTTTTGCTTCTTGGTGCTATGTACTTTCCTCTTATGACTTCTTTTGCTGCATCCCAAAAGTTTTGGACTGTTGCATTTTCATTTTCATTTCCTTCCATGTATCTTTTACTTTCATCTTTAATTTCCTGGTTAACCCATTCATTCTTTAGTAGGATGTTCTTAAACCTCCAGGTATTTGTTGTCTTTCCAAATTTTTTATTGTGGTTGACTTCAAGTTTCTTGTGGTTGTTGTGGTCTGAAAATATGCATGGTATGATCTCAGGCTTTTCGTACTTGTTGAGACCTGATTTGTGACCAGTACATGATGTATTCTGGAGAGTGTTCCATGTGCACTCGAGAAGAATGTGTTTTCCACTGCTTTAGGATGAAATGTTCTGAATATATCTGTTAAGTCCATCTGGTCCAATGTGTCATTCAAAGCCATGGTTTCCTTTTTGATTTTCTGCTTAGATGATCTTTCCATTGATGTAAGTGGGTTGTTAAAGTCTCCTACAATTATTGTATTGTTATTAATGAATTTCTTTATGTTTACTATTAATTGATTTATATATTTGGGTGTTCCAAGTTGGAGGCATAAATATTTACAATTGTTAGATCTTGTTGGTGGATGGACCCCTTTTTTATGATATAATGCCCTTCTTCATCCCTTGTTATAGTCTTTGGTTTAAAGTCTCTTTTGTTTGATATCAATATGGCTACTCTGGCTTTCTTTGGACATATATTAGTGTGATAACTCATTCTCCATCCCCTCACTTTCAATCTGCAGGTGTCTTTAGGTCTAAATGAGTGTCTTGTAGCCAGCATATAGTTGGGTCTTGTTTTTCTATCCATTCTGATACCCTGTGTCTTTTGATTGAAACATTTAGTCCATTTACATTCAGAGTGATTATTGATAGGTACGAATTTGGTACCATTGTATTACCTATAAAGTTGGTGTTTCTGGAGATTTTCTCTGTTTCTTTCTGGTCTTTGTTACTTTTGGTCTTTCTCACTCAAAGAGTCCCCTTTAATTTTTCTTGCAAGACTTGTTTTAGTAGTCACAGACTCTGTTAGTTTTTGTTTGTCTGGGAAATTCTTTACCTTTCCTTCTATTCTGAATACAGCCTTGCTGGATAAAGTTTTCTTGACTGCATGTTTTTCCCATTTAGCACATTGAGTGTATCATGTGGCCTGCCAAGTTACTGTGGACAGAGCTGCTGCAAACCTTTTTTTATCTTCCTTTGTAGGTTAGGGATTTCTTTTCCCTTGCTACTTTCAGGATTCTTTCCTTATCTCTATATTTTCCAAAGTTTATTTCAATATTTCTTGGTGTTGGCCTGCTTTTGTTGATTTTGAGGGGGAATTCTCTGTGCTACCTGTATTTGGATGTCTGTTTCCTTCCCAGCTTAAGGGAGTTTTCAGCTTTAATTTGCTCAAATCTTCTGCCCCCATACCCCCTTTCTTCTTCTTCTGGGACTCCTAGGATTCCAATGTTATTATGCTTTATGGAGTCAGTGAGTTCCCTAAGTCTACATTCATGATCCGATATATTGCTTTCCCTCTTCTTTTCAGCTGCATTATTTTACATAATGTTTCTTCTATATCACTTATTCATTCCTCTGTTTCTTCCATTCTTGTAGTTATTATAGTCACTCACTTTTGCATCTTGGCTATATCATTTTCATTTTGGCCTGACTAGTTTTTAGGTCTTTTATCTCTGTGGTAAGGAACTCCCTGGTGTCTTCTATTCTTTTCTCAAGCCCAGCTATTATCCTTATGATTGTTGTTTTAAATACTGGTTTGGGCATATTACTTACATCTGTTTGGATTAGATCCCTGGCTGTGACCTCTTCCTCTTCTTTCTTTTCAGATGAATCTCTCTTCTGCCATTTTGTCTAGGTCTCTATCTTCTCTGTGTTAGGAAAGCCTGTTATGGTTTGTGCTCCTGAGAGTAATAGCTATGTTAAGAAGAAGTCATAGACTGGTGCTTCAGGAAGTGTTTCTGGTGCATGCTGTTGTGTTTTGGCTACTCTTTCCCTCAGATTAGTCCTCTGCAGAGCATCTCCTTGTCTGCAGTGAGGGGTGTTTGGACCTTGTCCACTGTGTGGTGAGTTTTAACTAGGTGTGTTTTGGTATGCATGTTAAAAGAGGCTAGATCCTATTTACCCTGGAGCTGAAGCTTTGTAACAGTCTATGGTCAGTAGACTTGGTGTGAGTGGAGGGTTTATGCTGGTCTTCTGCAGGAGAGGCCCACTGCTGCTCTGGCTCTCAGGCACACTTGACCTACTTCTGAAGCACCTGAAAAACGCAGAGGGACAGGGCTTCGTTTAAGCAGCTCAGTCCTCCACTGTGGGTACTGTGCTTGTCACTGAAGTCTGTCCGGGCTGTTGGACACAGGTAAAAATGGCATCAGCTCACTCTGTCATTCCTGGAGAAGAGAGTCCATGCCCGCCACTGTTCAGGAAGCCCTCAAGAAGAGCAAACAATCTCCTCTCATTTGTTCCAGGCATCCTTCAGGTCCCTGCATTCACTCTATGTCCGAGCCCTCTGCCCACTTGGCGACACCGTGCTCTTGTGTTTTAGGTTTCAAAACTCCAAATTTTAGGGATCTGGGACAGCATGGACCCACACTGATCATCTGGGGAAGGGTCTCATTGCCTTGTGCTGGTGCCAGTTTGTCCAGGAAGGGCATTTGCCCTAACTAACCTTCAGGGGCTTGGAGTTTATGGCAAAGTACAGCAAAAACCAGGTGTCCAGGTTAGCTGCCCTCAGCAGGTGTCTGTCTGTTTGTATGCTAATAAACAGAGCAGCTCAGTTTCTCCCACTAGGCTCTTTTGTCCCCAGAGAAGCAGTTCCTCCTGTCCCAAATGCACTCCAAGAAGCAGAACCGTCTCTCCCAGTGAGACTTCCAGGCCTCTGCCTTCCTTCTCTACAGCAGCACCTCTGTGCCCACCAGGCTCCACCTGGCAATGGCGGGACTTCAGACTTCAGACTTTGGGCTCTGCTGCTTGTTAAAACTTGAAATAATCAGTCCCTCTTCTTTTCCCCATCTGTGGTTTTGGGGAAGTGTTTTTCTTGTGCAATGCCCTGTACTCTGTTCTCTCTCTCTCTGTCTCTATCTCTCTCTCTGTCTTTCCTCCTTCCCTGATCAGTGCTCCCTCCCATTCATAGCACCAGCAACTCTTTTCTCCTCCAAATCACATATCTGCACCTCCTACCTTCTATAATGTGTGCAGTTATGCGGTTTGTTCTTTCAGTTCTCAGATAAATTTTCTAGATGTTCAGAATGATTTGATATTTGTCTAACTATGTTTGAGACTAGGCAAGCATAGGGTCCTCCTACTCCATCTGAATTTCTCCTACCATGGCTTCTTTATCCATTCATCAGTGGATGGACATTTGGGCTCTTTTCATAATTTGGCTTTGTTGATAATGCTGCTATAAGCTATTATTATCCTTTTATAACCATAATCTATTCCTTCACCTGTTTTAGGAGACATTAGATAGAGCCTGTTGTCAACCTTCTCCAAACCCTAAGTGTCCATTGCAATTAGAATGAAATACAGTGTATAAATCATGGTCTACTCTGTTCCTCCTTATCTCGTCTTGTCTACCTTTCCCATCTAATTTCATACCACTTAGATTCCACTACTAATTTTGTTCCAGCAGTGCTGGTTTCCTTTATTTTTCTTGACCAGTTGTTGATCATATCCTGTGTTAGGCCCTTTGTACTGACTGTTTACCTTTCTGGGAAAGCATCACCCCCAGAATTTCGCATGGCGAATTCCATTTCACCATTCTTGCCTCAGCTCAGAGTTGTCTCCCATGGCTGGTTAAAATCAAGTGGTCTCCTTTCTCACCCTCCTCTGTCCCATTATCATCTTTTCTTTTACTTAAAACATTTGTCACTAACTTAATTTTATGAACTTATGTGCATTGCCTGTCTCCTTTACACATTTTAAATTCCATGACTGCAGAATCTTTTGTCTCTCTGATTCACTATACCTAGGAAAGGACTTGGCATATATTAAGCATTCAAATATTTGTTGAATGAATGGCTGCAGTTTGGAAAGGTTACAAAATGTGTCCATCATCTTGGAGCTAGTGAAGTGACAGAATTCAGTATATTTGAATGGAAGCCTATTGCTCTCTAAGGCAGTAGGACATATAAAATGCATGAGCAGCAATGAAACAAAACCATAAAAGTTATGATGTAATAGTTTTCTGACATTTGCTTTATTTTGTCAACCTTTTTGCAAGGAAGAAATGCCACGTTTACTTCCTATTGCATTTCTACTTCCCATGTGCATGAATTTCTGTCAACAGTGATGTTCTGGGCCAGTCATTTCCATCTCTCTTAAAAGTTAGATTCTTGCCTGTGTTATTCTGCATGGCTACTAACTAAAGGGAGAATTCCCCAAATAAAAGAGCTCTGGCATATGGTCCCCAAGGCTATGTGTGTGGAGGAGAAAAATATTCCCACAGTTACACCAGAAACAGCAAAATTTTAGTATTTCAGAACTATAATGTCAATTGCGGGAGTTTCTAAGTCCAACATTCAAGTCATTTAAAATTTCTCAAGAAGTAGAAAGGCATTTGGGTATCAGGATCAGGTGGAAATATGGACTTCAGCCACATGAATTGCTGTCATAATAATTATTACAGTAGGTACAAATGATTACAAGATATGTTTATTTATAAGAATCACTATAAATGTATTACAGTGATAATAGGATTATTTTTCTCTTCCTCTTCTTTATTTTCTTCCTTGTCCTTCTTCTGTGTGTCATATTATCGATATATTTTTAGAGAAAATGGAACCTGAATGTCAAACAGCTTTCAAGTTGTACATCTTGCAATTTTATTAGAGACAAAGAAAGGAATGGCGAGAGAGAGGAGGTGAGAGGGAGGGTGGGAGGAAAAAAGAGAGATTACCTTAAGGACTTTTCTGATCAGCAGAACCAAAAAAAAAAAAAAACCCAGGGAAGAGTCTTGTAGACCCAGCTTTGGTTAAGCCAACTCTTTTCCAGGTCAGGAGAGAGAGGAAAAGAAGGTAAATATCCCATAGGTGTCCATAATTTTGTGTGAATGTGCATAAATTATGTATACTTCATATGTAAACATACATAAGCCAGAAAAATCTCCTCTGCTTATAATGTGAGACAGTCTTGATACTTGAAAGCAGTCCTGTGATCCAAACACAATGCTAGAAATGCCATCAGGGAAATTAAAGTAGAGAGTACTCATTGGCCTCAAAAATCTTGTAATGAAATTTGGAACACATAAAACAAACAATATAGTTTTTTAAATGTTTTATTTATTTATTTTTGAGAGAGAGTGTGAGCGGGGTGGGTGTGGGGGGGGGTGGATCGAGAGAGAGGGAGAGAGAGAGAATCCCAACCAGGCTCTTTCCTGTCAGAACAGAGCCCATTGCTGGGCTTGATCTCACAAACTGTGAGATCATGAATGACCTGAGCTGAAATCAAAAGTCGGACGCTTAACTGACTGAACCACCCAGGTGCCCCAAACAACAATTTTAAAGTCAAAATCGTGTTTATATGCTCTTTATGGTATATATATGCATGTATTGGGGTGAGGGAGAGGAAACCATGGAGGATAAACAAGAGAAAAACACCCAGCGTTCCATTCTGAGGCTGTTATTGATAATGTGTTTATTTATGCCATTCTAGTTGTTTTATATTATAATTTACTTTTTTCCAAGTCATGATCATATTTTTTAAATTTTTTTAAATTTGTTTTTAAATTTTATTTTTGAGAGAGAGAGAGAGACAGAGAGAGAGAGAGAGAGAGAGAGAAACCGAGCAGGGGAGGGGCAGACAGAATCTGAAACAGGCTCCAGGCTCCAAGCTGCCAACACAGAGCCTGATGCGGGGCTGGAACATAGGAACCATGAGATCGTGACCTGAGCTGAAGTTGGATGCTCAACCGACTGAGCCACTAGGTGCCCCTCATTATTATATTTTATACAAGGTTTTTGGTTTGTTATTACTTAACATTTTAAGTATAAATCTGTGATTCAAATTCAAGCTGTGAACAGATTAACCAGGAGAAGACACGAGACAACTTGAAAATTTTATGAAGTTTTCCTTCAAACTGGATTTTTAAGAAATTGAATATTTTAACTAGAGAGAACAGGTAGAGTATTGATGCTATTTGCTTTCTCTTAAGTAGTCACAAGTACTGTCAAACAAGGTTTAAAGACACTTTAACTTTATGAAAGTTTCAGAAAAATCAAAAATAAAATCAGTAAATACATATTGAACTGATTCATTCAGAGGCTATTAAACATTATGTTTAATACAGCGACATTTTACATAGTCTCTGGTTTCAAGGAGATTATAATAAGTTTGGTTGGAAATGATAGATAATTCATTAGTAAAAAAAAATCTAACTTCTACAATAAGATTTCAGTAAGCTGTTCAAAGTAATGAGAAGGCATACTAAAGTTGGTATTTATGGCTAAATGAATGAAAACATTTGAGTCTGAAATAGTCAGGAAAAGTTTTAGCAAAGATGTGAGGTAAGATTGTTTTTAAGGGATCAGTAGAGAGGAGCAGTCATGTTATTCTGGCTGGCATGATGGTGGAATGGAAGTACACAGGTACAAAGCATTGCTGCAAACCCATCGACCGTGAAATGTTCTCCTAGAGTGAATCTAACACTCATAATGATGAGTGGTATCATCAAGCAATGAATATTATCTTTATGGTCAAAGTCTATTAAAAATATCAAAACCTGAGGGAAATAACACATCTCTAAGAAATTTATTATACCCCTTCTCTTATAAATTCAGCCAATAAATATTACTATGTGAAGTGCTATGGCAAGAATGCTCTCCTCCTTTGGTAATAGGTAAGCTACTCATTCGTGTTCACAGATGTCTCACTTTGAGATATTGTAAATGGTAATGGAATTGGATTTTAAATTACTTTCAGCATTTAATCTTTCATGGAATTCATACTCTTCTTCCAACTTTAAATATTGTTTATTTTCTTATCCCTAAAACTACATTTACCGTCTTCTTTCTTAAAAATTGTGAATTTGAAGTAAAAAGATGATGCCATGTGTGGGTGCAAGAAACGTCATCTAGTTTTTGTTGGTTTTGAACATTATTTCCACAATATGTGATTACATGAAAAGTAAAGTGTTAAGTATATATGTAGAGTTTTAGGTCCCAGAGTTGTTGTAAAGTAGGTATCCTCTAACCCATCTGTGGGCATAATTGTACAACTTCATTGTCATCTTCATTTATTAAAATCTCTGAGCATCCTTGGCTATTTCCGCCAACTTGATACTCTATTTATTTAATGAAACTTTGAAAACTTGTCATAAGAGTAGGCACTTTGAATTCAGACTCTCTAGGTTTGAATCTTGGCTCTGTCAATATACAATCTGTGATTTGGACCCAAATGTAAATCTCTCTTTGTCTCTGTTTCCTTACTTGTAAAAAGAGTGTGCATATCTCAAAGGTGAGTCTTAACAATTAAATAGTGGTTAGTTATAAAGTTATTCATACAGCACATGGTAAATGTTTTGAATGTTAAATGAATAAAAAAGATGCACAAAGGGCACTAAAAGTACTAGTGCACTTGCCACACATTCTTTTAACATTTTATTTTTAAATAATTCCAAACGTACAGGGAAAAGTTGTAAAAATGAAAATAGTACAAAGAATACCAGTATACCCTTTATCCAGATTCACATGTTTTAACATACATCATGTGTCTTTACTCCTAAGTAGTTTAGTTGAGGTATTATCTACGAATAGAAATATCCTAGTCCATATTTACAGTTCAGTTGTTGACTTCAGTAGTTGAACTTTGATGCAATACTTTTATGTAATCTATCATTCTTAATACAGTTGTATCAGCTGACACAATAATGTCCCAAAGCATTTACTTCTCCAGTGCAGGATCCAGCTTAGGATAAGTCATTCCATTGAAGAGTTAGGTCTCTTTAACCTCTTTTATCTAGAACATTTTCTTTTTTTTTTAAATTTTTTTTTCAACGTTTATTTATTTTTGGGACAGAGAGAGACAGAGCATGAACGGGGGAGGGACAGAGAGAGAGGGAGACACAGTATCGGAAACAGGCTCCAGGCTCTGAGCCATCAGCCCAGAGCCCGATGCGGGGCTCGAACTCACGGACCGCGAGATCGTGACCTGGCTGAAGTCGGAGGCTTAACCGACTGCGCCACCCAGGCGCCCCTATCTAGAACATTTTCATAGCCTATCTTTATTTTTTGATGACTGACATGTTTGATGAATACAGTACCACCATCTCCCCCCCTTTATTATTGATTTATTTAATGTATTTATTTATTGTGTGAGAGAGAGAGCGTGGGGGAGAGCAGAGAGAGAGAGAGAGAGAGAGAGAGACAGAGAGAAAGAGAGAAAGAGAAAGAGAAAGAGAAAGAGAAAGAGAAAGAGAAAGAGAAAGAGAGAGAGAGAGAATCCCAAGCAGGCTTTGCACTGCCATGGCAGAGCCTGATGTAAGGCTCCAACCCATGAACCTTGAAATCATGACTGGAGTCGAAACCAAGAGTTGGACGCTCAACGGACTGAACCCTCCCCCACTTTTAAAATAGAACCTCCTGTATTTATTGTATAATTTTTCCCCTTGCAAGCAATAAGCAATGTATGGTGAGATGTTTCAAGATCCCTCTAGAATTAACATCCATTGATAATTGATGCCTGATACAGTTTCTACCATGATGATTAAGAAATGATCATTTTCCTACTCTGGCACTCTCTGCACATTACCACCCAGCTTTCAGCATTCTACTAAAAGCTAGAGCCCTCTTTTTCCATTCCTTGCTTGCTTCCTTCCTCGATCCCTCCCTTTCTCCCTCCTTTCCTTTCTTTTTTCTTGCCTTCCTTTTCATATGAACTGTGTTTTTTCACATTTGAAATCAAAATCTATATATATTTCCTAAATTAGGTTATAGAAATTCTCATTAGAAGTTATCTATTTAAAAACAGGTCTAAGACACTTGTCTAATTACATGCACATAGATCAAAGCTAGTTGTATTCTGATGTTTGTAGTTTATGGTATTATTTACAGGGAAAAATCAATAAGAAAGGATATTATGTACATGTACAAACAAGTCTAAACATGATTTATAATTCTAGTATACTATCAACAGTAGCTGATCTAGAGGAAGTTCTGTGTTTACTTTTGTAACTAAGCCTTTTTTCTTCTCACAGGGGAGTCAGTGTGCATTCTATATTCCCTGGGGTTGACTTCTGAAGGCTCTCTGGATAGCACACTATTGCCCCTGGAACTATTTCCATTTATCATGTTAAGTGATAACAAAAGTTATTTTCTTCTAATTTAAATCTAGTCATCAGTGAAAGAACAGAGCACTACAGTTAATGAAAAGATAATTAAAAGACAATATGTGGGTAAAATAGGTGCCTCAGTGGAACTTCTGAACATATGAGGAAGCTTCCTCTTTAAATGTGAACTTTAATTAAATAAATTTATCATATTAGTTGTCTGAGGGAAGGCTTTTTTATGGAAATGTGCAGCATGGACTTAGTCATTAGTAGACAGTAGAAGAATGTGTACTTTTCATAAACATGAAAGCCATTTTTATGAATATTCCACATGGAAAATAAGCCCTTTATAGAGAAATTGAACGTATGTAATGTTATTGGTTCACACACAAGCAGCAACCTGGCAGTTTTCAGTGTGGGTTAAATGGAAGCTTGTATTTCACAAATTATAGGGGTGGTGAAATGAAAATTAATTTTTTTGTTTTTTACTTTGAGTTTATTATTTCTTAAAATGTTTATTTTTGAGGGAGAGAGAGAGAGAGAGAGAGAGCACACACAAGCAGGGGAGGGGCAGAGAGAGAGAATCCTAAGCTATTAACTTTGGAGGATCTGCTATCAGAGCAGTGTCTGATGCAGGGCTCAGACCCACAGACTGTGAGATCATGACCTGAGCTGAAATCAACTGTCAGATGCTCAACTGACTGAGCCACCCAGGCGCCCCATTATTTTAGTTTATTTTAGTATGTATTACTCCTATTAGTAGTTGTCATATACTCTTATTCTATAAAAGAGTTATAAATTGAGGGAAGAGAAAACTAGACAAATTAATGTTTTCTTAACATTGCATGGTTTCGTTTGAAAAATTAGAGTAACCATTAACTATATAATTATCTAAATGAGGTTTTGGTACACAGATATGTTTATTCATGACAAATACCTTATCATGTTTAATACATTACCTTAGAAATTGATGCTTAAAAATAACTTTCAGGTTAAGGTAAGCTCTCAGTACTTCTGAAAATGTACTTTCCGGTATAGAAAATCTACTGAAGAAGACATACAGGTTGTGATCTTCCTTAAGGATATATGGATTTCCTGTATTTTTGCTCATTGGGACTGTAAATAAATGTGTAATGTCACATACGTATATAAATAATTATGGTAGTTAAGCAACAGTGGAATACTTTGAGAAATTTTACACATTTAGCCTATCAATTACTTCAGAAAATTTTTATAGAAATGGATGAATGAACATGTTTAACACATCTTTTAAATAGATTTTTAAACAGATTTTTTTCAGCACTGAGTTATAAAAGATTGATGAGACTCTTCTGCAGACATTTTTGCTAAATGTACAAGGTCAAAACGTAAAGGATTATTCAAAAATGTTACATTTATAAAGAATGATAGCATTTAAGTTCGTCTTGTTCTGTCTTCTCTTTGTATCCCAGTCCCTACATGTCCCCATTCTCTTTTGGACATAGTCTTTATCATGTATTTTAGTAGATTTCAATTCCTCTGTGGTGTTTTCCCATTTGCAGTTGCATTGGTACAGCATGCTTACTTTGCAATTATTTTCTAATAAGTCTTTTGCCTTTTGGGGTTTTCCCTTAAAATCAAACAATTCAAAGGAGCTCTGCACCAGTCTTTTGAAGTTGAAGACATAATGCCATCAATAAAAATGAGACTGGATCAAACATCTTGCTGGGTCCAAGTTAAAAAATTCCCTTCTTTGTATTAGTAATTGTATCTAATTCTATTAATTACTCATGCTTTTATGTAACTACCTCTTTTTTTGTTTGTTTGTTTGGTTTGGGGTTTTCTGTTTGTTTTTTTTTGTTTTTTGTTTTTGTTTTTGTTTTTTTGTTTTTTGGATTTTTTTTTTTGAATCCTAGAAATAATGGAAGCTAGCACAGGCATAACAATGATTTATGGTAATTTGATTAAATTTATCATGTGACTACAAACCATGTATACAAACCATCTATAAAGTAGATTAACAGGTCTAATGTAGGCCAATAAGTGAGAATTATCAATTTATGTGTAACTTATTTCCTGGTTAGAATCTGTCGGAAAATAATTTAGACACTGAGATTTGCAATGGTATATTTGTTTCAGGATAGCATTCTGTTAAAGAAAATGTCAAGGAAGACCATTTGCTAATACTATAGGAAAACTCTTCTTCATTCCCACTGAAACTTTATTGGATTTGAAAAACGGAGCTATTTTTATAGACACCATAACAAGAAATTAATATCTATAGCCTCTTTATTGACAAGAGGAATGATGATATTCTGATTGCCTACAATTATTTAGTAGTAGTAGCTGAAAAATTTTAAGCTCTTTTTGCATCAGTTCCTATTTAAACCTTTTGTCTCTTTTCATAGTAGTGAAGCAGGAGTTATCCTCTACTTCCTTTGACGAATGAAGATCTGAGGCTTAGAGAATGTAAGGAAAAGAGTCAGTCAGTGAAACAGAAAGGTCTAGAATCCAGGTTTGCCAGACACCAAAGAACCTACCTTCTAAATACCTTTGTCATGCATGATAATACAGTAAAACCTTGGTGTGCAAGCATAATTCATTCCAGAAACATGTTTGTAGTCCAAAGCACTTGTATATCAAAGTGAATTTCCCATAAGAAATAAGGGAAACTCAGATGATTTGTTCTATAACCCAAAAATATTCATATAAAAATGATTATAATACTGTAAAATAACACAAAATAATTTTAAAAATACCAAATACAAAGAAAAATAAACAAAATAACGTGCACTTACCTTTGAAAACCTTCACAACTGGTGTGAGGGAGACGAGAGAGGAGGGTTATCGTGTAGGATGATTTTCACTATCACTAACAGAATCACTGCTATCTGATGGCACAATGGAATCTTTTTCTTTTCGTGGAGTGTTAACAAGGAACCTATCCAATGACCTAGAATGAAGCAAAGCACTCCTAAGCTTAGTCTTGTATGGAAAAGCAGACGACTTCCATAGGTGCTTTGAAGTGACAAAAAATATACTAGTGCCAGTTGTGGACACCTTCTGACGTTCTGAAAAATCACTGATTTCTTCCAAACACCGCAGCACCTGAAACTGAACATCTGAGCATGGGAAACAATCACCCACAATCCCTCAGCGAGCGAGCGAGAGGGAGAGGGAGAGAGAGAGGAGAAAGAGAGAGAGAGAGAAAAGAACCATTGGCTCATTGGCTCAGTTGTGATCGTGTGACATTTAGTGTCATGTACTACTCATATGCAAACCACTGCTCTTTTTCAAGTAAAATTTATTAGAAAAGTTTGCTCGTCTTGTGGAACACTCACAGAACAAGTTACTTGCAATCCAAGGTTTTACTGTATTTGTCACATAGTTTCTTTCCCAAATTAAGATAGTCCATATTAGTATAATTCTGCAAAATCTCTTTTTTCTTGCAAAGCTAGAAATTCCTTATATGTGTTAAATGAATTCACATCTAAGCATATGTTCTTTTGGTGTCATCTGTACTACAGTTTCTAAGGAAGTAGAACCTAAATTTCATGTGGAATCATGGTCCTAGTGGGTGTATTTTAAAATGTACCAGAAATGTTAACCATAATAGTACTGTTTACCAGAGGAGTCAGGACAGAAAGAGTTGCTGTTTTCTTAAGCTTTTAGAGGAAGTTTCTCTCCTTTCTCTCTCAGGAGACAGTTTGTGTGTATGAGTGTATTTAGGATTGATCAGACGGCCTTCATCTTTATAAGGAGGTGTTGATAACATTATTTCAACCAAATCTTTTGGCCTAGCACTCAGTGATCTACAGATTTCCTCATAAAAACCTAAAATAATTCACTGTCAGGTAATTATTCAGTGTTACCACTTTTCATGTTGTGACTGATAAATTCAGTTTCTTTTATTTAAAAAAATGTTTTCTGTTTGATTCATACTTTTGTTTGAAATTGAACTCAATCAAAGGGGGCATGGCAGTGTAATATTTTGCTTTACCAAATTGGGGAAAATATTTTAAAAATCAGAAATCACTAAGATATGTATAGATATATTTCCCTGAAAGCTTCATTAAAGATACATGAGGGTTCATTTTTCTTTTCCTACTTTGTCAGCATTTGAAAATGGCTCTATATCTTTCTTCTGAAAGCTGACTTTGATTAAATGCCCTATATACTCTGCACTGAAAGTTTCTTCTTTTATTTTGAAAAGCAGGATATTTAAAGTTGTATGCTGTCGATTGCAAAGAACAAGAACAGAATTCCTGTTATATATCCTCCCAGTTCAGCTGATAAGAAAATCTGGGAAACTGCACTTGAAAAATGAATTGTTAGCAGTAGACAAGAGAGGGGAGTGGAGGTTTTTCTTAGGTCTAGGTGTATCTTAGCTGAGAAAGTATGTTTTCTAAGGTGCAAAATTGTGTAACTCCAGCTGGCTTATATAACTTGCTGAATAATCAAAAAAGATCTTGTTCATTTCATGGAACTTTTCAGCCTGGCTGTGATTCTTTATCTTGGTTCTCTGGCTGTACATTCTCCCTTTTACTCATTTAGAGACAGGTCACTATAATAAGAACGCCTTATTTTAATACACATTCCTCCACAGAGATGAAATTCTCCCATACATTGAATAAGGTTAATATTAGCTTATAGGAGGGGTGATTTTCATATACCAAATAATTACATTAAGGTTTGTAAATTGTCCATTTGGAGCACATTGTTTGGCATGAGTCCACATATGTGTATATATGTGTGTGTGACATGACTGTCAAGTTATAGAAATTCTCAACAGGCACATATTGGCACATCATTTCTCTCTATTTTGTGTTTAAAATATAGACAGACCCTTTTAAAGATGTAAATAAATGTTGTTTGCACTGATTCTTGCCAATAGCTCTTTCAACAATCACATACGGTTAGGTTAGAGCTTTGCTTTCAGCTGAAAGTGCTTAAAGTAGAAACAAATAAAATCCAAAGTAATTATTTGATGTTGAATTTTCAAAAGATTTTAGCCACAGTTTTGAAGTTAGAGGAACTACGGTTAAAACAATATTCAACAAAGTCTCTTTTAGAGTAGCGAACCTAAGATTTTCTTTGTGTAATATGCACAAGGTTAAAACATTCAATTATAATTTCCTTTTTAAGATATCTGGGCTACAGAAATGATATATTAATGAGATTAAAATGGTAGGAAAGCAACCGGAAAATGTGTTTAAAAGTAACAAAGAATACCAAAAACAAAGAGAATGCACTATACCTTCTTGTATGCAGTAACAAGATGAAGAGCTTTTTTGAACTGCACTTTCTACCTCGTGTTCAGATGTTTACTAATCAGACTTCAGAAACCCTCCCAGCTGTGTGAATATGTTGGCTGTGTTTTTAGTGTTCTGGTATATGAGGATCTTGCGAAGAAACTATAGAACTTGTAAAATGCCATAATTTTCCTCTCCTCCTGGGCAGAGAGTGACCTTTCTTGGTGCCAGCGAGGGTTGAAGCTGCTACCGTGTTGCTCAGAGGACCACAGCCCTGAGGTGTGGGGAGCGGATACTTACCTGGCTGGCTCTGCCCAGTAATCCATTTAATAGTCACTGGCTGTTCCAGATGCACGTGCTGAAGCATGGCAAGGCAGACGCAAACTGCTGTGTTCGGTAGAGATCTTCTAAAGACATGAGATTTGGACGCAAATGGGCTTACAGAGAACTGTAATGGAGATCTTTAGAAACAGATGTATTGTTTAATCTATTTCTACGTATCAATTTATGGTGGGACACTGGATTGATACCATGGTGACTCCATTCATCTACCTACATAGATAAGAATGTTGGATATCAGAAAAAATGCATTTCTTCTTTATACCTAAGCTTTATGCTTCCCTGAGGTCCAGCCCATTGTCTTTAATTTATTCTCACAATAGTCTTTTAATTACCACTTGACAATGCCTACGTACCTCCTTTATTACCTATAATGTTGACACTTGTTACACTTCTCTTCTTTCTCTATCTTCTTTGTTTTTTCAAGCAGCTTGAGACCATGAGGAGACATTATAGACAGATGGAGTTCAACATGCTTTAAATTTGTTTTTAAACTACAGTTGCCTGACAATGGAAGAAGCTATTTAAAAAATAGGTAAATCCTATCCAGCTTTCCTTAACCTTAAGCTCTTTATGATATATAAAGACTTCCCTAACATAGAAGAATGTGGAAATATTTCAACTTGTGTTTATGATAGCCAGCAAAACCCAACACAAGAAACTGCTAAAGCAAGGGGCGCCTGGGTGGCTCAGTTGGTTAAGCATCCGACTTCAGCTCAGGTCATGATTTCATGGTCATTGAGTTTGAGCCCCGTGTTGGGCTTTGTGCTGACAGAGCCTGGAGCCTGATTCAGATTCTGTCTCCCTCCTCTCTCTGCCCCTCCCGCACTTGCACTCTGTCTCTTTCTCCAAAATACATAAACATTAAAAAAAAAAAGAAACTGATAAAACAAACAAAAGTAAAAGAGAATAATTATGTGTACCCTAAATAAATTGTTAGCAAACTGAGCAATCTTTTTAAAAGATGACAGGAACGGGGGTGTCTGGATGGCTGTCAGTTGGTCATCCGATTCTTGATTTTGGCTCAAGTCATGAACTCATGGTTCATGTGTTCAAGCCCCTGTCAGGCTCTGTGCTGTCACTGTAGAGCCTGCTTGAAGTTCCTTGTCTCCATCTCTCTCTGCCCCTCCCCTACTGGCTTTGTCTCTCAAAATAAATAAACATTAAAAAAAAAAAAAGATGACAGGGACATTAATGTTTTGTTCCAGGAGTGACAGCATGATTCAATAATTGGAAATGTGATTCATATAACTTATCACATTAATTGATAAAAGGGAAAAGAAGGCATGAGATGCTCTTGAAAACTATGAAAAAAGCATTTAAAAAATTCTAATAGATCCTTAATATACTGTCTGTAGGACATTTTATCTGTTAAAGAATTATATCTACCACTTCACAACAGTGAGGGTCTGTTGTGTCCGGCTCTTGGCTCGGCATTTTACATACCTAACTCATCTTTTCAGAAGTTAGTCAAGGTCAACAGTGTTATCTTTATATACAAAGACCCAAACGATTATGAGATATAGGATTTGAACCCACAGTCTGACTCCAAATCAGACTTTTCCATTAGTTTTCCATTGGCCCCTTGTACAGCACTTCTGCGTCCTTGTAGTTAAATTTTTTTTCTATATCATAACAATGAGGTGTTTTTGGTTTTGGTTTTTTACTTTTATTTTTCAGGTAGTATGTCTTTTTTTTTTTTTTTTTTTTACATCCAAAGTGGGGCTCGAACTCATGATCCTGAGATCAAGAGTCACATGCTCTACTGAATGAACCTGTCAGGTGCCCCTTATGTCTTATTTTTATGTCTTCTCAATATTGTGCTTTTTCTCTGTACTTCAAAGTAAAAGTAAAGTATAAGAAAATCACCCTAGAGTGTAGACATGTCAATATAATTCCTTTACATGTCTTCAGTTAGTTTACAAACCTGAATAGCAGTATGATTGTTTTCATTTTAGGTTTCTATGTTGAGGCCACTGAATCTTAGTGTATCTACTATATTGGAGTAATTTTTTACATTATAAATTTGAAATTTACCCACAAAAACGTGTAACTATGTCATGTGAATCTTTATTAAGAGACTCCCCGACCATTGTGGGAGCACATAGAAACTGAATGTTTCTTGCCTGATAAAACACTAAAATTTTCACAACAAATATCCTATTAAGGTGTGTATACATATGTATTACTAGAGCAACTTATGCCCAGACAGGTAGCATTGCATCTTTTATTTAGTCCACTGTGTCACTTTCCTTTAATTTCATACTCGGAGGCTATAGTGATGCAAAGCTCACAGGATGGGAAGGCATTTCTAAAATGATCTGAGTATATACATACACTGTTTCTTCCATACCTTTTGTCATTCAATGAGAGTCATGATTGTGGCACCTGCAAAGTCTATAAAAGCAAAGAGTCATGTCCTGCAGGTGTAACATGCAGCCCAGCTTTGGATTGGATTTTAAATTGTGTTGGTGCCATAAGGGCAGACAGATGTCTTTAAAGAAACAAGAAAAGCATTGGTTCTGAGAGAAAGTACATTGTTCAGTACTCTACTTGTAAGGATGCAATTTATAAAACAGATGTATTTTTCTTTTTTTCTACAGTGCTACTGACTTTGACTCTGTTTTGGAGTAAAATTTTAGTCTATTAACTTTCAGGAAAAAAGCTTTTTTAAACTAAGACTTTAATTTGCTGTATTATCAAAAGTTCTCCTATTTAAATTTAGTAAATACCATTCCTCTAAAGTTTTGGTTTTCAACCAGGGTGATAATCTCTCCAAGGCACATTGGCAATGTCTGGAGAGACTTTTTGCTTGTCATAATGGAGTGAATGCTGCTGGAATCTAGTGGGTAGAGGCCACGGGTGCTTCTCAATATCTTGCAATGGACAGGAAAACCGCCACAAGGAAGAATTACGTGTTCCAAAATGTCTGTAGTTGAGAAACCCTGCTCAAAAATGCATTCTTATTTTTATTTTCAGTAAGTGTAAGAAAAGAGATCATCAAGGGAAATAGGTACCCTAACTTCTAAGATTTTGATAGGAGTCTTTTATGCAGATGTGGCTAAAACATTCAGAAAGTTCAATCTTGTGCAACTGGTGGAGAATGGCTGGTAACATTCATATTGGTTCAAGTCAATTAACATTTTCTCTCATTCTCTCTGTCCAAGACGACTTTTCTCTTGGATTACCAGTTTCTACCTAAATATTAGTAATGGAATGTTAAATATATGTTTTGTTATTTGAGATGAAAAATAGTGTAAGTTCATTTAATAAAGGCTACAAAATAGAAGTTTTCAATTGTCATGCCAAAATCTGTAAGTTAGTATAGTCTAAACTTCCTGATATTGAAATGCTACAAACTGACATTTGGGAGATCCTTGGAACTCTTCCAACAAAATAACTCCTCTCCTAGAGAATAGAAGACCAATACAGCAAGGCAGTATTTTCAGTGTATCATATAAATAAACACCCATTTTTTCTTCTACTATAGTGGGCTCACAAACCTGAGACTTTGCATAATCATAATAATGATTGATAACATTTTTTTAGCAATAACTATGTACCAGGCACTATAACAGCATTTTATCATCCCCATTTGCAAATAAAAATTAGGCATATAGTATTTTAGTGATTTATCTAAAGTAACACTCATAGTTGATGGTGGAACTGATATTCAAACCACGTGGTTCCCATAATGGCATGCTGCCTTTCTGGCTCGTTGCAAATACTTGTCTTCAGCACTCTTATTAAGGATAGCTGAACACTGTCGGGAAAAAAAAATCACACAGAACTGTGTGGAGTAGTACAGGTGTAAATGTATTTGCCAACCTCAGCTGACTTACTTAGTGATTAATTTATTTTGTCTTTGTATTTTCAGATGAACTGTTTAGTGCCTTCAGCACTTTCCTAAAGTTTATCCAATTTCAATTATATACCTTGTTTTTTTTGTCATAGATAAAAAAGAAGGAAAAAAAAGATAGTTTGGGGGTTTTCTATTAATTCTTGATGAGTGTTTGCCTCTGCATCCTCTTATGATGTCTAGTCTCATAGTCTTTACTTTTTCCTCACAAGGTTACCATGAAGATACCAAGAAGTTAATCAACCTTAAGCTTCAGGATCTTTTATATGTTCTCTTCAAAGGCAGTGGAAAGGCTCCTAGCAATGTGTTCCCATGGTTTATTATGATGGTATAAATTTGCCAAAATAGGACAATTTTACTTTATTTTTTCAATAATTTTTTTTCATTTTAAAATACTTCAAACCAGTAGAAAGGACACAAGTAAAATACCCATGTAGGAGAAAAAAAATGTTGATCTAAGTAACTTTGGGAATGAGTGCATTCTATCTGATCAAAGGCAAAAGGAACAGCACATAAGCATTGTGTTTTATCAATAAAATTGTGTCGATAAAGGAGATAAGGGTTAATAGTTCTAAAACTACTATGTATATGTATACTGGAGTTGAACAATGAGGTAAATGTATGGTGGATGGTAGGTGCCACTTTTCTCATTGCTGGAATGAGTGGCTGCATTTGAGCAAGGGAAGAAGACTAGAACGATCCCTGTAGCAAGGATTCAGGTTGAAGACATCACTATGAACTCATGTATTATATTATATATAGGTTATAGACACTGTATATTATATATTCATGATTAATATACACACATGTATTTCCTTGTTCTGTCCTCTGAGAGAGCCTAGAAGCAATGACACTCTACAAGCAATAGGCATACTTGGAAACCAGATCTTGCTTTTTTTTTGAATTTTTACAAATTTTTATTTTTTTAATGTTTATTTTTGAGAGAGAGAGAGAGAGAGCGAGGGAGAGAGGGAGGGAGGGAGGGAGGGAGGGAGAGAGAGAACGTGAATGGGGGAGAGACAGAGAGAGATGGAGATATAGAATCTGGAGCAGGTTCCATGCTCTGGGCTGTCAGCACAGAGCCCGACATGGGGATTGAACCCATGAGCTGTGTGATCATGACCTGAGCCGAAGTCTAACGCTTAGCCAACTGTGCTACCTAGGTGCCCCAGATCTTGCTTTTTAATAAACTTGTACTTATTTTAAAAGAAACCAGGGTCTTTGGAGAAATCATTAATTGTGGAACCGGAGAGCAGGATATATACAAGATGAGCCTAAGCATCTTGTAGTGTTAGAAAGTAAAGAGGTTCTTTAAAAAAAAAAAGCCCACAATGATGGAAATATGTCAAAAGGGCATAAGAGCCCACTGAAAAAACTCCCAATGGCAAATCTGGAGCAATTTGAATAAAATAAATAAATAAACTGGTATTAGATTTTAACCCAAAATGTAAAATAAATAGCCATGAATCCACACTGATATAAATGATAGATAGATAGATAGATAGATAGGGAAAGCACACGGATATCCTATGCAAGAGAATTACAAATAATTTATGTAGATACTTTGCCCTCAAGGTGGAAGGAGGTGAATCATATCTCCTGTCTTTTTTTTTTTATAAAAAAAAATTTTTTTTCAACGTTTATTTTTGGGACAGAGAGAGACAGAGCATGAACGGGGGAGGGGCAGAGAGAGAGGGAGACACAGAATCGGAAACAGGCTCCAGGCTCTGAGCCATCAGCCCAGAGCCCGACGCGGGGCTCGAACACACGGACCGCGAGATCGGGACCTGGCTGAAGTCGGATGCTTAACCGACTGCGCCACCCAGGTGCCCCTCCTGTCTTCTTAAGTGTGGGCTGTGGAGAATCACTTTCTTCCAAAGAGAATAGTAAAGTAAGGAAGGAAAGTAACCTTACAGTAAAGGTACCTGACAGATGCTACCCAGCTAGGTAGTCAAGGTGAACATCAGTTGTGGTGTCATGTTAATAATATGTGTTCTTGTTATAATGTAGCAAGAATGTCATTTTAATTCTCTGGTATTTATCCCCAAAACATATTAACCCCGTCTATGCAGGAGAAAAACACCAGGCAAATGCCCATTGACAGATACTCCACAAAGTACCTGACAGCCCTTACAGCTGTCAAAGTCATTAAAAACAAAGAAATTTGAGAAAATATCATAGCCAAGAGAAGCCTAAAGGAGATTAGCAACTAAATGTATTATTCTGGGTGGGATCATGAAACAAAGGACGTTAGAACAAAACTAAACTACGTGTGTGTATATGCATGCATGTACCTATTTATGTAGGCATGCGTGTGTGTGTGTGTGCATTTAAATAATCAGGAAGTCATTTTCATACTTGTAATTCAAATCCAGCAATTGGGAGTTCTTTCCCACCTTCCCGTATTCAATCTGTATATGCCTTCTCCCATAGTGAAAATTCCAGTTCCCTAAACATTGGTGTATTTCCTCATTTGCTCTATGCTTAGTTGTGTATGAACCAGTTACTGAATTTCTACACTGATGTCACTATCTACTAATTTGAAAAGCTCTACTAATTAAAGTTAGGATTGCTTGGCATTTCTTTTTATTCCTACAGAATGTCTAATAAAGTAGTATGATCAGAGTACTGTATTTACAGTAGTTAGAATTACCGTGTATGTGTGGTTACGTTTATGTTATTAATCTGATACATAATGAGGCATATTAGTTTCCCTTTGTATGTGGTTTTAGAATTTTTATTTTTAATTTATTTTAAACCATGTAAAACACTGATTCCTGTAGTTCCGTATTTTCCAGACTATCATCTAAATTCAGCCATACAACATAATACTTTTGGTTCTGGTTTCTTTCGTGTAGGAAAATGTGTTTAAGTTCCATCCGTGTTCTGCATGAATTGTTAGTTTGTTTCTTTTTTATTGCTGAGTTGTGTTTCATGATACGGGTGTACCCTAGCTTGTTTATTCATTCACCTAGGTTGTTTTGGTTTTTTGGTAATTATGAATAAATCACTCTAGGTATTTTCCAATAGGTGTTTGTGTAAATGTAAGTTTCATTTCACTTGGGTAAGTTCCGTGAAGTGTGATGGCTGTGTTGTATTATAACTGTATTTTTAACTTTAGAAGTAACTAACAAACTTCTTCAGATAAGGTTTTTTTTTTTTAATGTGTGTGTGATTTAAGCACCTTACTCATTTTGTTCCTTTCTGAGGTGATGACGTAAAAATACTATGTTTAATAAAATGCTTTTCTTTTTATAAAATGAAACTGTATTTTCTGAGAAAATGTGTCAGAACTAAAATTAAGGCCAAATAAATGACTCACTTTTTTTTTGGAGAAGGTTGAAAATAATTCTACTGACATACTTATTTGGGACTTATAACCAAAAAGGATTTATTCCCTTTTTTCTAAAGACAAACCTATAACTTTTTTAAAAGCGAGAAATGCCCATAAAAAGATAAAGTGAAATGAAAAGTAGAAAGATAACATTCTGACGATAGGCAATGCTAACATTTCTAGATGAAATTTTGCTTTAGATGCCATGTTAGAGAGAGGTAGAAGAAAGAGGTGAGTTGCCTGGAAACAGAGTCATATTTGATTTAAATATGTGCCTTCATGGGAAATATTAATGCTTGTTTTGGTTATACTTTCCTACCTTTGCTAACTTCATATACAAACAGGTTCAGCCTGAAGATATTTTCATTTGCTGCATTTCATCTTTTCATTTTGTCTTATTTCTAAAGACAGATTTACTTTGGGGATTATTGCACAAAAGAACAGTGGCAATTCTTCGTAAGTGCAAATTTAAATGTCCCCACAGTGGGTAGGATAGGGAAAAACGATAGCCAAACTAACACAGATTTAAACAGTACGATGAACTGAGCCAGAATGAACTGATGTATGAGATGCGAGTTGGGTCAGTCTGTCTGTGCACTTAAGGCATCTTACAGAATGAGCACGTAGCAGTACTGAATGATATCCTGGAGCATAAAGGGGCATATTTTTCATTCATGGGTATTGCTGAATTAGTATGCAAAATGACGTATACCAGAATTACCAGCATACAAATTACTGTATGAAAGTCACTTTTAAGAAATTTAGATAAATTTTAATGATATTTTCATTTTATATGCTGGCTCTTTGTCTAACTCATTGTATCTTGAGTTTTTTATTTTCTCAAATTTAAGCAGTAATGGTGAGTGTGTATAGAAGGCATGATTATTAATGCTTTTATCAATTTATGATTGGTGTACAATACTTCCTAGGTTTTGAGAGTAAATTTAGTACTTTGGATTTGTTTTTTTGTTGTTGTTGTTTGTTTGTTTGTTTTGCTTTAACAGGAAAAAATTTGGCACTTCCTTGCAGAGTTCAATGTATATAAATAATAATGTCTTGAAACTGTGTTGGAACAATGAGTATTTCTGTTTAATACTTGCAAGGGTTGATTGCACCAGTAAGTTCATAGAATGGTCTAGTTGAAGAACCTAACTGTATTTTTTTTTTAACAAAGGAAAACTTTTTCTCTAATGTAGTTGAACTCACTACTTAGATTATGTACTATTTGAAAATGTGAGCACTAATATATCTATATCTGTATAGATATATAGATGTAAATATAGGTATATATAGATGCACTTTTTATGTATTTAAGTATCCCTGGGAAATTTAATAAGACCAGTATTTATATATATTGTAGAAGTCCCAAGCATTTTGAAACTACATAAATATTTGTTAGTAGTGACAAGTGACTTTTTTTAGTATCTATAGGACAAATCTAAAATAAAAAAAAATTGTCTATTCATATATATTAAGTCAGTTTTGATGGAACTGAAGATATCTGTAGCTCTCCTTTGTGTCTCTTCCTTCTGAAGAGTGTGCCATTCTCTTACAAAAGGCTATTTTATTGGAAATGCATAATGTTAAACCTCTATTTTTTGACAAGAACATTAGCTTCTTTAATCATACCCTTAAATTTTAGTCATTATAAAATTGAGTTTTATAGAGTATTAATGATTTGTCCAAGACCATGCAGTTGGATATTGTTAGGACAAAGGCAGAACTTACTTATCTTGGCACCTATGACTGACTATTCATTACATAAGATTAGGCTGGTACTTAGGTCTCTTTGATATTTTAAAGACATGGGGTCTCATAAAGGTGAAATAAAGATATATTCATACATAAAGCTTGTTTACATAAAGATATGTTCATTAGCCTAAAGTCTCAGAGGTGTGATAGTGGAAAGTATCAACTATTTTATCTATCTATCAATTGATCAATCAGGGGGAAAAAAAGTGTTGAGCAAAATAGTAGATTGGTATTGCAAAATTTTAGCCAAGATGTATATACAGCCTTTGCTTCTGTCTCTAATTTTCCAATCTCAGGTAATATTTGAGCTTTTTAACAGTGAAGAAACATTTAAATATTTCTCTTCAGATTCTACTTTCACAGTTTTCTTTTATTCCTCATAGATTTTCATGGCTAACGTATTCACACACCAAGTTTGTAGAAACCTCCAAGTTTTTTTCTTTTTAGTATCGTTCCTTTTTATGTTTTTGCTTTTTGTGAAGTTCTGATTTAGATTTTTTTTTTAATTTTTTTTTCAACGTTTATTTATTTTTGGGACAGAGAGAGACAGAGCATGAACGGGGGAGGGGCAGAGAGAGAGGGAGACACAGAATCGGAAACAGGCTCCAGGCTCCGAGCCATCAGCCCAGAGCCCGACGCGGGGCTCGAACTCACGGACCGCGAGATCGTGACCTGGCTGAAGTCGGACACTTAACCGACTGAGCCACCCAGGCGCCCCTGATTTAGATTTTAACAAGATACTACCCTAACATTTTTCTTGTTACTAGATGGAGCAATGATGGAATGTTTCCCACTAGTGCCAACGATTGATGTTTTCTTGTATTTTTTGCCCCCTTTCATTTCCCTGTGCATATTATGAGTGAAATATTTTATGATCTTCTCCTTCATTGTGGAGGTATAGAGAGTGCTATCCAATAACTAATTTATAAGGAACTCTAATACACACACCGACACGCACACACGCATATTAGGGGTTGTCAAAAATAATTAGTAATAGAGATTTCTTTTGAAAATGAGTTAGTTGCCTGTGCCAAGACAGGGAACAATTTTGATGGTTACTTACATTAAGACAATTCTATAAACAAAGAGACTATGGTACGGCCTTAAAAATAATCTAATATTCTTCCTCTGGAATGAAAAAATGAAAGTCCAGATAGGTAATGTGACTTAGTCGAGATTATGTTAGTTTAAAAAATGCTGGGGCGGGCGCCTGGGTGGCTCAGTCAGTTAAATGCCCTTCAGCTCAGGTCATGATCTCACAGTTCATGGGTTCGAGTCCCGCATCGGGTTCTGTGCCGACAGCTCAGAGCCTGGAGTCTGCTTTGGATTCTGTGCCTCCGTCTCTCTCTGCCTCTCTCTCTCTCTCTCTCTCTCTCTCTCTCTCTCTCTCTTTCTCTCTCTCTCTCTGGCAAAAATAAACATTAAAAATTCTGGGGAAACCACAAATGAGTTTCAAAGTAAGTAACAGGTTTTCTGTAGGTTTACAAATGAGTTTCAAAGTAAGTAATAGGTTTTCACATTTTATAAAGCTCTGAGATACACCATAGAAGAGTTGTGGCATGTTGCTTGTTTCGGGAGGTAGATGGTGATGAAAGAACTACTTCACTGATCTTGCCATTCTTTTTGGTTAAGTTTTATTTAAAAAATTTGTTTTTAATGTTTATTTATTTTTGAGGGAGGGAGGGAGGGAGAGAGAGAGAGAGAGAGAGAGAGAGAGAGATAGATGTTAGTGGGGGAGGAACAGAGAGGAGATGGAGACACAGAATCCTAAGCAGGCTCCAGGCTCTGAGCTGTCAGCACAAAACCCAATGCGGGGCTCAAACTCAGCTAGCTATGAGATAATAACCTGAGCCGAAGTAGGACATTTAACCTACTGAACCACCAAGGCCCCCCATCTTTTTGGTTAAGTTTTAAATGGGTTAAGAATGCTTTTCTATTTTAATCTTTCAAATGAGTGTCACTGAAAATGTTGCATTATTCCATCAAGTTCTCTGGGGGAATTTTGCATTTCCAATGTCTTCCTGGCAAAGTCTTTGGGACTATTCAGTAAGAAAACACAAGAAAAGCACACATAATATCTGGTCCCAGAGGAAATAAATGCAGTTCTGGGGCCAGAAGATAAAATTTAAAAATAAACAAAATTCTCTGTGATAATTATCCTAATTCTCTGTGCTAATTATCCTCAGAAGGATATGAGAAGATAATGTGACTTCCACTTTCAAGATTGGTATAATGGAGGCTGAATGCAAGCTGGTAAATAGGTGAGTTAGGGACAAGGGGCAGGTTGTGGTACCAGTTGATTCAACATTACGATCCTAACAATGTAAGAATATCAAGAAGCAATTGGAGATACATATAAGACAGAGATAAAAGGGAAGTGTGAATTGGAAAGTAGGAAAAAGGCTGTATTTCTTTAATAATTTACCACCAGTGAATTAAGTATAGAGTCATCTTTAAATGGAGAGCTTAAAATAGAAACAGATCACGTGAGCATTAGTCCATTGATTTGTTGTGTTGAGCTGGCCCCCCAAAAACTAACATAAATGGAAACATCCTTAATTTGTAACACAATAACCACTCTATACTCTGTGTTAAATCTTTTATTAGGTGTTCATTATTACCAACCAGACCACTTACAAATGAAGTATTCTAACATTTTTAAAGTAATCATTTTATAGTTGAAATTTTTACTTAGTTGGGTTTTGGTGCAGAAGGAGAAATGGAGGTATACACCTGACCCAAAAACTCAGCTTTAATCTTTGTCAAATCTATTTTAGCCATTAGAGATGTTAATAGATCATGATTTTGTAGTGGTGCTAGGAGCTCTGCTGGAGGATTTATTCTGAAACGATTCTGTGAACTGGTTGCCACTCACTGCCCGCGTCAGGGAATGAGGCACTCAGCACCAAAGGAACATTAAGGAATTTGATGACATTAATGGCTATTCTCTCTATCACACTTGTTCTCATTACTTTGTGGTTGTTGAGTTAGAGTTTCCAAACTAATACTTTTCACTTAAAAAATAAGATACGCTTTTAAAAATATTGTGTTTAAGTTTCCGATTGAGACATGAGAGGAACATCAAATATAATGTAATGAAGCTTGTCCTTTTCATGGTGTCCCCAGTACCTGGGAAATAAAAAGTACTCAGTAAATATTTTTTCACTGAGTTAATAAATCATTTGACTAAATTGCATTGATTCTTACATATGCAAGTTGCTTAATCTTCACAGAAAAGGGTGTTGTAGTTAGTAATAGACCTTCATTTCACACAGGAGAGACAGGGTTTGGGGGAGCTCAGATGATTTACTTAAGGTTGCCTAACTGATAGTAGCAAACTGAGACTGAAACCCAGTCTGTGTCTGGTACTGTTTTTTCTCCAAACCATAGGGGCTAGTTTAGGAGCTTGGTGGCCTGGGGCTCCAGGCTTAATGTTGCTTTTTATCAGTTAGACTGTTCTGAGCAGTGCATGTGACTTAACTGCATTTGTGCATTATTTCATACTCATAAAATTGGAAATTTGGAATACATACATAATTTCTTTAAGAATCTGTCTCCAAAATTATATAATTCTATAACACAAAACCCATTTAATTAATCTACAGTACTGAAATGTATATAGTGTGAGTTTTGATAAAATCCTATGTTTAGTTACTTTCTTATATATAAGACGTTTATCTCTAACTTAACTTTTTATCCTGATGATTTGTGCATAACAGTATATACTGACAGTAAAGAACAGTTTTTCCCACTCCAGTAGTTTGCTTATTGTCATGGTAGTCTATTGCTATAAGCCTGGACCACTTGTGAACTCCACCCTTGGAAATGGACTGACATAACTGATTAATAAATTTGTGAATACTCATTTCAGCCCCACCTGCTTCATCCTGAGAGACAAGAACATTAGGAGAGAGCACACATCCAGATCTATTTCCACAGGGGGCAGATCTTTGTGAGGCTCCATGTGGGTTAATGAACACATTTAGCTTACAGACTAAAATTGCATTCTCCAACCTGGCCCCTGTCATCAATGAAGGCAATATTTTGACCTTCACACAGCCTTTATTTTAGCTCTCATCTTGATCTTAACTGAGCATGGGAGAAAGGTGCTATTTTTTGAGGATCCCATACAGATCCCAACAGGACTTGACTTCATGATTATTGTAGGCAGCTATCAAAGTGAAACCTAGTTTTCTGATTATATCTCACTTTCATTGAAAGATTTTTGAGGGGCACTTGGGTGGCTTAGTCAGTTGAGCATGTGACTGCGGCTCAAGTCATGATCTCATGGTTTGTGGGTTCAGCCCCTGTGTTGGGATCTGTGTTGATAGCTCAGAGCTTAGAACCTGCTTTGGATTCTGTCTCTCCCTCTGTCTGTGCCCCTACCCCCCTTAAAAATATATAAACATTTAAAAAAATAAAAAATCAAGATGTTTGAAAACTGTGCTATTCTTAAAGATCCATATATTAAATTTCTTTTAAATGTTAAAAACTTGGGGCGCCTGGGTGGCTCAGTCAGTTGGGCGTCCGACTTTGGCTCAGGTCATGATCTCACAGGTTGTGAGTTTGAGCCCTGCATCAGGCTCTGTGCTGACAGCTCGGAGCCTGGAGCCTGCTTCAGATTCTTTGCCTCCCTCTCTCTCTGCCCCAACCCACTTGCATTCTGTCTCTGTCTCTCTCAAAAATTAATAAACATTAAAAAAATTTAAATGTTAAAAGCTCAGCAATTAACTTTATTGGTATAGTATGAAAATTGAATCTTCAGTTTTGTGATATTGATAGCTTTTGGAGAAAAGTATTGAATTTCCATTTCATACTTTCAAGAGGCTAGGAATATTGAGATGGGAGTGGGGTGAAGGGACTGAGAAGGAGACTGTTCGATGTGTATAATGACTCCTTACTAGTTATTCTTTCTACCTTTCCATTGGAAGCCAGATATTGCTCTGGTGTCTGAGCCTCCTTCACCCAGCTCTGTGCTGAGGACACTACCCCTGCCACTAGTGTCAAGAGTAGGTCCCAATTAATCTAAAGCAGTCATCATATGACATTTTCTTAGCAACTGTGGGTCACCTAATATAGTCCGGTAAGACTGAAAGGAAGGACTATGGTCATGGTTCCAAGAATGGTCTTTCTTCATGGAAGATGTGATAAGGAACCATGACTTCTCTTTGGTGGGGTGGCAGACCAGGGAAAATCAAGTTCTCTGTGACCCAGTTTTACTTTGTTCATGGACTCTAGTTCTCTGGTAGGTGTGCTTTAATTCTAGTATGCCAAATAATCACTTTCCTTATTATACCCATTTGAGTTTGTTTTCTGTTCTTAGCAGCTAAAACCAACCTCTAACTGATTCTTGTAAAACATTTTGAGATAGAAAGTTTCAGAATAGAAAACAATGAGCGAAAGAAGATAGGAATCTATTTACCTGGCTCTATGAAGGTATGTTTAAATAAAGTATTAGACACAGTACAGTCATTGAGTTTCAGTGTGTGTGTTTCGGATAACTTTGTGTAAGTATCAGATTCATGGGTGCATATGTGTGTTTCAGGTATGTGTTTTGTTTCATTGGGAAAGTGACTGGTACTTTTTCCTGTTTTGGAATTACTTTAGCATATTGCACTGATCTAGCATCTGTAATGTTCATGTCAGTTTGAAATCTGTGTAAAAATCAAAATGTTCTCTGCCTTCTAAGAAAATTATTTGTCCTGATAATTTTGTTTTTTGTGACTAAAAATGATAGTGTAACTCAGATTTAATAGTGTAACTGCCCTCATGGAATACAGAAAATGAATACATTAGAGAGGCAAATTATTTAAAAACATATTAACCTAGGAAACCCTGTATTAATTCATTAGTATAAAATATGATAAATTAATATTTATAAGAAATATTTTAATAGTGCTGCATAAGAATTCATCAGGAGGCAATCAAGACAGATTGGTGTCTTGAGCAGTCCATCACAACGAAGTAGACCATTTATTCCACCTTATCTCAAACACTGTGAGTAATGCTTCCAGAGAAATCAAATTCTTCAGAAAGCTAAAACAAAGAAAAAATGAAAGATATTAAAGGTATTCTTTGGAAATTAAGATGTAGTACAACCAATATTTTATAATTTTTGCCAATTAGTTGCACCTAGATATGCATAATTGATTAGGCTTGATGCAAAGTATTGTTGGTGATTTTATTTTTCATATTGTTGAATATTCTTGGCATGTTTATTTCTGGGGATGTTTTACATTTGTGCTTAAATTTGGACCTCTTATACAGTGATTGGATTGTGAGGCATGACCATATGAGGCAAGGACTATTCTATGACCTAGAATAGCATTTTCCATTTGCCTTGACGCAATTCCCAGTCATTTACAGTCATCACACATTTTTATATGAGCTGCTGATCATATGGTGATTGACGGGCCCTAGGCTATTCAGAAAGAGGAAAATAATCAAACCAGTCAGATTCTTAGCACATGTAGTTGTTAAATTCCTGTTACTGGCAATATTGTCTGATTTAGTCAAGCTGAAATATCATAGTTTGGGTTTTTCATTGGCCTCCAAATTTTTATTTGATTTTTCTTTCTCCTTACTTTCAAAAGGTTTTGGAAGGTAGTAAATTGGGTAATATAATAATATTTAAATAGTTGAAATATAATGATTAAAAATTTCTGCTAAGTGCTAGGAACTACTATCACTTTCCACATATGAAATCCTCTTAACGTGCTATAAAGTAGCAGGGCTAGGATTTGATAACTAGCAGTCTGGCTGTAAATTCAATGATAGCCACTACTGTGTAATATTGCTATAGTTTGTACAAAACAGTCTTTCATAAGGGAAAAAGATCATTATCCTATTACAAACTGGAAATTCCAGCTGAATCTCATAGTTTTATTAATAGTTTACCTAGATATTACTTCTAATAGCTTTTTTTTTAAATCAACTTAGAGAGGCTGTGAGTCACTTAATGATGGTAGAATACTGCAGAAATTTCATTCTTGGGCTTCTTCCGTCTGTCATTGTATTTGTCATTTAATTTCCTGCTAAATTTGCTCCAAAACTAAACAAAAACTGTCTTGTGCCATTTTATGAAACATTTTTTGCTTTAATAATTTATAGACTTGAGTAAAATAAACAAAAGGGTATTGAAATAAATGTAAAATATGCAGATAAAGCAAACTAGCCTCTTTCAGGTCTGCACATTGCATATTGAAGGACATAATTCATTCAGATTTTCAGCAAACAATGAGTTTGTCTTCCACCAACATGCCAATTTCAGAATCATGATCTCTAGATATGCATAAAGGGGATCACCAGGTTTTATGAGAATCAGTGTATTTCTCGTGCCAGTGTGTAAAATAGGAAATAATTTAAATATTTAAATCTTACTTAAGTGAACACATTCCAAAATGATACACTAATCATATTTCTTCCTCCTGTCAAATATGTGATTAAAAGTTTCTTTGATGGAAGTGTGAATAGTTAACTAAAATTATATTGAGTTTACAGATGATGAGGGTAAATATATCCTAATCTTTATACCTTAGATTAGTTTTTAATTCCTTATTGTAAGGATGGTTTCTGTCCAATATAGAAAACATCAAAGAAAACAACACAAGTTTACT
This sequence comes from Prionailurus bengalensis, assembly GCF_016509475.1. NCBI lineage: Eukaryota > Metazoa > Chordata > Mammalia > Carnivora > Felidae > Prionailurus > Prionailurus bengalensis. Next base: position 55,960,151 of record NC_057349.1, on the reverse strand, counting down.
GTTACACAAAGTTCGGAAAGGTAAGAAAACCATCCTGAGTTGATTGGATTAGACCAGGGTTTCTCAGTGTGGCACTACTGACATTTTGGGCTAGGTAACTCATTCTTGTGAGGGACTGTTTTCTGTATTGTAGGGTGTCTAACAGCTTCACAGGCTTCTATCCTCCAGATTCTGGTAGCATCAGTTCTGAAGGAAACAGTTCCCTTCAGTTCTGAAGGAAAAATATATCTCCAGATAATGTCAAATATCCCCTTGGGGTAAAATCACATGCAATTGAGAATTAATGTATTACCCATTATTAGAGGAGTATCAAAACCAAAAATAGCCCAGTTTGAGGGGATGGGTAAGCCATCCAGGAAATGTGTGTGTGTGTGTGTGTGTGTGTGTGTGTGTGTGTGTGTTTATATTAACATATCAGATATGGGTATTTTTTTAAATTTTTAATTCTTATTTATTTTTTGAGACAGAGAGATACAGAGTGCGAACAGGGGAGAGGCAGAGAGAGAGGGAGACAGAATCTGAAGCAGGCTCCAGGCTCTGAGCTGTTAGCACAGATCCTGACGCGGGGCTTGAACTAAAGAATTGTGAGATCGTGACCTGAGCTGAAGTCAGTCACTTAACCAATTGAGGCACCCAGGTGCCCCAGATGTGGGTATCTTTGAGCATGAAACTTTTCTCTCTGTTGATATTTGGACAGTGAGTCATTTATTCTTTTTCTTTGGTGGCCCTATAACTCAGAAAGTCACAAAGTGGCATATAAAAGACATTGGAAACTTAAATCATGCTTCCACTCCTAAATATTTCATTCTTAAACACTTCATATAAATTTTCCAAGATGGATTGGACTGACTCTTGTTTAAGCATTACATACAGGTAAATTCTAAAGTCAGCATGTAAGGAGAAAATTATACATGTCAAAGTAATTATTGAAATCTATAGGATAGTGCCAGGTTGAAAAATGGTATTGAACCTGTCAGTAAATTTACATAACTAGTGTTTCTGAGTACCACATGAGAAGGTTATGTTTACGGAGTCACATTCACATGTGTACTCATACCCTTCACAGACACATAACACATACACACACACACACACACACACACACACACACACAAAGAATGAACACACACGAGTACACACTGCATCCATGAAGATGTGAAAAATACTAATGTTGTAAGAAGTACACTCAATCCATTTCTGTTACCTCTCACACAATTTTAAATTTTCCTTCATTTTATTACTCAATTTAAAACAGTTTCTGGGCGCCTGGGTGGCTCAGTCAGTTATGCTCAGGTCATGATTTCATGGTTCATGATTTCGAACTCCGCGTTGGGCTCTGTGCTTACAGCTCAGATCCTGGAGCCTGCCTTGTGTCTCCCCCTCTTTCTTCCCCTCCCCTGCTCGTACTGTGTCTCCCTGTCTCTCAAAAATAAATAAACATTGAAAAAAATTAAAAAAACCCGTTTCTAATTTCCACTGTGATATCTTTGATCAATGGTTTATGAAATATATTTTTAATTTCTAAGTATATAGGGATTCTACTTATTTAATCATTTTTAAATTTGTTTCTAACTAAATTGTATTATGTAATAAACTACAGACTGTGTATTATTTCAATTATTAAAATTCACAAAAACTAGTTTTTGGATAAGCAAAACACAATTTTGAAAATTTGTGAACTTTCAGGTGTTATTGAATAGACTATTCTGTTAACATTAATGAAAAATAGTTGTCTATCTGTTCATGAGTTTAAGTTTCAAATTGTTCAAAATACTGATTTCCTTTTTTTCTGTTCAATCTATCAATTTTTGTAAGGATCAAGTTTAATTCCAACTGAGATAGATTTTTAAATTTTCTCTCAAAGTGCTATGAGTTTTTGCTTCATATATGTTGAGGCCATACAACTAAGTGTTTAATTAAGAAGTTTTATATCTTCCTGAGAAAAGCTAGTTTTTGTGTGTACCTTTTTGATACTAACAAGACTATTACAGCTTTCTTTTCTTTTAGTGTATGCATAGTATATCTTTGTATATCCTTTTATTTCCACTGTTCTTTTGCTTTAACCTAAAGATTTTTTATAAAAAGTAAATTATTAAATATTTCTAATCAAACATTTTTCTTAAATTGGAACTTTAATTTCATTACCATTAAAAATAATCATTGATGTATTTGCTTTTAAATTTACCATAGTCTAAATGCTTTATGTATGTCTTGTTTGATGTCACTATACTTTTTCTTGTATTTGATATTAGTTATTCAATTTTTACTATATTGTGAAGTTAAGTACTCCTTAAAAAAAATTTTTTTAAAGTTTACATCCAAGTTAGCATATAATGCAATAATGATTTCAGGAGTAGAATCCAGTGATTCATCCCCTACATGTAACACTCAGTGCTCATCCCAACAAGTGTCTTCCTTAATGCCCCTTGCCCATTTAGCCCATCCCCCCAACCCCCTCCAGCAACTCTCAGTTTGTTCTCTATATTTAAGAATCTCTGGTGTTTTGTCCTTGTCCCCGTTTTTATATTATTTTTGCTTCCCTTCCCTTATATTCATCTGTTTTGTATCTTAAATTCCACATATGAGTGAAGTCAGATGATATGTCTTTCTCTAATTTTGCTTAGCATAATACTCTCTGGTTCCATCCATGTTGTTGCAAATGGCAAGATTTCATTCTTTTTGATTACTGAATAATACTCTATTGTACATGTATATACCACATTGTGAAATTATGTAGTCTTATGCTATTCTTTCATCTATTGCCCTAGAGATTACAATATATAATGTCCAATGTTGGAGGATAATAGTCTAATTTTAATTACTAATTCCACTTTTCTCCTTAGAACACTTTATTTCACCTACTCCTGATATTCTTAATATATGATTTATTCATGTATGTGTCTGCACATGTGTTTATATGTATAATTATATCAAATATGTGTGCCTATGTGTGCCTATTGTATAGTGTGTGTATGTATTGTTTGCTTATATATGCCGAAGATCCTGTTATTGTTATCATTTTATAAAGATGATAAGTCATTTAGATTTCCCCATATAGATACTATTTCTATTGCTCTGGTTTGCCTTTGCATGTTTGTGTTTTCATCTGAGATCATTTTTCTTCTGCTGAGAAACACTCTTTAATATTTCAGTTGCTTGTGTTTGTTGGTAGCAGATTCTCTCAGCTTGGTTTTGACTGATTGGCATTTATTTTTATTCTCTTTTTAAAAATATTTTTATTTGATATAGAATTCTAGGTTTCTGGTTGTTTTCTTTCACATATTTGAAGACATTATTCAGTTGTCTTCTGACTAGCCTTGCTGTTATTTAGAACTTATATGTCAGTCTCATGCTCCCCTTCCCTTCGTTTCTCTATGTAATATATTCTCTTTATCTTTACTTTGTGCTATTTTATGTTGACATAATCAGATGTGAATTTGTGTACAATGCCAACAGTAATTAATTTTAAAAATTCATTTACTTGAACTTTCAGGATTCTACATTTTGATGCTTTATGTTGCCATAATTTTTTCTTTGGCTTTTAAAAAATAAGTCCTTATGATTATGAAAAGCAAATTATACTTCCATATTATGTATTTAAGACAGTTTGAGACGTTTTCTTAGAATCATACTTTTCTAATCAAGATATCAGTTGGTCATTCTACTAGAAAATATAGTGTCATTTTACTTATGAGCCTATCTCTGATATTCTAACTAATTTTTCATTCTCCACTCCCTTGGTACTTTGCTAATTCTTCTTATCACACTTATCACATGGTATTGCCAATTATACATTTGTAAACAGTTCTTCAAAAATAAAGATTGAATATCATTAATATTTGTATCCACAACACCTACCGTAGCATCTGGAATTTAGTAAGTCCACAATAAATGTTTAAATAAATTTTAAATATACTCAGAAATATTAGTTAAAAATAATCAATGACATGGCATTGAATATATACCCCTTAATACGAAACCACAAACTAGTTGTTAAAGGCTCCATTCTTTTTTTACCTTTTTTTAAAAATATCATGTTGATTGATCAAGAAGAATCTCAGTGTGAGTTTAGTGTATGATTTAAAAAAATTTTAAGCATTTTTATTTATTTTTGAGAGACAGAGAGAGACAGAGCACGAGTGGAAGAGGGGCAGAGAGAGAGGGAGACACAGAATCCAAAGCCAGCTCCAAGCTCTGATCTGTCAGCACAGAGCCCGACACAGGGCTCAAAGCTATAAACCATGAGATCATGACCTAAGCTGAAGTCAGACGCTTCATGGACTGAGCCACCCAGACGCCCCCTTTTTAAAAATGTGTGTGTGTGTGTGTGTGTGTGTGTGTGTGTGTGATTTCAGATTTGTGAGAGACTCAGCTTCCTTTTGAAAAGGGCACAGAGATATTTCACATGCATTATTGAAGAACATGTATTATTCTCTTTGAATTGATTCAATGTTCAGAATAAAAATGTAGTGGAGATGTTGGTGATAACAGGAACAGTCTCAAATTTTGTTCTTTGACACCTAATGTTTTTAATCAGATCATCTTTTTTTGAGAAGATCTGAAGACCTTAAGGCCATACAACTTCTATAATCTGTTAGTCCACTTGCCCTTGATCCCCAAACCCTATAACTACTATTAGCATGTCTTAAGTTCATTTCAATAATAGTACTTGGTTCTCCAGCAATGAAAATTACACGTCTGGAAAATTTGTCCATATGCAAGCTTCAGGTTCCTAATATCCAGCCAAGGTTTAGGGATCTAGGCTTTAACTTTACCCAAGTCTACCCTGTTCTACTTGAAACTTGCTCTTCTTCCATTGAGAGAAAAACTACAAGCACGGAATTAAGAAAAAAAAAACAGAAACAGAAAGAAGGAAAGAAAAAAATTGTCTTCAAATTATTTGAAGAAAGTGGAGCAAACCTTAGTTATGTGACTTCTTTGTTTTGCTTCCCAACCCACCACCATTGCAATGCATAATTGTAATGAATCTTACAGAACTAAAGTCTCTCAGAGACCTTTAAAATAAATATATTTTAAATGCTAGCGTATCTTATTTAGCCCATTTAGACCCCTAGCCTTTAAGTAGTTTATTGATTTTATGTCATATAAACACATCTGTGTATTTCATAAGAATTTTTAGATTCCATGTTTAAAAAAAACAGATTATATAAGCTTTTTTTGAGAGATTTTGAAGGTCCACAGAATAAATCGGTGTGTCACCAGTTTAATTTAGAAATTATCACTCAACCATAATTTTGATCATATTAGTCAGACTTTTGTCACATGATTCCAAATTGTCATTGAACATTTTATGTAGCAGTGTAAATGTTTTTATGTATGGTGATTCTAGTACTTGGAAGTTGATTTTATTGAGTCCTTTGGGGATTTAAATGTAAAATACAAAAGGAGTCTTAACTAAAAATTTCTATGCTTCAGATTCTGTCTCCTTCTCTCTCTGCCCCTCCCTATTTGTGCTCTGTCTCTCTGTCTCTCAAAAATAAATAAATGTAAAAAAAAATTTAAAAAAAATTCTGTAACTCATGTACAACCCGTATAGCTTATGATTAAACAGAGATTACAATGTTGACTGCAACCAACATTTGATCAACTCAACATGGATAAAGATGTTAATATGTCCAAAATGTTTGAAGTTTAAAAAAATTCTACATTGTGAAATATTTTTACTGTTATTTAGTTTTAAGTTTATTTATTTGGGGGGGGGGTGCTCACACAAGCCAGGGAGGGCAGAGAGAGAGAGAGAGAGAGAGAGAATCCCAAGCAGGCTCTGTGCTGTTAGTGTGGAGCCCTATGTGGGGCTCGATCCCATGAACCATGAGATCATGACCTGAGCCGAAATCAAGAGTCAGATGCTCAACCGACTGAGCCACCCAGGTGCTGCTTTTCAGTGTTTTTTCTAAATGCGATAAAAAGCTTTTTGGAGATATATGTAGTTCCTGGCATATAAATAAGCGTAAAATTGAAAATTTGTCTTCAAATGTCCTGTGTTAATTTACAAAGCAAAGGCTGAGTAATTCACACTGTTTAGATATTATTTGTGGTTTGAAGAAGATCCCAATTTAAGGAAGATGAACCAAAACTATAAAAACATCAAATGTTTATTGTTATTGCACTGGATTGGGAAGATAATGCTGAAATCTGTGACTCAGAATGGCTTAAATTGCTAAGAAGACTTTCTTCTCTTTTCTTTTTCTTTCTTTCTTTCTTTCTTTCTTTCTTTCTTTCTTTCTTTCTTTCTTTCTTTCTTTCTTTCAATGTCTATTTATTTTTGAGACAGAGAGAGACAGAGCATGAGCAGGGGAGGGACAGAGAGAGACAGAGACACAGAATCCAAAGCAGGCTCCAGGCTCTGAGCTGTCAGCACAGAGCCTGACAAGGGGCTCAAACTCATGAACAGTGAGATCATGACCTGAGCTGAAATCGGAAGTTTAACTGACTGAGCCACCCAGGTGCCCCAGAAGACTTTATTTTCGAATGTAAACATTAATATCTATTATTTTTTTAAAGGATATTTTCTTTTTACTCTGTTTAGGAATGGCTACTTTCTAGTACCTACTATTTCTTTTCATCTGTAAGAATTTTCAGTGACTTAACACACCAGACTGCTCTGTTTTTCCTTGGTCAGTTCTGTCTAGGATGAGGAGTGGCTTATATGATTGAGGAAGGCACTGAGTGATACCCATCCTTTATCTCCTTCCTTCTGCAGAAAGTCTCTTTCCCATAGGAAATGTGTGTTTTCTCTGCTTCTCCTTGTCCTATAATTAAATGGGCAGCATTCCCACCCTCCTAGTGAGGAGATGGCTTAGCGCTGCATATGACTAGATGAGGAGGAAAGTTATGTTGATTCTAGGGTTAAGAATTGGAAAATGCACTTCCTTGCATAACTAGGTTATGTTTTTAAATTTCTCCTTTATTGGTAATAACATGAACATGGGTATTTTGGTCTTTGTAGTGCCTCACTTTTATTTCTTAGCTGGTGCTGAATTTCCATAGGGATAAAGGATGCTGTCTACAGGAATCCTTTTTGCTTTCCAGGAGAACAATGACAAGTTTAATGAACTTACCCACATTTTTGTATATTTCAAATTTATTTTCTTCACTTATGTCTTGATTTACATGTGTATTTCTTTCCTTAAATTAACTGAAATAATAAACATTGTCAGTAACACATGAAGGAAAAAGTATTTGCGGGGTGGCTGTTGATAAAAGTGATGAAAGCTTTCAGCCAAGTTTGGGAGAAGTGGAATGGCGTGGAAATAAGAGGAAATTGATTATTGTGATCTGTTAGAGAGGGAAAGAAAATATATGTGAGGAGTACCTATAGTCCAGGTAGATTCTGCTACTGTGGGTAACATTTTATGTGGCAGAGATGTCCTAGATGTTGCTCAGCCAATTTCCTCTTTCTGAGTACTCAGATTAAAGAAAAAAAAAAAAAACTGCCTTTCAGGTAAGCTCCAGTTGTGTGAATGAGTTCTGATCAAAGGGATGTGAGTGAAAATGATGTCAACTATTTCTAGGCATGCTTCTTTTCTTTTTTCGATGCCTTCAATAAGCCTTCATTTTCTTTATAATGACTGGGTTTTATTTTTTGTTATCTGAGGGAAGATAGGTCTGGTAAGATCTTACTCAGCCATTACCACATGTCAACTTTTAAATGGGTTTATAGTTCATGTATGTTATTATATCTAGGAAGCTTTATTTTCTAAAATTTCATATTGTGACTGCTTTCCAGGGTTGCAGTTCTATCGAGCACTAAAAGAAGATCATAATATCTTAAAATTCCGTACCTGCATTTATATAATCACGCATGGTGGTTCTATTATGATAGACAATCCTTTTCTGCATATGGTGGAATCGTATAAAATGTGTGTAGTGGAGTTCAAAAAATAAAAGAGGGCAGCAGTCACAATAGTTATTTATTTTGCACCAGGGAATTTTGCCGTGGATGCATTTTCTGCAATATAAATCACATCTCAAAAGTAAACAAGTGAAGCATCAAAAGGCATAAAACGGGATTGGAGCATGCAGAGAGAAAGATAGAAGACAAGGCTGTCCAATTTGCCATGGACAAAATCTTGGAGTTTGACAGTTATCTTCTAAATATATTTTACACTTAAAGTAAATGCCGAAGTGTTTTATCATCATGTGTGTTCCTTGGCATAAAACCTATTTGAGAAAGCAAACACATATATATTAGAATTGGAAGTCTGAGGTATTCATTTTCCATTACAAAAAAGGATATTATTTCCCAGATTTGTTTCATCTTTGAAATCTTATGAATGCAACCTGACTTCTTTTTCCCCTTTGAATCTACGAAATCTGTTCTATCAAGGGTCAGTTCTCTTGAGAATTTTGTTTGTATAGTAGTTTTTTAATTTAATATTTTTTAAATTTTTAAAAATTAAAAAAAAATTGTTTAATGTGAGTGGCGAAGGGACACAGAGAGAAGGAGACACAGAATCTGAACCAGGCTCCAGGCTCTGAACTGTCAGCACAGAGCCTGACGCGGGCCTCGAACTCACGAACTACTAGATCATGGCTTGAGCCAGAGTCGGACGCTTAAGCAACTGAGCCACCCAGGTGCCCGTATTTATGTAGTACTTTCTGTTGCAGAAATTTAATGTTCCAGAATGATATTACTTGAAAAGGAGTACACATTATATGTTTTGGTAAGGACTATCTGATGTTTACAAGAATTCAGATGCTTAATTTCTGATACTAAGTTTGTTTTTTCAGAGATATCCTAATATAAGAGATAAACGAGGGGATCTTTTAGAACTGTGTGAGTGTTTGCACATATGTGTATTTAGAGAAAGAAACAGGTGGGGTTAGCGTAGCTTTATTTATTTTTTTTCAATATTCATTACAGATGAAACTTTGTAGTACATTAGAGTGTTACTAAGAAAAATTCATTGGCTTGGTGGTCTATACCTGGGGCTTTCTCTTTTATCTTTATTTTACAGAATATTTTACAGAGAGTTTCTTAACCTTATCTTTGAAATCATTAAAGTAAAATCAGTGATATTTAGTTTTATACTGAATCAGTGTTAATTGAACCATTCTTGTTCAGGTTTCTCTGATAAAATAATTTGTCCTATGAATAATGCTTGAATTGAAACACATGAAAAAATATGACTTTTCTAAAAAAGAGATAATTATTTGCTGCTGACTTTAAAAATACTAAAATAAGGGGCACCTGAGTGGCTCAGTCCCTTAAGGTCCAACTTCAGCTTAGGTCATGATCTCATAGTTCGTGAGTTCAAGCCCCTCATCAGGTTCTGTGCTGACAGTGCAGAGCCTGGAGCCTGCTTTGGATTCTGTGTCTCCCTCTCCCTTTGCCCCTGCCCGTACTCACATTCTCTCTCTCTCTCTCTCTCTCTCTCTCTCTCTCTCTCTCTCTTCCCCCCCCCAAAATAAATAAACATTAAAAAATTTAAAAAGAAGACAAAATAATATGCTTTTTATTGTTCCATTGTGACTAGCATGTGTTAAGTGTTTATCAGGAAGTTATTATTTAACCAGAGAATTCTTAAGAACATCGCCTTCCTTTTCTGCTGTTCTATCCAGTAAAAGTAGATGTCCTGGTATTCTTTGATAATAATTTTTCTTAACAGATAAATACAAACCAAATTATTTGCAATATTTCTTGCTTATGAGATATTAGTTCTAAATGGCACATCGTGTACTCTTCCCAGTATCTAATGATAGTATGGTAGCAAGCGTGTTTCTGTGTGTGTGCGTGTGTGTGTGTGTGTGTACATGGGCACACAGCCATATGCATATGAGGTATGTAGAACTTTATACAGTGTGTACTTTGAGGAGTGGTCTGTAAAGCACCAAGAGTGAAGCTCATCCACTTTCACAGAATAATACGATCTGCCTCTGTCTTACTCTGTCTTTGATTCTTCTCTTCAAATCTCCTTCCCTTTTGACTTACACTTCTTAGATACCAGGATGAAGAATGGTAGATGTTGAGAAGCACTTTTTGCTTTTTATATCATCCTTTTCCAATAATCATTTACTACTTCCTCCTTTAAAAAAATCCAGTACCTTATAAAATAATCTTTGCATGAACGCTCCCCCAAATGTAGAGATGGCATTATGGTTAACCATGTGACAATCAGTGGGGGCCACAGATGTCAAAGACAGCTTAGCTTCATATAATAATGTTTAGGTAAGAATAGAGTTTTGTGGATTCCTTTTACATTTCTTTAGGCTTCTATGTACATCTTTTTGTTGTTGTTGCAAAGTTTTATTCAAATTTAAAATCCACTTTCCCATTGATTTTCATTTTGGCTTCAGGTAATTTGGGAGATAAATTGGTTGGGTTTTTTCCACTCACTCTCCTGGTTAAATAGATACCAGGTTTTGTCATGTGAGGACCCTGGTTCCTGTTTCTTTAGTGTCTGAGATTAAGCTGGTAGATAGATCCAGCTGCCTTATTAATCATATAAACCAAATTAGTCTTTGAGTTTGTGGATAAAATAGACATTGTAACACATATTGGAGTACATTTCTGGATAGCAAATCGTCCCATTTAAAATGATTAATTTTGATGTTATTAATGTGTTTATATATGTACATATATGATACTTTAATTTTTATATTATGGCTTTCAGAGTTAAAAGACAATTATTTTTTTTGTTTCCTGATGTGTCCCAGTCACTTTGAACAATGCCTATCACTAATAGATAATATTTGTTGAATATACAAATAATTTCTGAAACGTGGATACATAGATTGAAGTTTAACAATCCAAGTGTAGGATTCCTTAAACATTTTTGGTTCTGCTCTTTGCTTATTTGTATATTATTCTTTTTCTGCCAATATCATTTTTTTAACATTTATTTTTGAGAGACAGAGACAGAGTGTGAGCGGGGCAGGGGCAGAGAGAACTGGAGACACAGGGTCCGAAGCAGGCTCCAGGCTCTGAGGTGGCAGCACAGAGCCCCACGTGGGGCTTCAACCCACAAGCCATGAGATCATAACCTGAGCTGAAGTCAGACACTTAACTGACTGAGCCACCAGGCACCCCAGTTAGCCAATGTCATTTTTATTAATGCTTTATGTATGTGTGGGTGGGTAGGTAGATAGCTAGAAAGATAAATATGGTTAGGTGGAAATTTTAGACTTCATTTGTTAAATGATGTATACTGCCTCAGCACTGCCTTGGTAGCTGAATATGGAGAAGACAGATCAATAGCAGTGTGCCTACATATGAAATAAGAATACTCACAAAGTCAGTAGGGAAAAATCCCATTTAGCCATTTACCCATCCATCCATCTCTGTCTGTGTATCTAGGTGTGCATCTATCAATCAGATATCTACCTATTTCTGTGTATCTCTGCATAGCATAGCTTCTTATTTTGTTCTTGAATATGGATGTATCATGTAAGCATACACGTATATACATGTCTGTATCCTGAAACTTTCAAATCCTGAAAGATTTGAGTGATGTCTTCAATATGTAAGGATAAAGAGATCAGGGGAATTGCTGGACTTCTATGTTTTTGAGGTACTGACAGATAATGAAGTTGAGTTGGGAGGTCAGTTATTAGAGTTGGCATGGGAGTTTGAAGAACATAGTTTCTGAACATTTGTTCACTGATTATAAAGTTTGGGAAATGGTATAACTTTACTATAAAATACTATTTCTAATGTAATAGAATGTGTATATTCGTTAGAAATGTACAATCAGAATAAACCTTTCAAGTAAGTTTATTTTCATATACAGCTTAGAAACTATATTTAAAAAACCCCAAGTATTTGTTACATTAGCCAATAAGTGACTATAAAGAATTTTTGACCCTAAGGGTTAAAGATGACTTTTTATTTTTATTTTTTTATTTTGATTTATGTTTATTTCTTTAATGTTTATTTTTGAGAGAGAGAGGGAGAGAGGCAGAGTGTGAATGGGGGAGGGCAGAAAGAGAGGGAGACAGAATGTGAACCAGGCTCCAGGCTCTGAGCTGTCAGCACAGAGCCTGATGTGGGGCTCGAACTCACTCACAAGCTATGAGATCATGACCTGAGCTGAAGTCAGACGCTCAAACGACTGTGCCACCCAGGCTCCGCAAAGACGACTTTTTAGATATCCACAAGAAGAAATTAAGGAGATAAATGACAAATCCCCCAAATCTTCATCGTTAATTTTTGAAATTTTATTTTTTAAAGTGCATAAGTTTGAAATGTGTAAACATCGATAATACTGAACGTTAGCTATCATATAGACTATTCTACTAGCTTAAGTCACTATGCACAAATGACTTTATAACAGTGACTAATGTTTTAAGGTCATAGGACAGTATATTTTACTCTTCTCACCCATTTTTCTGAAGCACAATTGGAAGTTTGTTTCATAAATTAATTTAGTTTTGTTAGATGCATGTATTTCCCCATGGGTAGCTCATTGTCTTTTATTATTTATACTAGCTAGATGTCATTTATGTGATGTCTTAAAGTATCTTGGACATTTTAATATGAATTGCACACTATTGTTCTAGGCATCTTTAAAAATTCACAATGCTTTCTTACAACTTTCAAAATGTCTTTCAAATGTCTGCCACATTTGCCACGTTTTAATTACACCTTTTCTGTTCTATTTTTATGTAAGCTTCTTTCATCTGTTTATATAAGCATTAGAATTCTTATCCCTACTCTAAAATCTATATTTATAAATTCATGGACTTTGTCTCTACTAGACACACTAGAGGGCTTTTGTGTTTATTAGTCTGAAAGACTGGGCTCAAGAAAGCTCATTTTTAATGCTTAGTGTGATAAATACTTGAATTGGCAAGTACGTGTCTTACTAGAAGAGTAAACTCCTTCAGGACCCATTATTCTTAGAAGCAGTGTTCTTAGAGTAATCTTAAGGAACAATTTCTGTAAACGATTGGTGATGTATTGTATATGATACCAGTTAGAATTCATGCTGATCTGATTGGACCACATCTTTTCCTCAGTAAAATACAGGTTTTCAGAAATACTGTTTGATCTATGTTTACAATTGAGTTTGCAAGTTTTAACTTGATGTTATGGTAAATATCTTTATCACATTTTTCTCAGGTTATGATGGGATTTTAAGGAAAACGTAAGACTGTTAAATTTGCTTACATATCCAGGGGACCTTGAAGTTACTTATACATGACAGATTTATTTATTATAATCTAATACTCCATTTTTTGAGGGAAGATTTCATGTTCTGAATCCTTGTTCTGATTTTTTCCCACAAGATTAAAAGCTTATATAGTTACTTTAATTATTGTACAAATTCTTTTGTTCTTGGTTTTTTATCTTGCTTGGTAAAATGCAAGATGACAAAGTAGATTATAGAATGACCAACATGGTTCCATCCTTACTAACCCTGGGCCAGAAGGGCCCTGCTCTGAGCTCTTTGCTTTATGGAAACACCTTATTGTTCTCCTCTGGCTGTGCCTTCCTCATGGGGCAAGGAGTCTCATAGGACCAAACAAAATTTCTCTGCTAGAAATTTAGACACGATTCGTTTTTACGTTCATTCAGTGAAAACTTTATTGAGTGTCCAGTAACCAGGAGTTTTTTTTTTTTTCATTTCTTAGCTCAGAGAAGATTCTCAGAGTGCTGTCATTATTTCAAAGTATTTCAATTTTACTATAATAAAAAAAATAAGCTGCACTTTATAACAAATGTATTTATTTTTCCAGGGGAGAAATTTTGTTGTGCCCATATAGAGTCACAGCCTCTATCCCCATTCTCTAGAGCATACTCTGAAACCCTCAACTTCCTGCCTGTTTGGCCCAAACCCACTTCTAGAGACTATTTAAATATATTCCTCAGGTCCATCTTTCTGAGGGCAGATCTCACTGCTAGTGTTTGAATGTAGCCTGAAGGTTTCCAAGGAGTTGGCTCTGTGCAGGGCATGTATAACTGAAGCTGGAGGTATAGGCTGGGTGTTCCATCTTCCTGTGGACAGACCACAACACATGTATGCATACACTGAGCCTCTTTTAAATTTTTTCTTTTTAATTTTATTTGAAAGACATGGGGAGAGAGAGAGAGAGAGAGAGAGAGAGAGAGAGAGAGAGAGAGAGAGAGAATGGCAGAGGGAGAGACATCAAATCTCAAGCAGGCTCCATGCTCAGTGCAGAGCCTGACATGGGGCTTGATCCCATGACCTGAGTCAAAGTCAAGAGTCCTATATTCAACTGACTGAGTCACCTAGGCATCCCATGAGCCTCTTTAAAAGAATGTGTACAGGTGATGTATGGCTGGAACATAGAGGTGTGGGCTGGATATCCATCTTTCCAAGGATAGACTGCACTACAGATGTGACCACCTGAGGCTTAAGAATTCCAAGATATACATAGTTGTTTGCAAATATGGCATTTGGTAATGTGGGATGGATGTCCACACAAATGTGGGCATGGCCTTTTTCAGTACTAGGTAGAGCTGAGAGTGATCCTGGCTCTTCCTGTAGTGTTATGGCAGAGAACTTGGCAGAGAAAGTTCTAGACATCTAAATTCTATTAGGCAATTAACCTAATTGGAAGCATACTGATTAGGGAGTAGTGAATGATAATACCAGTATTAAGTAGGAAAGTCTCTTTGTCATGGTAAAAGAATAGAACTTATTTTATTAAACAGTTTTTTAACTTGGTTTATAACTTTAAATATTTCGACTTATGATATAGGGCCTTCTATTTGTAGGGTGGCCACCCCAGGCCCTACAAATGGTAGGAGTTGGTCTGGACAGTGGTTCCAAATTCTTTTTTCCAAGGGCAATATTTACATTTTATTAAAGACCTGAATTCGTTTTACTTATAGGATGATAGATCTTACAGGCAACTTTGAGATCATTTGGTTTGTTTCTCCCCCCTAGAATAGAAAGTCACTTTGTAGAATCATGACAGATGCTTTATTCTGCCTCTGTTTTAATATGTTTAGACATTGGCATCTTAACAGTTTACAAAACAGTACTCCCAATTATTTCTTTAATGTAAATAAAAACAACATTTTAAAATATTTAATTCTTTTTTCCCTCCATTTGTTCACAAGAAATAGAGCTCAGTGTCCTTATGTCCAGCCTAAGCCAAGAATCAGTGCTGGAACCATCGTGTCTGCAATGAGACTTTCGAATAGGGATGGGAATTTACTGATTTTTCTTAGGTAGACTGTGCACACTTTATGTAATTTTATACACACCATTCATTTTTACATTCATTCTATGAAGATTTGTTGAGTGTCTAATACCCAAGGACTTTTTTTTTTTCATTCCTTAGCTCAGAAAAGATTCTCAGAATGCTGTCATTATTTCAGAGCATTAATTTCAGTTTTACTAGAATAAAAAAAATATGCTGTGCTTTAAAACAAATGTTTATTTTTCTAGAGGAGAAAATTTGTATACTGACTAAGAAATTTCTCATTCAGGCATTGCATCTCCCTTAAATTTATTTTATTAAAAACTTTGCTGACTTGGAAGAACAATGTTATGATGCTCTGTCTTTCTAAGAGTTTATGAAGGAAACAAGTTCAGTAGATTGTTAAACAGAATGTAAATGTCAAAATGTAATTGAAACAGAAACTCTGAGGAATCTACACAAAAATATTAGAACTAATAAATAAAAAAGTATAACAAGGTTGCAAAATACAAGATTATACAAAAGTAAACTTATTTCTATATCAGAAATGAAAGTTCCAAAAATGAGTGAAAAGAATAACTCCATCTACAATAGCATAAAAAGGAATAAAACACTTAAGAATAAGTTTAATAAAAGAAATGTGAGTATTGCATACTGAAAGTTATAAAATATTGTTGAAAGAGTTAAAGACCTAAATAAATGTAAATGCATCCCATGTTCATGATTTGAAAGAATAAATATTATTAAGATGACAATGTTCCCTTATTGACCTACGAATAATGCTATCCCTATCAGAATTAAGCTGCTTTCTTGCATGAACTGGCAAACTAGTTCACATATTCATAAGAAAATCCAAGGGACCTAAATAGTCAAACCAATCATGAAAAAGAGGAACAAATTTGGAGAACTCATACTTCATGATTTCAAAACCAAAACTACAGCAATCAGGACAGTGTGATATTGACTGAAGATTACACAAATAGGGCACCTGGGTGGCTAAGTCGGTTGAGTGTCTGACTCTTGATTTAGGCTCAGGTCATGATCCTAGGGTCATGGGATCAAGTCCCACACTCGAGCCTGCTTAAGATTCTCTCTTTCCTTCTGCCCTTTCTCTCTCTCTCTCTCTCTCTCTCTCTCTCTCTCTCTCTCTCTCAAATAATAATAATAATAAAAAGATATACAGATCAATGGGATATATTTGAAATTCCAGAAACATATCTTCACTTATAGTCAACTGATTTTTGACAAGGGTGCCAAGAACATTCAATGTGGTACAGATAGTCTTTTTAAAAAATGGTAGTGGGATATCTGGATATCCATGCAACAGAATAAATTTGGACTCCTACTTCACACCATGCCAAAAAATGAATTCAACATGTAACAAAGACCTAAATTTAAGAGCTGAAAGTATAAAATTCTTATGGGGAGTAAACTTTTGTAACAATGAATTAGGTAGGCACTGGGTTATTATATATGACACAGAACGTAGATGACAAAAAAAAAAAGGATAAATTGGACTACATCAGAATTCACATTTTTGGGTGCAAATGATATCATCGAAGAAGTAAAAACATATAGATTAGGAGAAAATTACTTGTCTGATAAAGAACATGTATCCAAGAATGTAAAGAACTCTTACAACTCAATAATAAAAAGAATCCAATCAAACATGTGCAAAGTATTTTAGACGTTCCTCCATAGAATACATGCAAATTACATGTAATCACATTAAAATATGCTTAACATAATTAGTTATTAAAATGCAAATCAAGGGCACCTGGGTGGCTCAGTCAGTTGAGCATCTGACTCTTGATTTCGGCTCAGGTCATGGTTTCATGGTTTGCGGGTTTGAGCCCTGCATTGGGCTCTGTACTGATGGTGCAGAGCCTGCTTGGAATCTGTCTCTCTCTCTTTCTCTGCCCCTCCTCCTCCTCTCTCTCTGTCTGTCTCTCTCTCTGTCTCTCAAAATAAATAAACTTAAAAAATTTAAAAATGAAATCAAATTCATAATGATATACAGCTTCACACACACTAGGATGGCTAAAATAAAGAAAGGCAACAAGTGTTGATGAAGATGTGGAGAAGTTGGAACTCTTATACATTGCTGGTGGGATTTTAAAATGATACAGTAACTTTGGAAAGCAGTTTGGCGGTTCCTCAAATGTTAAGGATATAGCTACTGTTTGAATAATTCTACTCCTTGGAATCTATCCAAGAGAACTGAAAATGTATATCCACACAAAAACTTGCACACAGATGCTCGCAACAGCATTATCTATTTTATTGAAATAGTAGAAACAACCCATATGCCCTTGAACTGATGGATCGGTAAACAAAATGAGGCATATCCATACAATTGAATATTATTTGGCTGATAAAAGGACTGATGCATGCTACAAAACAAATGATCTTGAAAACACAGTAAGTGAAAGAAGCAAGGCACAACAGAGTACGTGTTGTAGGAGTCCATTTTTTCTAAAAAGTTTAGAATAGGCAACTCCACAGAGCCAGAAAGTGGTTACTGGTTGCCAGGAGCTGCAGTGAGGGGAGCAGAAGTTTTGACTGCTAATGGGCATGGAGTTTATTTTTTTGGTGAATGAAATGTTTTACAATTTGATGGTGGTGATGGTTTCACAACTCTGTCAATGTATTTAAAAAATCTCACTGAATTGTAACTTTGAAAGCGTCAATTTGGGGTTCCTGGGTAGCTCAGTCAGTTAAGCATCTGACTCTTGATTTCAGCTCAGGTCATGATCTTACAGTTTGTGAGTTAGAGCCCCGCATAGGGCTCCATGCCGACAGTGCAGAACCTGCTTAGGATTCTCTCTCTCTTCCTATCTCTCTGCCTCTCCTCTGCTCTCACTCCCAAAATAAATAAACTTTTTTTA
Organism: Prionailurus bengalensis; assembly: GCF_016509475.1. Taxonomy (NCBI): domain Eukaryota; kingdom Metazoa; phylum Chordata; class Mammalia; order Carnivora; family Felidae; genus Prionailurus; species Prionailurus bengalensis. The sequence continues at coordinate 55,942,128 of NC_057349.1, read as the reverse complement.
AAAAGAAAAAAATTAAAAAAAAACTAAAAGCGTCAATTTTATGGTGTGTGAATTATAATCTCAAGCTTGATAGATATAGATTTATATAGATTTATAAATATATGGATAGCTATCTTTATATGTAATATTTATACATCTAATATCTATATAGCTAATTATCTATATCTATACCTAGATATATCTCCTCCCAAAAAATGTAACTCAAGGAATCCTGTCTAACTCATCCACTTTGTCACACACACACACACACACACACACACACACAAAAATCACTTTTTATTTATAAAATACTGTTTTGACACAGGAATACTTCCTCTTTTACCACAGCTGAGATTTGGAAATAAAGACGCCAAGTTTCAGCTATCTAAACAGTCAGGTTAAGTCTGTGAATAACTAACATAAATAAATGCTGTGCAGGATAGAGTGAAATAGGTTCTCTCTTATCCTGTTGACTCTTCCTTTAACTTTAGTTCCAGTGAGTCTCCAGTTGAGGACTACAATGTAAGCATGATGTTTTCTTCTACAGGTAGATTCATGGACATCAAGAATTACAATGACAGCAATAAAAGTATATCAAGTAATATTGTAAGCAATTTAGTTGTTATTGCCATTAGCACAAAGACAACAGCATGAAGTAATAATATTATTATCTGCATGTGATAGATGAAGAAAATAGGGCCCTATTTGTTAGGGCACTCTTAACCATTATAATATAGGATCCGAGCAATAGCAAACTTGATAAGTAAAAATGGGAAAAAGATTAAGTCACTAAAGAGAAAATATCTCAAATCAAGTTAACATCTAGCTCTTGAAATAGAGGACCAAATAATTATATTGAACCTGTCCACCCTGTAGACATCACATTCTATTTTTGCATTAAAGACTCAGCACATGTCAGAATTTGAAGATCCTTCAGATTTGTGAAGGGAAAAAAATATCATTTGTAGATAATGAAGCTTGGTACTAAAAGTGTAAATGGACTTGCTCAAGGTCAAGTAGTAAAGTACTGGGCCATCTTAGTAATAATGGTCATGGTTAATTCCTAGTTTATAATCATATGGCTTTGATAAAATGGGCATATTTTGGCTACCTGTGTTTGGCACGGGAATAGTAATGAAAACCGAACTTCGTGTTCTAGGACATTGTCAAAATGGTAACAGGCAACAAAGAGAAATGAGAAGCTTTTCAACTCTTGTTTGTGTCTTCATATATTTATTTATTTAATTTTTTTTGATCTTCATATATTTAAAAAAGGAAAATGTCTAGTGTGACAAGGGGAGTGCAAAACATGTGACACAGTAGAAAGAAAACAGGAGACAGTTGCACCTTCTTGGGTTCCTCCAGAGTGGCTGGTACAGTTGTGTCTGTTGAGGACAGAAATCTCAAGATCCAGATTTCCAAGTCTACCATCAGCCACCCGTTCCCACATACTACTGAGTGAGCAATGAAAAAAAATTGTTAACTGGGATTTTGCCACACAATCACTTTCTGGTTTATCATATGAAAACCTGTGCCATTTGTGAGATGTATGGATCTATTGAGATTAAATTCAGACTGAGTGCCAACAAGACACTGGTGCCTTTTCTTTAGGACCACGGCTTAAATTCATTTCTCAAGGATTTATTGCTTTGTTGATGAGGAGAGACAGAGGAGGGCAGGCTCAAAGAAAATAAAACATTTCTCACTACATCTAAAGAAGAGTAACCAAAGACAGGCCCTTAAGTGTGCATTTTGTTCAGGACCACACCATTGTGGTAAGAGGCCCGTTTTATTATTTCATCTGCATAAGAATAACTAAAAAGAGGATAGCAAGACTGAATGGAAAGTAGAATATCATCTTTAAGCACTATAGAAACTTTGTTTTCTAATGTGGCCCTGATTATTCGACTTTGATTTATTAGATGAGTTTCTCTCTTTAAAATTGGTTAAAGATGATTGGGGTAAAGAGAAAATGTGGGCAAACTTTTTCTAGAGAATAGAAATTAGCCCAAACACCAAGTCCATAAATTATACCCTCTCCAATTTTTAAAGCAATCCACCAAAGTAGGAACTTATATATACCAAAGTAGGAATTTATGAATACACACACATTTATATATATGGAATCTCTTAATTCCTTCTATATACTAATGTCATAATTGAATATTATTTGCATATATTATATTCAACAATAGCGTTGATGCTAAGGAAGAGGACTTTGAATTATAGTTATGCCATTCGTAAATACTGCATATATATTTAATAAACTTCTAAATTTGCCTTTGATAGTTTGACTACTGAAATACACAAATAAGAAACTGGGCATGATATGAACACCAGTAAAATAAGAATTGTTTCACCATGATACTTGCAATTATTAGTCACTAGATAATTAGCAATTGAAGACAGAATGTTACTTCTTTTTCTCCTTCCCAATGACATACATAATAAGAGACTCTCGGTAACATTTGCTGAATGAGAGAAAGTATTGGACAAAGAAATTGTGTCCCAACATGATGAATGTGAGGCGGGTCATATTCAGTTCTATTTAAATACCTTCTGATATTGGCATATTAGGAATTTTTAACTCCAGTGAATAATAGCTCACCTTTATTCAATTCAGGAAAATTGATTTTCAAGCACAAGGAATGCCTAATGTAATTAGACTTTTGAACATCTTGAAAATAAATTAATACAAATTCGAGCACATCTGGGTGTAGTATTTCTGTAAAATTAGTCTAAATGGTGAATAAATGCTGATTTAGATAATTAACACAGTAAAAGTAGACTCAGGAAAAAGTCTCTTAATTTGAACCAAATGAATGTAACTTGAGCTGCTGATTTTAAATGTGTTGTTTTCTTTTTATGAAGATAGTGTATCTCTAAGTGTCTATGGCAGAAGTAAAGTCTCATACTTTTCCTCACAAACATAGGATAGATGTTCTACTCGTTGTGTAGAAATGACTATAGTTGAATATGAATATGAAAAAAATCAGAAATAACTTAGTAATGACTACAGACTCTTCCCACTTAACATTAGTAATACATTTAAAAAAATAAAGTACATTGAATAAAAATGCTGAGACCTTACTTTCCAATATTTTACATAAAAACATTATAATGCACATCATATCAACTCAAAAGCTTCAACCTGTTTTCTAAAATATAACTCAAATTATAGCTAAACAACAATGTTATAAGTAACAAGAAGTCATATTTGGTTGTAACATGCCTAAAATATCACTTGAACACTAAACGATAAGGCTGTAAAAAAAGTTGTGCTGAATACTTTATCCTCTCTTTTAGATGTTACTCCCCCTTTCTTTAGGCTTTTCAAAACATATAGATGAGATTAAAACCACTCCAGAATATAAAAATGTTGTATTACATTTTGTGGAAATAAATATGGATTTTAAAAGGATATTTTATGCTTTGTGAAAATGAATAGAAGTTTCCCCATGTAAACAACAGTCAGTGCGTTTGAAAGTCACATATGTTCTAAGAAATTTTTGTATTAAAACCAAGAAAAATTTTTCTAGAACAATTTATTCTGACACACAGTCTGGTGAGTATTCTGATTTTGAGCTTATATTTCATTGTCCCTTGTCCATTGTAATGAGTGCTGGAAGTGAAGAAAAAACATGATGTTGTCCTGGCCTCAAGGAAGCCACAGTTTAATAGGGGAAAACACTCATAAATAACACATTACAAAGTGATAGGAGCACTATTAAAGTGTACTGAGGGTAACCCAGGATTGGGGAAATCCTGCAAAATGAGTGTTCAATCTGGGCCTCCATGAAAGAGGAGTTCTTCACCGGTAGAGGAGGGAGGAAAAATCGTGAGTGAAAGCCCAAGGACTCTGAAAGCACATGGTTTGCTTCGGGTATGTGTGATGATAGAATGCAGTGTTTTCTTCAGGATGGCAAGACCCAAGACTAGAATGTGGCAAGAGAGGAGGAAGGAATGGTTTATCAATTTGTAGTGACAGAAAACATTAAGAATGTAACCTTCAGGCAGTGAGAGGCAGGTACCTGTTAGAGTGGTGACACTCATTCATTCAACCTAGAGAATCTGAATGCTCAGTATAGCTAGGGAATAACCAATACAAACACCACACTCCAGCAGAAAAGGGGAATGTGTAATGCTCAAATCCGTGTTTTCAAAATAGAGCTCAGATGTGAAAGATTAGTTATGCGTGGGTCTTCAAGGAAACTAGTTGAAAGCCCCTTGCCATGGGTGAGAATGGACGGCAAAGGGATCGGAGTAGTGGTGGAGCACCAGGAGGGGAGAAGCTGGATTTGGGAGGAGGCCCGAAGATGGCATTAATAGGGCTTGGTGACTACCGCAGGTAGAATGGTGAGGAGCAGGGAGGAACCAATGTTTAAATGGTTAAGAATGTGTTCTCATTCTTGTGTGACTGCAAAGATTGTAGTGGAAGGGAAGACGGAGAGAGAATAGGCTTTAGAGCTAAGGGGAACCCAGTTTGAGGTATACTGAGTTTTACCTATATAATTTTAGAGTGGAAATATAAAGTAAGAAGTAAAGAGAAGGAGAAGAAGAGATTTGAAACTCAGGGAGGTAGGTTGGGCTTGACGTCTGAAAAAGATGAAAGATGGTAGATACAGATCATGGCCATGGCTAAGGTCATCTGGAAGTGTGCTTGGTTCAGGTCACCTCAAAGAAAGTGATTTAATTCTAAGGATAGAAAGGGGAAATCAGGTGGAAGGAGCTGCATTACAGGAAGGTCTCAGAAAGCTTAGAACAGGGTTCAGGAAGGCAATGAGTCAGAGTAGCTGTCGGGGGAGACTTCTTACTCACTATATCCACATCCTCTCCACCTTATTCTCTCATAAATCTACTTCAGTGAGTGATTTTCATCATTCTTAGAAAGATCGCCAGCATCCTTCACCTTGCCAAGTCCAGTGATCAAAATGCAGTTTTCATTAATGAAACTTCTCAGTGGGATCAGTTGATTTCTTTCCCATGCCTTTTTTTTTTTAATGTTTTATTTATTTTTGAGACAGAGAGAGACAGAGTACAAGCAGGGGATGGGCAGAGAGAGAGGGATACACAGAATCTGAGGCAGGCTCCAGGCTCTGAACTATCAGCACAGAGCCTGATGCGGGACTCAAATTTGTGAACCTTGAGATCATGACCTGAGCTGAAATCCGATGCTTAACAGACTGAGCCATGCAGGGGTTCTGATTTCTTTCCCATTCTTAAGGTGTTTTCTGCACTTGAATTTTGTGCTTTGCATTTTCCTGGTTTTGCAACTGTTCAACAAAACAAAACAAAAACATACAATCCCCAAAGGTGTTACTTGACCGAGTTCCCAAACTGGTGCTTGCTACAAAATCTAACTGCAGTTTTAACCTCCCCCACAGAGATAGTCTTAATAGGTAAGTCAGGAATTTTTCAGACTGCACCAGTGAGGCTGCCACAGGGATCCTCTCCACCCCCAAAGAAAGATGAGGTTATCTCCATGATAAGACACCTTGCTTTTCCCCTAGAAAGCCCTCCCTGGACCAATCCTTTTCTTTTGCTAATAACTTACTTGCCCCTACCCTTCTATAAAAACCTTCCATTTTGTACAACTCCTTGGAATGTGCAATAGCAAGTACAATAACTCTTTACTTGCTAGATGGGGTGCTGCCCGGTTTATGAATAATTTAATAAAGCCAATTAGACCTTCAAATTTACTGGGTTGAGTTTTGTTATTTAACACAACCTTTGCAATCCTTTGCTGGTTTCCCCTTCTTACTTCATCTGTTTAATCCATTTGCTCTCCTTTCTTCTATTCACTGGACTTAGTCCTTGGCAATCTTCTTTTCCCCATCCCAATCTACATCTATGAATTTGAGCATCAACCATGTGCTGATGTCTCAAAAATCAGTATGTGAATCCTCAACCTTTTCTGTGGGCTCCAGAATTACACCAACTTCCCATCATACATATCCACTTAGATGTTCCCTAACAATAATACAAGACAACTCATAATATTACCTACCAAGCCTGCTGTCTGCCAATCATTTTCATGTCTATAAATGCTGCTCTTCACCTACTTGCTCATGACAAAAACCTGAGAATCGTTGTTGATTCCTCCCTTTTTCTTAATTTTGTATTCCAATGTACAGCAAACTTCTACCTTCAGAATAATCCAACCAGTTTTTAGATCTCCACGTCTAATACCTTACTTAGCCTTCATAGTATCCCACCTGATCTCGGGTAACTACCTCACAACTGGTCTTCCTGTCTCCTCTCTGACCTTTCTACATAGGACTGCAGAATAGTCTCATGAGAACACAAATCAATCAGATCAAAATGGTGGTAAAATTCTTCAAACTCTTTGCATCACACTTAGTAGAAAATAAAAGTTCTATATCATGATGTATTATTTATTGTTTCATAATAAATTACCGCAAACATAACAGCTTAAAATGACTAACATTTATTATCTCACAGTTTCTGCAGGTAAGGAATTTGGGAGAAGCTTGAATGGGTGGTTCTGCCTCAGGGTCTCTGAAGAAGTTGCAGTCATCTGAAAGTTTTACTAGGGAAAGAGCATCTGCTCCCATATGTTACTATTAGCAAAAGGCATCCAGAACATGGGAACTCTACACAGGGCTGGTTGAGTGTCCCCATGACATGGCAGCTACTTTCTCCAGACACATGATATAAGAGAACAAGGGGGATAAAAACCACAAAATTTTGTATGACCTAATCTCAGAAGTCATACATCATCACTTCCGTCTGCCATATTTTATTCATAAAAACTGTGTTACTCGATCTACATACAGACTACAAGGCCTTCATGATATTACTCCTACCTCTCTCACCTTATCCTCTACCATTTTCTCCCATATTTCCACCACTCTAACTACATGGCCCTTATGACACTTTATTAAGTATGTCAAATTCTTTGCAGTCTCAGATGCTTTGCACTTGCTCTTCCCTCTGCCTGGAAAACTCTACACCTAGATGTTCATGAGTTTACCCCCTTACTTAACTCAGGTCTCTGATCAAGTATTACCTCCTTAAAGAGACCTCCCTTCCCTCCCTCCCTTCCTTGCTTCTTTCTTTCTTTCTTTCTTTCTTTCTTTCTTTCTTTCTTTCTTTCTCTTTTTAGAGAGAGAGAACAAGTGGGGGAGAGGGGCAGAGAGAGAGAGAGAGAGAGAGAGAGAGAGAGAATGAATCTCATACAGGCTTCATGCTCAGTGCAGAGCCTGATGCAGGGCTTGATCCCGTGGCCCTGGGATCATGACCTGAGCCTAAATCAAGAGTCATATGCTCAACCAACTGAGCCACCCAGGTACCCCAAAGACACCTTTTTAAATCACACCTATCTAAATATCACACCCTTCTCATCATTTTCTGTGCCATTATGTTTCTTTGAAACATTTATGCCCACTCAGATTATGTCAGAATTTACTTATCCACTTACTTTCTACCTTATTTATCTGTAAGATTTAAGAGGACAGAAATGCTCTCTCTCTGCTTCACTACAATGTATCTAGTTCCTGGAATGGCACCTGGTACACAATAGACTCTCAGTAAATATTTATTGAATGAAGGGGTGAGTGAGTGAGAAGATGAATGATCGGTTTTGTGGTTAAGAAGCAGCAAGCAGAGATATATGTTCTGCATTTGCTTTGCTGTGTGTAACTTTGTGTGTGTGTAATGTAGCAAGAATTAAAATAAAAACGTTGAATGCATTCAGAGAAGAGGGCCAAACCAGGAAGAATGTGAATGGATATATTTGGAATGAGTAGTAATAAAATACTCTATTTTTTTTAAAAGGTATTAATTTTAAACCTTAAGACTTTGTATCTGACACTTTACAAGGTTGAAAAAAAATTAACTTGACCTCTCGTGTTTTGTGAAGCACCACTGCTTAGTGTTAGGTGACAATACTATCCAAAAGCTGCAACATATTTTTGACGAGGTTTCAACAAATTAATTCCACACCCTGTTCTTACTATCACTATGGGATTATTTTTCTTATTCTTTTTCATTTTGTCCTATTTCTCATTTAAATCAATACATATGATATTACAAACATATACGTAATGATATTAGTCTGGTAAAGAAAACACAGACATGTAAGTCATGGATGTGCCCTCAATAATTAACAGTCTACCTAAAGACTAGGTGTAATCATGTGAAATAGGATAGTATTGGCTGTCATGATCTGTTAATAATGGAAAAGACTTCAGTGAAACCCTATGCCCTGCCATCAAATGCCAACAGTTTTATGAGGATATTACACCTGTTTTACAAGCAAACAATGCATCACAAATTTTTTTTTCAATATATGAAGTTTATTGTCCAATTGGTTTCCATACAACATCCAGTGCTCATCCCAAAAGGTGCCCTCCTCAATACCCATCCCCCACCCTCCCCTCCCTCCCACCCCCCATCAGCCCTCAGTTTGTTCTCAGTTTTTAAGAGTCTCTTATGCTTTGGCTCTCTCCCACTCTAACCTCTTTTTTTTTTTCCTTCCCCTCCCCCATGGGTTCCTGTTAAGTTTCTCAGGATCCACATAAGAGTGAAACCATATGGTATCTATCTTTCTCTGTATGGCTTATTTCACTTAGCATCACACTCTCCAGTTCCATCCACATTGCTACAAAGGGCCATATTTCATTCTTTCTCATTGCCACGTAGTACTCCATTGTGTATATAAACCACAATTTCTTTATCCATTCATCAGTTGATGGACATTTAGGCTCTTTCCATAATTTGGCTATTGTTGAGAATGCTGCTATAAACATTGGGGTACAAGTGCCCCTATGCATCAGTACTCCTGTATCCCTTGGGTAAATTCCTGGCAGTGCTATTGCTGGGTCATAGGGTAGGTCTATTTTTAATTTTTTAGGAACCTCCACACTGTTTTCCAGAGTGGCTGCACCGATTTACATTCCCACCAACAGTGCAAGAGGGTACCCGTTTCTCCACATCCTCTCCAGCATCTATAGTCTCCTGATTTGTTCATTTTGGCCACTCTGACTGGCGTGAGGTGATATCTGAGGCATCACAAAATTTTTAAGTAAACAAAGTGAACTCAACTAGTCCATGTACAGGATCACCGCCTAGCAAATAGAAAATTTTTAGAAAACACTAGGTATCATCCTTCTTGATGTCAAGTGTTATACAACTGAGAAGTTACAGATACTATATACTATGTTATGAAGCCTATGAGTTTGAGAATATATTAGGATGCCCTTTCTACAATTTGATTCCCATTTTAAGGTGGGTTGGTGGGTGGGTAGGAGGGAACAGATGGAGCCCAGAATGCTGACCGTGACTCGTTCAAGGTCATTGAGCTAGGGTGTGGCCTTGTGTTATGACTGAAAGGTAGTACTGACTGAATATGCAATACACGAATTGAATGGTAGGAGTTCACAAAGAGAAATCCCCATGAGTTACTCTGTACTCCGTCTGGGCAGAGGACCTGTGAGCTGAGACAGTGAAAGCAGCCAGGGAAAGAGGGGCAGGTAGATATCAGTACTTTCACAGTTTTGGTAAAGAAAACACAAACATGTAAGTCATGGATGTGCCCTCAATAATTAACAGTCTACCTAAAGACTAGGTTCGGGGTACTAAAATGAATTGGTAGTCATTAAAATAGTTGTCGTACAGTTAATCTTGTTGAAAACAAGTAGTTGGGTTATTTTTAAATCAAGTTTAGCAGTTTCTATTTCTGTTTGAATTATCAAAATGATTACTTTGTATGTACTTAATACTATTTGCAAAATTTGACTACGATTTACCATTAGTGAATCTGAAACAGTTATTCATGTCTTCCATAAAAGAAAAATATCATTCAATGATTAGGAACAACTTTCCATCCCTTAAAGGCTTTTGGAATTAGACCATTATCCACCATCCCTGCTGACTTTGAGTCTGAGAGATCCACTTTTTACAACATCTCTTATTGGTAGATCATTGTTCACACATAAGGCTCCTTTCTTATTATTTAAGCTGTTTTGTAAGAAACAGATTTCATTTTTCTATGGTGGGAAACACAGATTTAGGGCATAGGTTCTCCTTCTACTTTGTTAGTCTTTGGGCTAAATTCAGGGGCTTTGAAAATGAATAAAATAAATATGCTCAGACATTAAAATATAGAAGGAGACAGATATGAAGCATTATACTATCAAAAAACATCATAATTATTGCGAGTAAAGTGTACACAAAATGCTAATTCCCATAATGTCATCATTTGATAGATTTACTTTCCTTTTTTTAGAAAAGGAATTGAGGCTAATTTGCTTAAGATTATGTAGCTAGCAAGTGACAAAGCAGCTTTTAACACCCAGAGTTAACTCCAAAGACCACAAACAGAACTTAGAGAAATTTTGTATTAGTAGATATTGTTGGCTTAATAATTGATTATTAATACAGAATATTAAATGATTTTTAAATAAAGTATTTATTACTTATTTCTGAAATGGTTTTGAGGTAGCTGATAATAAAGCATGAGTGAAATAAGGCTAAAAATGCTATCACAGCATTGAATAAACAAAAAGTTGTAAAGAGGGTGAAAAGAAAAAAAAATACACAAGAAATCCTTATCATAGGCAAGTTAGAACAAGGCAAATTTGCCTTAAAGACACTCAGCATGAGCTTCTTGGGAAGCAGGTAAGGCAAGACATAAACCTTCATGCCTCCCTCCCCAGAAGATATTTTATACAAGAATAAATTGCTAAATGATATTTTCAAGCAAAGTCTGGCCCGGTTTTTTTTTAAATCATTTTTGATTAAATAGCAATTCTCTCTACTGAGAATTGCTCTTCTCCAATTTTTAAATCCTTTTTTACCCCCTTGTTTTCCTTCTTGTATTTATAATATATGTTATATTAGCTCTTTGAACTCCTGCTTATTTATTTGAAAAGGGAGATAATTGTTACCCCACAGAGTTATGCTGCTAAAAATAAAATTCATATGTCAAAGTAACATTGGTATTTCTTCACCCATTCTTTGAGACTGACATTTGAAAGTCTGTATGTTTCTGATCAATATCAATGAAGTAAAATTTGTGCTACATCATTTGTCAGATACTTTTATTATTATGTTAAGTTTATGTTTCACAAGCAGCAGTTGTTATTTATGGCATAATTAGCCATTCATTTTAGACTTAGATTTTTAGAATTTGAAATGCTGGAATAATACTATATTATAGAATACTGATGTCTGAAATTTTACATGGGGGATTCTAAAAAGAAGATGAAAAGTATTCTGTATTGCACTCTTTCATTCTATTAACATTAATTAGTAAAAGTTTGGTTCTTATTCAAATATGAACATCAGAAAACATTTTTACTTAGAAATTAAAGGGTATAATTTGAAGGTGGATCATATAGGATAGCCTTTGCTTAGTTATATTATGTAAATCTAAGTTGTTCATGCTCCATTTATAATAAGGACTTCTAATCATTAGGCACTTGAGCATTATTTGTATTATAAAGTCTATTCGGAAAATGTCCATAAATAAAAGAATTTTTTACAACCTCTTATTGACTTTTCGGTTTTAGACAAGCATAAATTTCAAAATAACTCAATACTGGCATCATTCCCTGTTGTTATATTTAAAGGTCATTTATATTTTATTGACAATAACTTGTTTTCTTCCCAGACTAATTCCATGTTCTTTGCTTCAATATATTTTACCTTGCATATAAATGTTCTTTTCTCTTATATCGCACTGAAAATTATTTCCAAAGTCTATTTGGTAATTAAATGTATCTTGATTTTTTAAAATTTCCTTAGAACTACAGGCTATTTGAATTTTAGAATTATAAGTCCTTGGAAGACCATGTATTTCACTTCATGAAAAAAATTTAAGCGCACACACACACACACACACACACAAGAAGAGAAGAGAAGAGAAGAGAAGAGAAGAGAAGAGAAGAAAAAAAATTAGGCATAAACAGCTCTATGTAATTTGCTTGACTAAGAACATATTTATTATTATTTAGTATATAGTTCTAACATGATTGGTCATTCTTGGTGAAGTAAGTCAGCGTGTGTGCGCACACAACACACATGCAGACACAAGATCAATGTTATCACTAAGATCACTTATCTAGGGACTATCCTTTATTCTTCTTTCCCTCCCCCTTCACTTTCTATCTATAGTTAGGAGAGGATGTCTTACCTTCAGGATTTATCTGAAGTTTGGCCATTAGTGACTCTTCAACCTCAGTCACTGTTTCCCTCATTATTTCCTGATTTTTACTCATTTCCTTCTATATTTATCCTCCACACATGAGGTAGACTATAATTCAGTAGTAGTTATTGAGTTAATGAAAGAATAAAGTCATTACTCACATCGATTAGCTTTGATAGAATAACTGACATTCTTAAAGTCCCTGAATCATGCAAAGTATGTTCTTTTTCAAATGACTGGGAGATTAGTAATTTATCTTACCAAGATTGCTTAAAATATGCAAATGCCCAATTTTAAATTTGGTTTTAAGAGAAAAGTTAATTTATATTAAATAACTGATTTTCCATGAAACAAAATAATTGCGATTTCTCTTATTGTGTAATTATATGTCATTTATATTTAAAAATATGAATCTCTATAATGTTCTAGTTATAAAAATAAATATAACCATGATAACTTGTGTAAAGCATTAATATACAGACACAGCCAAACACATCAATTTCAAGGCTTTTGATATTTCTAAATTCTTAAGCCAACTGTATTCTGAAGGTCGAAAAAATGCTAAGTAGAAGTGAATGGGAGACCGCTATTAAATACTCAACACACCCAGTTTAGGAAGTGTGAATTATGATTGCTGAAAAAAATCACATGTATTAAGAAAGTGACTTGAATATGGAGGTATAAATTCAGATATTCAAATAGAATCCTCTTGACTGAAATTTTATTCATATTTTTAGAATGAGTTTAATCGAACTTTAAATGATTTGACACTGTTTATGCCTGGAGCTATAGAGTATACTAAACTACAAACATAGGTCAGATATTAAAATATTTTTAAAAATTATCAGCAAAATGAAAAGCCATTCTTGATATGTAGAAATTATATAGTATGATTCGTGAGTCCAGCCAGTCAACTTCCCTATTTCTCTGTGATGCTTTCTTAACCTAGAGATCAGTTTCTGGCTCCCTCTTCAGTGACATTTTACCATATCGCTCTAGTGCACTTGGTCCTTTTAAAGCTAATGTATAATTACGAGAATAATAATAAAAACAACAATGCTTTTGCCAGACACTTTTCTAAACACCTTGCTTATTAATTTAGTTAATCCTCATAATACACCGAGAGTTCTTTCCTAATTTCCAGGTGTGAAACTGAGGCAGGCATTTGCAGCATGTCATATTCTAAAGCCAGAATTGTGTTTTTTGTCTTTTTTATTTTCTTAGAGCCAGAACTTTAACCACTGTCTGGAACTAATTTTGTAGCAATTATTTCTAGTCCATTAAACCTTGCATTATTGTTTGCACCTCCAGGTCTCAATATCAATTTCCTTCTCTTTTTCACCCTTCTTCCCTCTCCCTCTCTTCCTTCTTCTGCCCTTCCCTCTCCCTCTCCCTAGGTCACAGTCCTCAGTTCATGTCACATTATTATATAGTTTTTTATGAAGCAGTTTTTAGTCTGAATTGTTTTTAGTGTTTCTTCAGTTTTATTGCTTTAGTTTTCATCTTCTCAGAGCTCCAGGTATAGCTCCCGTGGAGATGAAGATGTTACCTATCTTCTACATCTTTCATTTTCTGTCAAAACTTTTCAACTTTCTGATTTTATAGTAGTGTTTAATTCTTTCCTTTGCTTCTATTTCTCTTCTTTTATCTATTTAGTCTTGTGTTATTTCTAGTTTATTCTTCATTTATGATATAAACTATTTCCACTTCATTCCTGAGCTCTGAAGTTTTTACATGCTCCTCTAATTTATTGATTCTTATATAACCCATTTCTATTTCTGATACATTTTCCTCTTTTATTACTTTTCTAATTACATACTTTCTTCCACTCATTTTAATATTCTGTTTTTCTGCTTTGTTATCATATATTTCTCTCCTACTTTCATTTTCTGTCAATATATTATTTACTTCATTTTCCTTTTTTGTTTTCTTATTTAGTATGCTTGTATGAGGTTCAACACAATCCGTTTCTCTTTCTATTGTTTAAATGATTAAGTTTTGCCTGTGCTTTTAAGAGGTTTCTGTTGGAATAGACTGTTCAGCTTGGGTAGTGTCCTTGGTTTATGCTCCATTAGGATCTTGCTTGAGGCAGTTTTTCCCCTCTCAGGAAGGGACTTACCCTTAAAGAAGGACATTTTTGTTGTTTCTCTTTTGCTTTCTGAGGTCCTGGAGTGCTTATGCTGCCGTAGTACCTTCAGCTTTTTCCTTAGACATTGTATGGTCTCCATTGTTTATTTCAGAATCATTCATGATTTGAAGCTTGTATAGTCTTGTCCAGTTTTATGGGTTTTTTTTCTTTCTTTTGTTCAGATCATTGAGAATTCTATGTTAGAGGTCATCTATTCTTTTGAGAAGTACTTGCTTGAAATTCCTATGTTCTAGGACTCTTGGAACCATCTGAATTTTCCTTTTTCCACAATCTACCCCACACAGGACCCAGCAGAATTCCTGCTATGTTCAGTGTTTTCAGAAACCCACTTTTTTTTTTAAGTTTTTTTTTCAACATTTATTTATTTTTGGGACAGAGAGAGACAGAGCATGAACGGGGGAGGGGCAGAGAGAGAGGGAGACACAGAATCGGAAACAGGCTCCAGGCTCTGAGCCATCAGCCCAGAGCCTGACACGGGGCTCGAACTCATGGAACGCGAGATCGTGACCTGGCTGACGTCGGACGCTTAACCGACTGCGCCACCCAGGCGCCCCAGAAACCCACTTTTTAAATAGGGTTTTTGTAGATCGCCTGGATTGTGGGGATATTTTAAGAGTTTAGGGTTTTTTTTTCTTTCTTTTTTTATACTAGGCATTCTGACTTGTTTCTACAGGAGAATTAGGTGAGGTTACTCATCTAAGCCATTGGGGGGAAATGCAAGTCATAGAAACACTTCTGCTCTGTTTGTGGGAATGTGCCTAGTATATTTTATAGAACAAAATACTGGAGTTTAGTCAGATTAAGTATGTGAATACTTTATGAACCAAAATTACGCTCATATGCATATTCCAAAGAAATTCTCACACACCTTTTTTCACTCCAAGATGGATCCAGTATAGGTTAAAAAAAGATCTCACTGATTTATAGCTAACTTTGAACCCAACAACAGAGAATATACACCCTTTCCATGTAATGCTTATAAGTCCTGACCAAAAATTTACCCACTACGAAGTCCTTCATTGAATTCTAAAATGCAGAAATAATACAGGGGCGCCTGGGTGACCTGAGCATCGGACTCTTGATTTTGGTTCAGGTCAGGATCCCAGGGTCATGGGATCAAGCCCTATGTTGGGCTCCATGCTGAGTGTGGAGTCTACTTAAGATTCTCTCTTTCTCTCTCTGTCCCTCTCCCTCTGCCCATCTCCCCTGCTTGTGTGCTCTCTCCCTGTCTAAAATAAAAAAATATAAAATAAAGTAAAATAAAATAAAAATACAAACAATGCAAATAAAAAGAGAAATTAATATCAAAGTTAAAGGCTGGAAAAAGTAAATGAATTAAATATGCAAATGAATCAGTTTTAAAAAACTTAAAAAAAACAAGAAAAAACACAATTAAAATGATATGCCCAAATAAAATGAAAAAGTGAAGCAAAAGCAGAACTAAAAGTTCCCTTCGAAATATCTTCTTACCTAAAATCTATAAAAATAACTCAGTAATATCAAGGAGGATGCAGGTGAGAGGAAGGAATCCTTTGTGAAGTGGAACATTGAATATTGATTAAATTTCCATAATACCCTAAGCAATCTACAGATTCAGTGCAATCCCTGTTTAATTCCTATGGCATTTGTTTTTCAGAAATATAAAAAAAATTCTAAAATGTATATGGAATCTTAAAAGACTCCAAATAGCCAAAATAATTTTGAAGGAGAAGAACAAATTTGGAAGATTTGCAATCCTGTTTTCAAAATATAATACATTGTATATATACTCCACATCTTCTTTATCCGTTTATCAGTTGATGGTCATTTGGGCTGTTTCTGTAGTTTGACTGTTGTAGATAACTCTGCTATAAACCTTGGGGGTGCATGTATCCTTTTGAATTACTATTTTTGTATTCTTTGGGTAAATACCTAGTAGTGCAATTGCTAGATTGTAGGATAGTTCTATTTTCAAATTTTGAGGAACCTCCATACTGTTTTCCGTAGTGACTGCACCAGTTTGCATCCCCAACAACAGTGCAAGAAGGAAAAAGTGAGAGAGAGAGAGAGAAACAGAAACCGAAACCAAGACTCTTAGCTATAGAGAACAAACTGATGGTTACCAGTGGAGAGGCTTGGGTTAAATAGGTGATGGGTATTAAGGAGTGCCTTGTTATGAGCACCAGGTGTTGTATGAAAGTGTTGAATCACTGTATTCTACACCGAAACTAATATTACACTATATGTTAACTAACTGGAATTTAAATAAAAACTTAAAAAAAAACCAAAAAACAAAAGCAACAACAACAAAAATATAACAACAAAGCAACAGTAATCCAGACAGTGTAATACTGGCATAAAGATAGAAATACAGAGCAGTGGAACAAAATACAGAGCCCAGAAATAAGCCCTTGTGAATATGGTCAGATGTTATTCAACAAGGGTCCAAAAACATACAATGGGGAAAGGACAGTCTCTTCAACAAATCGTGTTGTAAAACTGGATATCTACATGCAAAAGAATGAAGTTGGAGTCTTGTCTCACATCATACATAAACCTAACTCAAAATGGATTAAAGACCTAAAAGTAAGATCTAAAACTATAAAACTCCAAAGAAAACATAGGGGAAAAGCTTCAAGAATTGGATTTGTCAATGATTTCTTGGATATGACATCAAAAGCATAGGCAACAAAAGTAAAAAATAAAGGGAACTACATCAAAATAAAAGAAAACTTCTGTGGATCAAAAGAAACAATCAACAGAGTGAAAAGGTAACCTATGGGATGGGAAAAATATTTGCAAATCGTATATATGTAAAGGGTTAATGTGCAGAATGTATAATGAAATTCTACAACTCAACAACAATAAAACACATAACCCAATTAAAAATGGGCAAAAGACCTGAACAGATAATACTACAGAGAAGATAAACAAATGGTCAACAGCATATGAAATGATACTCAAGATCACTAAACATAAGAGAAAATAAAAATCACAATGAGATATCACCTCATGCCTGTTAGGATGACCACTATCAAAAGAATAGAAAATACCAAGTGTTGGCAAGGATGCAGATAAATTGGAACTCATGTGCACTCTTTTTGCGAATATAAAATGGTGCAGTCATTATGGAAAATAGTATGGAGGTTCCTAAAAAAATTAAAATGGAATTACCATATGATCCAAAACAATTGTATATGTCCAAACAGTTGTATATGTCCAAAACAATTGTATATGTCCAAAAAATTGTATATGTCCAAAGAAATTCAAAGCAAGATCTCAAAGACACTTCCACATCCATGTTTATAGAAGTATTATTACAATAGCCAAGAGGTAGAAATAGCTCGGATATCCATTGATACAGAAAATGTGGTATATATCTACAATGGAATGTTATATAGACTTTAAAGAGGAGGAAATCTTGACACATGCTACCACATGGATAAACCTTGAGAACATTATGTTAAATGAAACACTCCACTCAAAAAAAAGCAAAAACTGTGTTATTCTACTCATATGAAGTACCTAAAGTGGTCAAGCGTAGAAAAGATAGTGAAAAGATGGTTGCCAAGGCCTGTGGGAGGGGGATGGAAAATGAGTGTTTCATGGTTCTAGAATTTTAGTTTTGCAAGCTGAAAACATTTTAGAGATGCACAGCCAACAACAGAATAGACTTACCACTATTGAACTGTACACTTGAAATTATTAAATAGGAAGTATGGTTATGTGTTTTTTTTTATTACAAAAAGTATAATTTCTTACTATAGCTTCCATCTGACTAAAACCAGTTGGGTACAAGGTGAATACACCGATGCCCACAGGTTAACTCTGTTGTAATCTTCTCATAATTTTAGTACTATGGAGAGAGCCACTAAAAATAAGTCAATGAATGCTAAAGCAAATTCTTGAATGAATTTGGGCATTTGAATGAATATGGGCATTAATAGATAAATGGTGAAAGGAGAACAGAAGATACTAAAATCTATGTAATTTAACATTTTCAACAAAATATAATCCTGCCCTAGTATATTAAATATGTTTTCCCAATAATATGGAAGGCAAATTTAAAGAGAGGCCATACAAACAAATATAAAAAATTATTCAACTCCTCTACACAAAACTATTTAGTTATTGTTAGATGACCATGGATACCATTAAATCTTTATGGATACCTATATTGTCTGAATGTTGCACAATGAACATGCATTAATTATAAAATAAACAAAGAATTATTTTAAAGTAAAATTTAAAAAGGAAAGGTGTTGTATACATTGCTTTTCCTGGCTTTAAAATCAGGCATATTTGGCTTATACCTTTCCATGACTACCCAGTTGACAAATGCAATGACTGAGCTGTTAGTCATGTAGAGGTGTCAGGAAAGACAAGATAACTCCCTGACAGTATCAGAAGGGCAAAAGACATATCAACATTTTTAAAAGGAAAGTGTAGAAATGAACAGAAAAAGCAGTGGAAATGGTATTTTATTCAACTCCATTTCTTGATGGAAAATTTATTGGAATTAATAATTGATCAAATTGCAAATGTTTAAAAATGCCTAGGGTAGTAGTAGTTTTGTAGAGAACAAATAATGTCAGACAAATTCAATTTATTTTGTGATGGAGTGAGTGATAAGGGAGAAACTATACATTTAATAGATTGGGAATTGAGTCTTTGGTCCCACATTACAATTGCCTCAAACTAGGTATGGTATTAGGTAGATGCATGTACCCAAAGGGCAGTGATCAACAGTTCATTGTCAGGATCAGAAGATATAATGAATATTATTTCTTTGCAGTTGTCAGAGTTCTGTATGTAATAATTGTATACGGGATTGAAAGCCTGAATAGGGAATGCTTTTTGGTTGAAAACGACAGGCAGTTAAAATGACTTGCTGGAGTGGAATAGTGAGAATCTGATGTCCTCATTCTACATAGAAATTATAGATGTATTACAAATAACTTTTTTTCAAACAGTACAGTTTATTCTAAGATAATAGTCTTCAGGGAAATTATAGTATATACCTGAAAAAAAGTGATTGTAAATGACTCTGTGCAAACCATGCAGTATAGCATTTATTCAGCCACTATGTGGGTAAGCAATGTGATCTTACTTCAGAAAGATTTTTTAATAATTCCACTTGAGCCAAATAAACGATATGCTAAAAGATTATCTTTGGGAATACTACAGGGATTTTATGTAATGTATGTGAAATCATTTTGGGAAAGATACTAATTACAAACAACAACAAAGAACAAAGCTCTTACATGCAATACAGTATTGCTTTTACCTCCAGAAGTAGTCAGATCTTTAAAAAGTGTTTCAAAGCAATATAAATTAATATGGATTGAAAATTTCCATACTTAACAAATATCACCACCTTTCCTTTACTCCAAAATTACAGAAACAAAATTTTCTTGTTCCATCTGACAAAACTTTAAAAAGCTGTCTTAATATCCTTATTGTATTTGTCCTTTACCCCCACACATATATATGCATGCACATATATATTCACTTTCTAATTGCTCATTTTTCCCATCAGAATATAGATTCCATAAAGGCAGGGACATTTTCTTATTTTCTGCTTTCTGTTTTATCTGTGGTACCCACAATAGAGGTTTAAGAGTCTTTGTGGAATAAATTAATTTTAAAATGAAAGAATAGATAAGTAATGTACATTTGCTCAAAAACATCCATTTTGGGAATATTCTCATAAGGCAAAATTAGTAATTCCTCTTAAACATATGGACAGATAATTTCATGTTGATGAATATGAATGATAGCATTTACAGATTTAATCCTTTAGAAGACTTTGCTATGACCCCCTTTATAATTGCCTTGAAGTTTTGTTAGAATACAAAATAATATGCTATTTAGCATTCCTATCCTATTATAGAGAATAGGAATAATTCTTAGTAAAAATAAAACGTATAGCCTTAAAATATATTTTATTCTATTTATTGTCCTTAGCAAAGTTATGTTTGCTTAGATATTTTAAATAATTAAATGGCATATTCTTCCTCCCTTCCTTCTTCTTTGGTTATAGATGTTAAAAATTAAGTTCATCATTTGTTTCATGGCAGGCAGTCACATCTTCAATGATAACTTTTTAGTTAGATTTGACAGAGGTCATCTTAATATATGGTAGCATTCACGTAGCTGTTAACAAGGTGGTGTTTAGTCCTATCAAGATTCTTCAAAATCTTTTTTAAGAAGTCAAGTAATAAGAACAATCAGCATTATTTATGACTTCTCATTTCACTTACTGTTTTTTTCTTGTGAATTTTTTTTCAGAAATTGAAAAATTTCAAGGTTCTGATGGAAAAAAAGAAGATGAAGAAAAGAAATATCTTGATGTCATCAGCAACAAAAACATAAAGCTCTCAGAAAGGGTATTGATTCCTGTCAAGCAATATCCAAAGGTACTACAGTATATGCTTTGTTCCCATAGAATTAAGTAAAAATGATAAAAATAAGACTTGATGTTTCATTCATTGCCTTTCATGAAATCAATATTTAAAGCTTCATTATATTAGTATACACAAATATATGATACTGATATAGAAGAAAGAGAAGTCTTTGGAAGTACACTGATGAAAACAGTTTTCAACTAAAGACCGTAGCACTTTTATTCTATGAATATGTAAAACATAATTAGGTATTTTAATCATTCATTTAACATGTAAATGGTTCAACAATTTGTCCAAATATGCGCGCTCACTTGATTATGTTTTGGTTCATGTTACAGCGCATATTCCTATTGTAATAAAGAGTAGAATTAATGAAACTAAATATACAGCATTAGCCAATCCACAGGAAATTATTATATGCAGGAAAGCAATCTAGTCTTTATTAGACACTTAGATTATAACCTGTAGTCTTCTGTAGTCAGGGTTTATTTATAAAAATAATTATGATACTGCTCTCTTGAGAGTAATTTTTCACTAGACATTTTCATATCATATGACGTTTGCATCACCAGAATCATGATTATAAGATAGAGCATTCAGTGGCATGGTTTCATCACTTATATTCATAAATTCTAGTGGGTAAAAGGAGTTTCTTTTCTTTTCTTTTCTTTTCTTTTCTTTTCTTTTCTTTTCTTTTCTTTTCTTTTCTCTTTTTTAATAAATTACATATCAAACAATGGAAACTCAGATTAGATGGTAATTTACTTTCTGAAGAGTGAATCGTAAACAATGACCGTGTAATTATCCTAATAGTAAAGATTACAGAAATAAGTGCTCTAGTTTACCAATTATCTTCTAATATAAATTTTAATAAGTATAATTAAGTACAATACTGTGTTTATAATTGTTTCAAACAGGAATAAACTGTTGTAGCCCACCAAACCATAAAATTTAACTTTCAGGTGAGGTTTTTGGGCATACTAGTTTTTGGTTTTTGTGTTTTGTTTTTATTTTTGTTTTAGCTAGACTTACTCTATTACAGGAAAGGTGCGTTCAATAGATATATATTTTACACTTAAGTTTTATTAGATTTATTTCATAATCATGTTTTATGAATATTAAATTGGGTTGCAAAATGTGCATGAATATGTTTACTTAGTAATGAAATATGGTAGAAATATGGGTATTAAGAATGTCTTTTTTAAAGGAATTTGATTAATTAACCTATTTTGAAGTACAAGATCAGTTCTTTATATCATATATTTAACTATTATATAACTTGATCCTGTTTCTCAGAATAACACTTGTCTGTTTGCTGGATATGGGAAAGCCAGTGACAGACTCAGTATCTCCTTCTCAGTAAAACGTAGCTATATATCTCTGACCAAATCAGGTTGGGAAGGTGTGAAAGGCTTTTCAAATTATGGTGGTTCTTCAAATGGCAATATGAGTGATTTTTTTTTAAGTTTTTATTTATTTATTTTGAGAGACAGAGTGTGTGCGTGCATGTGTGAGCCAGTGGGGGAGGGTCAGAGAGAGAGGGAGAGGAAGAGAATCCCATGCAGGCTTCCTGCTGACAGTACTGAACCTGGTGTGGGGCTCCATCCCATGAACTGTGAGATCATGAACTGAGCCGAAATCAAGAGTCAGACCCTTAACCAACTGAACCATCCAGGAACCCCAGTATGAGTGATTTTATACTGAATACTGCAATAGTCTATATTTGATGCATAATGGTAAATATTGAAACAAGAATACTGTATAGTGTCTAATTTTTGTGTGTGATTTAATTTCATGATTTATAGGAAGATATTCAAATAACAAAACTGCTTATTTGTATTGAAACAGACCATATCTCACCAGCAAATTCATGTATCTCCTAGAATTTTTAGAATCACAAAATGGTTAAGCCGGAACTAATCTTCAAAATCACAGACTATACAAAACTTTTATCTTGCAGATGAGGTAATTGGGAAATTATGAATCAGTTCAAGACATATCTTTGTTGCAGATGGAGATACCTAGAGGTTGTTTTAGTTTCTTCACTTTTTGTGAGTCATTACATTTTTAACTTGACTGATATGCTCACATTTTTTGTTGTTGTTTTGTTTATTTAGTTTTGAGAGAGAGAGAGCATGAGCAGGGGAGGGGCAGAGAGGGGGGGGGGGGAAAGAGGATCCAAAGCAGGCTCTGTGCTGACAGCAGAGAGCCCATGTAGGGCTTGAACTCACAAACCTTACGATCATGACCTGAACCAGTGGGACGCTCAGCCACCTGAGCCACCACCTGAGCCCCTGCTCACATTTTTGTATTACTTGTTCATGTGAAAGGAATGGAAGAATGTGAAGAATGAGAGCTCCTAAAGTTAGTGGTTTTATGGAATATTATCAAATAACAACTTATGCCTTAGAAAACTTACCATTTTTAATTGATGAATAGAATGCTAAACCACTTTAAATTATTTTTAAAGGGACGTGCATTTCATACACCCCGTTATCACAATGAGAGAACTCTTAAGAGCCCTTTTACAGAAAAAGGTACTGAGAAACAGAACAGAATCATCTATCAAGTTGACCTACATTTGCTGTTGTTTGCTTTTATACTATAATAGATTAAAACCAACTTTTTGAAAGCTGTGTTTGTTTCAAAAGTGGTGATTCTCTCCTGCTGAGTGATTATTGCCTACCTCTCACAAAAATATCAGTGGGGTTGAGATTACAGTCACTAGACTTGAGCCATATTTGATGTACATTTGGGGCTGTAAAATGTGTGGTGTGTGTGGTGTATACTATGAACTGTTGAGCAGAACACAGTCATATTTATGGGTTTAAAGTTTAATCTTTTATAACAAAAAGTGATTTATCCCTCGGGGGGTACATTGGAGAAAGACTTACTTTTCATGACTTCTCTCAGGGCCATCTCTCCACTTGATGCCTGCTGTCTGTTTGAACTGGTAATTAGTGTATTGATGACACAGCCCTCTCCAACAAAGGGCATTAAATAACTATGGGAATTCTTGAGGAAATGGCCTTATCCTGACTTTAAGACATGACCTTTTTTGGATAGATTTTATTTCAATTAGTCTCCAGTTTCAAGTTGCTGACTTATTTGAGTAATACAAGAGATTGAAAGAAGTTTAAGATTTTGAATTATAGAAAATATAAGAATGCTGTTCAAACACATTAAGAATGATTTTATCTAGCTCTAGTGCTTTATGTTTAATCACTTAATTTGCGAAAATATGTCACATTACCAAATTATTATAATGAACAGCTTTTCTTATTTGTTTTCAATATTTCTGTTTGTAACAAGATTAGCAAAGAGATAGGCTTTGCACATTGATTGTTTGCATTTACAGATGTTTCAGAATCAGTGTAATTATTTCTTGATAGTCAAGTCTTCAAGGAGGTATTATGTGGCAGTGTGTTTCTCTGTCATCTTAAGCAATTCATGCAGAAGGCCTGGAGAGATTCATGCAGAAAACTCACCATCCTTAACATGAGCTCTTTCTCCTTAAATCCACACATACTGTATTTCATAGTCCAATATGCATTTGTTTTTTTAAATTTTAACATCTCCAACAGGTACGCATATTATAATCAGAATCGTTTTACAGTCTCTATCAGGAAAGCAGTGGTCATAACTCATTACTGTTGTCTGTGAACATTGCACACATAAACTTGACCGTGCCTTCTCATATCCAGTTGTTTATTGTGTTGAAAAAATGTGGATTGAGTTTTGGTTGCTGCTTAAAATGTCTTCAAAGATTGCAATATGATTTAGTATTGACTTGCCAAGCTATTACATGTACAAGAAAAGAATAGAACCATAGCTTGGGCTATAAACTTTATATTAACGAAGGCAGTATTCATCCTTGGAAGAATGAGAAAAATGCCATGATTTCTTGGTTCTCAATAAGCAGGTTTCTTACAGGACCTAAGGAACAAAGATACATATAAGTGGCTAAGTCTGTATTCTGCTTTGTTACTGCTAGACATGCAAAAGGACCGTCTATCACAAGCGTAGACAAATTGAGAGCACATGAGAGGATGGGAAGGCGGCCTCCACTTGTGGGGGATCTACTCCTTGCTTTTGCAACTACACCTGTTTGGCCACCTGGGCAATCCAACCTCTCGACGCCTTTTAAAAATATCTTTTGATGTTGCCTTCAGAATCCTCTGAAATGCATCAGACCTTTCCTTCAATTAAATTTGCCTCAAGGCCCACTTTTTAGTTCTCAACTTGAGCTACTGCCAACTTTTTAAAGCTGTAGATCACCAGGAGTGTAAATCGGCCCCAAATTTGGCCCCTTTTAAGATCAAACATGGCCACGTTCCCCAGAACTGCTTTTCAAATCAATTCCTTATGTAGATTAATGCAGAAAATTAAAGTTCCAACCTATGTTCAGAAGCACCACACTTGCCCTCTAGTTCATCTTACTCTGTCCAGTCCCAGAGAGAGGGACTGCTTTTGTGCCTGTCTGGAACTAGTCTCTGAAACCTGGTGTGTCTTCTCACAGAACTTGTTTCTTTCTTTATACCCCAAACTACAAAAACCCAAATCCAAATTCTTGATGAGTGTTATCTTTCTAACTTTATAAGTAATCATCAGATCATTTAAGAATAAGTAGTAGAGACCCAGGGTTACTAACTGTGGAAGCTAGGACTGTATTTCAAAGCCAGTATCACCACCTACGATCTTGGAAACACCTCTCTATTTCTCTAAGCAATGTGGTTTTCTAAAAGCCATTCAGAAGCTTACATCCTAAACCTGTTTTATCTTTACCAGACAGAGACTACTGCATAGTGTTGCTTTTTGCTTTTCTAAAGGAAAGGGAAGAGAGGATTGATCGAGCTTTGTGATTTCAATTTCACTCATATCAGTTTCCTAGTCTCTCACCTGTGAATGTAAATCTCAATTGGAAAATAACATGACACTCAGATTCACATTTTCTATAAGAAAAAAAAATTCCAAAATGCTATGGACTGCATTCTCTCTAGTAGAATGGCCCGTGAAATAACTGTTTTCTAGCAAAATTTAGAAATTTGCAGTGATGTTATGTCTTGTCCTTGTCTTTTCCAATGACCTTTTAACTGATGCCTATCCTGTGCATGTATGTATGTGTTTTTTAAAGTTTATGTATTTTTGGGCGCCTGGATAGCTCAGTCGGTTAAGCTCAGTCTGACTTTGGCTCAGGTCTATGAGTTCATGCCCTCCATTGGGCTCTGTGATGACAGCTCAGAGCCTGGAGCCTGCTTCGGATTCTGTGTCTCCCTCTCTCACTTCTCCTCCCCCTCTCACACTCTGTCTCTGTCTCTGTCTCTCTCTCAAAAATAAATAAACATTGGAAAAAACCCAAAATTTATTTATTTTGAGAGAGAGCAAGTGGGGGAGGGGCAGAGAGAGAGGGAGAGAGAGAATCCCAGGCAGGCTCTGCACTGTCATCATGGAGCCTGATATGGGTTTTGAACTCATGGACCGTGATATCATGACCTGAGTTGAATCAAGAGTCGGATGCTTAACCGACTGAGCCACCCAGGCACCCCTTTCCCATGTGTTTAAATATTATTTTCTATTTAGTACTTAAAATATTTTTTGTCTCTGTGCAACACCTGTGTCTTCCTAATCCTGAATTATGTGCTTCTCACCACATCCTTTTTTTATGGGCTCAGCACAACCTCACAAAATTTGTCCTTGAAATAATCTTTCTTTACTATATCTAGATCTCTTAGAGAATAGTAAGTCTGTTTTAATTTCTTGTTTCCTTTCTGCCAGGTTATTTCACATTTACCTTCAAATGGAAAACTGAAAACTACTTCAAAAGGATCATTACAATGCAAGTGCCTTTTGAAATGTGTCCAAACCTGTATCCCAACTCAAGGGTTCCTTGAGGGTGAAAAGATCATCCACCTCATATTCCCTTCTGTAATCTTGCCATTCTTAATTTGCTTATTTGTTCATTTATTTAAGTCAGTGAGCCTTGAGTAAGTTTCTTTGCACCCATTAGAATACAGATGGTTTTTCTGTCATTTCTTCTGTTGTTGCAGTAGATGTGGCTTCTTACATAAATAGATCTTTAAGAGACTAGAGAAGAAAGACAACTTAAAATTAAGGGACAGTACATTACCAATCAAATGGATTCCCATATTATTACTGACCTTGAAGGACTTATTGAGATATAGAAGCAAGTGAATTTGATATAAATTCAAGCACTGTATATGTTAAGATTAGCAGAAAAGCACACTTTCTTTGGAAAGGATACAGGAATTAAAAATTAACAACCAAACATCTAGATAAGGGATTACTGTTACTTGTAATACTAAGTTAGAACCTGACTATAACCAAATTTTGAAAGAAATTTAGATCGATGTAGAAAAATTGTGACTTTTTTTGGCTTTTTCAGATTTAAGTGATTGGTAAATTTATGTAACACATTTACATGTCTACCATGTTATAAGAAGTGTTCTTAAAAATATATAGCTTTCACAAGGATATCAGAAAAAATAAAACGTTGTAAGAATTCAGTTATGAATATCAATGCAAGAGCTTTAAATTATTACCAAATGTTGTGTACCTGTGTTCATATCATCATTATTCACAATAGCCAGAAAGTAGAAATAACCCAAATATCCTCAACAGAAAAATCAAAAACCAAATGTGTGTATATATATATATATATATATATATGTGTGTGTGTGTGTGTATATGTGTGTATAAATATACATACATAACAATATTATTCAGCCTTAAACAGCAATGAAATTGAGCTACATGTTACAAATGGATGAACATTGGCAGCATGTTAAGTAAAATAAGTCAGACACAAAACGACAAATATTGTATAATTTCACTTATATGAGGTACTCAGAACTGGCAAATTCAGACACAGAAAGTGAAATAGAGGTTACCAGGGGCTGTGGAGAGGTAAAATGTTTAATGGATATAAAATTTGTCTTTAGCATGATGAAAAGTTCTGGAAATGGGTGTGGTGATGATTGCACAACATCATGAATGTACTTAGAGTCACTGAATTGCACATTTAAAAATAGGTTAAACTAGGTCACCTCGGTAGCTCAGTGAGTAAGCCTCTGACTCTTGATTTTGACTCAGGTCGTGAGTCGGGCTCTACACTGACAGGGCAGAACCTGCTGGGATTCTCTCTCCCTCTCTCTCTCTGCTTCTCCCCAACTTGTGCATACCTCTGCTCTCTGTCTTTCAAAAGAAATAAACTTAAAAAATAATTAAAATAGTAAATTTTATATCTATTTTATCACAATAAAAATGATGTTATAAAAATACTAGCAAATGCATTTAAATGGCACATTACAAGCAAAATAAATTACACCCAAATGTGTTTTATTTCAGGGATGCAAGACTGGTTTAGTACTGAAACATACTTTTAAAAATTTACTGAATTTTAGCATCAATCATTTGATGACATAGATTTCCCATTCCTTGTGAAATAAACATAGACATATATTCTATAATGTATGTATAATGTGTAATCAGAGTGAAGAAATCCTTTCTCAATAAATGTTGGAAAAATAACTAGTGAGGCATTTAGGGGCAAGGGAAAAGTAAGACTAAATCCCTAACTCATCTTTTACACCAACATAAATCTCAACTGGCCTAAGATTAAATGCAATAAAAAAGTAGAATATATTATGGGAAATTTATTTCCTAACATTTAATTGAGGTAAAGCTTTTCAAAAAGAAATGGAAAATACTAAAGCCGTAAGTAAACAATTAAAATATTTTGTAACATAAAACTAAAACTTCTGTACAGGGAAGAATGTAATGATGATTACCAGAATTAAAGGTCACAATAAAATGCCGAACTGGTATGACTATTTGAGAAATATTTGAAACACATAACAGAGAGTGCATTTTCTTTATATGTAAGGGGCTCAATTTTTCTATTGGACAAGAAATTAATGATACTGACACATGTACTATTTAAAGCAAATAGAAAAAAGTCCTGAACCTTACTTATTAGAAAAATCAAGTCAGATGAATTTGAAATGCCTGTTTTCTATCAGACTGACTGAGAAGTTTGATTATAACCAAAGATAATATTAGGGTATGGGGAAAAATACACTCCATAACCTGTTGCTCAGAGCACTGAGATTTGGGGGAGCAATTTTGCAAAGTCAATGAAAATCACAAAGGCACAGACTTTTGAAAACAGTTGGATATCTAACAATTTATTTAAGAATTACATATTTGCACACATATGTAATGTTAAGTGAAAGCATAAAATATTATAGTTTGTTCCTCTTGAGTATAGAAAGAATCCACTTATGTTTATATATATATATACACATACAAGTTTAAATATATATATAGTATATGTATAAGATGATAGATTATAAGTAAGGAAGAAGGCCCTTTTTTTATTGTAGGCTCTTTGTGCTGTTTGAATTAGTTACTATTAACATGTTATCTTCCTAATAATAAAGGTATGTTAAAAATAGTTTGGGTGCCTGGGTGGCTTAGTAGGTTAAGTCTCCAACTTCGGCTCAGGTCATGATCTCACGGTTCATGGGTTCAAGACCCGTATCAGGCTCGGTGCTGACAGTTCAGAGCCTGGAGCCTGCTTCTGACTCTGTGTCTCCCTGTCTCTCTGCCCCTCCCCCATTGTGCTCTCATTCTCTCTCTCTCTCTCTCTCTCTCTCTGTCTCTCTGTCACCCTCTCTCTCTCTCTATCTCTCAAAAATTAACAAAAAAATTAAAAATTTTTGGGCTAATGAAAAATTTAAAATAGAAACAGTGCTGTTTAGAATTTTTTCCTAGAATAGAGGAACAAATAAGAAAAAATAAGGATTATTGTTTTTTATAAATCAGACACTTTATTTTGTAGTTTACATATATATTAACTCATTTCATTTTCACAAAAAATTCTAATAATTCCTTCCTTCCTATTTTATGGATAAGGAAACTGAGTCTCAGAGGGGCTCATTTGCCAAAATCACATTACTAGGAAATTACAAATTCAGGATTTATATCCAGCCACTCTAATTTCAGAGCTTCTTGTCTTTACCTCCTTGGAATATGTGTTTCAATTACAATAATGTAAGTAAACGACATCGTAAAACATACAGTAGAAAAGTTGACTCCAAACATGACTCCTCAAAATTTATTATGAACTTCAAAACCAAATAAAACTGTCTTAATGAAGACACCATACACTTCTTTTTCTGGTTTATCAGTAAGTATACTGCTTAAATGAAGAGTGTATTCTAAAACTCAATGTTAGAGGAACAGCTAACTTTAGAACATCAAAATAACCCTTAAATCTGGGACCTCCCACTTAAAGAATTAAGGTTTTTGTCAGAACCTAGGGTGTATCAAACACTGAACAAAGCACAGTGAACTGTTTCATTCCTTCAAGAATACTGTGAGAGTTCTGAAGAAGAGACTAAGGTTTAAAAATATTTAAGGAGTTTTCCTAAAGCCAGACGATTTAGTAGTAGTGTTAACATTGAAATTCAGGTATGTTTGTACCAACGCGTCTCTTTGCATTGAAGCGTAGTTATGATTCATTTTCTTTTTCTGTCAAGAGGCAATGAGACAACTCTGGACACAGATTGCTTAGATTGCAAAGACCCACAGATGGAAAAGCAGATGTATTTCTCCTCTGGTGTTAAGTGAGGCAGAAATAATAGACTCATTAGTTGGAGTGTATCTCATAGGTCGTATGGTCTAATCTTCTACCCAATTAGGAATCATTTCCAGAATATCTCTGATACTCATCAGCCTGTCTATGAATACCTCCAGTGATTAGAAACAAAGTTCACTGTATTATAAAACAGCTGGATCTAATAATGAATAGACGTTGTTTTTGAATTTTTTTCTCATTCAAATACATCTTTATCCTTATAAGTTGCCATTGGTCCTGGTTCTGCCTTTTGCATCACTGAAAAACTCACTTCACACTTGAACCATGGTCTTAATTGAAGTATCCTTGATACATTGTCTTCATTTGGCTTCTAAACACCACAATTTATTTTTATCTCCTGTTAAAAACTGGTTCCATTTCTCAGCCTCCTCTTCTGGTTTCTCCTCTTACACAACTTAATGTTGGAGTTTCCTGGGGATTATCCACAGTGCTCGTCTCTATGTACATTCACACTTCCTTCATCATCCCACCTGTGACATGGCTTTATAGACCATATAAACTAATGATCCAGCCAAAACCTCTCTGCAAGACTTAGATATGGAGGGACCTACTTGACCTCACTACATGGAGGTCTAGACATGTCATATTCAATTGATATTCCTCTCACCCCACGCGTCTGTCTCACTGGTTGGCAATACCATCCTTTTATTTGGTCAAATCAGGAATTGTGGACTCTTCCTTGACTCCTTTCTTTCTCCCACATATGAGAGAAACAACTTGCCAGGCAAATATGTGGTAGTCTTATCTTCAAAATACATCAAGGCTCAAATAGCTCTCACCACCTCCACTGTTAACTACCTTGGCCTAAGCCATCATCTTCTCTTACCTGGATTAATCTGATGGCCTCTTAACCTCTTTGCTTCTACAAGTGCCTTCATCTGTCACTATGCAAGTAATCACAGTCCATTTACCCTTCTCTAGTTTTCTTTTTTTTTTTTTTTTTTCCGTAGCAAGTATCACCTTCTAACGTACTTTGTGATTTACTTCTTTGTTATTTTTATGGTTTCTCCACAGTAGTATGTAAACTGCAAAATGTCAAGTCTCCATCTCTTTCTGGATCAATTATGTATCCCAATCACATAGAACAATGCCTAGCACATGGTTAGATGGTTTATAAATAATTGCTGAATGAATGAATGTAGAAGAACTACATAGCTTCTTTTCTAAGACACTCTTGATGGAGGAAAAACAGTTACTATAGAACAGACTCAGAGCAAGGATTTCCCTATTCTCACCTATTGCCTCTTACAGAATTTTCAGGGGACCTATCATACTTGTAGCAGTGACAGCACAGATTTCCAAAAGAAACCCCAGTGTTGCTGTCTTCACCAAAATCCCAGTGCTGCTGTAATCTTTCCAGACAACCCAAGTACAAGAAGAAAGCAATTACAGTGAAAATTTTACTCAATTCTAATGCCCAGATAATCGGTTACTTTACTTAACCAAATTTTCTAATTAAAATGAAGTTAAAGGTTAACTCAAATTACTTTCAAGTCATTTTTGAACATCATGTTATAATTTTATTATTTAATTATCCATTTTTAGTAAGTGCAGTATATTGAACACCATTTGACCTTTTACAAAAGAGCCTATGAGGCCCCCACTTCATAATTCTGAATATTAATTCCAGTTCATTCATTCAGGAGACATTTATTGGATCTATGTGGAAGTCACTTGGTATTTGACTTATAAATGTGAAAATTAAAAAGATGTTTTCTTGGGTCTCAAGACGTCCTATAGTAGGTTTAAACAATTGTCCTAATATGGCTTTGTTCTGGGGTGGATCCTGAAGCTTTGGAATTGGTGTTAGTTTAAATAAAAGCCTGAAGTCAGATTGTCCTTAACAATTTCTTTTAAACGTAAGAGACTGAGGCATTAAAAGTTGGCAAAAATATAGGAAAAGTAGGCCATTGTTTGAAAAAACAAAGCAGATGAGAAAAAAATGGAGAGGGTATTATTTGGGATGTAGAGCTGAGAGGAGCAGAGGGATAAGATCAGAGGAATGTTTATTTTACTGTCAAGTTCTCTCAAAGAGAAATTTTAATTTATATGGAGGTTTTTGCAACCTGCTAATTTTTAGTTCTGGTCTCTTCTCTGTTTTTGGAAAGAAATCTGTAAGAATATATTAAGATGTAGAGTTTTTGAGAAGCTAAAGAGAGCTGTGAAGAGACAGTATAATATACAGGGAAAATAATAGAAATTTGGACCAGATAGACCTAATTAGGTGTGAGTCACAGCTCCCCCTTCATTCAGCTGTGACAGTGGAAAGTTCCATAAACACCTTCGTCCTCAGCATTTTTCAGCTGCAACATGAGTATAATGATATGCCATGAAGTTTCATCTGGGATGAGAATATATGCATATACTTGGCAAGTATCGGCATACAGTGTAAGCTTGCACAAGTACAATCCCTAAGTATAGTGATTTTTCCCACTTAATAACACTCTTTTTGGTGGGGAAGCACCTTACTCTGTGCCAGGTTCTGTGTCTGTGTGATAGAACAGATAATTGGAATTATTTCCCTAAGAGGTCTATAATATCCTGAAAGGGAGACATTAAGAAATTAATAAAAATAGAGATAAAGTAAATGAAAGAGGAAAATGATTAAATTGGTGATAATAAAAGTTTTTATTTGTTGACTATTTACGATGTATCAAACAATTTTATCTGTGATTTATAGTATTACCTGATTTATTCCACTTAATATCTCTGTGGAATATGTACTATATAGAGAAAGAAATTGAGGCATAGATAATCAAATTGTTCAAAGTCATATAGACATTTAATAATTAAATAAGAGTGAAGAAAAGGTAACTTACATATAAATATCATCTTGAATATCTACAATGTTTATTTACAAACTAAATTTCATCCTTATTTATTTAAATACAGCTATAAAACATTTCTCATATACAGTCTCTACCTCCTTGTTCAAATGTTTGGAATTGAAAATTGAAGTTTGTGAATGGTCATAAATTGTCATGTATTCATTAAATTGAATATTGTGCATATAATATTAAATTATGAAGTGAAGTTGATATAAACTGTTGCTATTACTGAATTTTACGTATTAATTCTTTGACTCATAGTTATATACCACTTTGTATAAAAACATGAGTACATACTCTGACAGTATATTTTGTTTACTTCCTATATTCCTATCTGAAGGTATATCCTTAGAGACATAAATTGATGCTGCTGCTAGTTTATTTTTAATTACATATGCCAACTAAAGGAGGGTGAAATGTTCTGTGTCTCATTTAGTTGGAAATCTTTAAGGGAGTTCCAAAACTAAGCAACAAATATTGAAGCTTCACAAAATTTTTCATTATCATTTGTGCCAAATGTAACTTTGTTTCATTTATATGATAGCCTGTGTAATGTGAAATTGAAAGACATAACCCATGGGCTTAGCTTACATCATTTTTATTTTCTTCTTTTAGAGTAAGGTATTATATTTAGCCTAATGGAAAAATTATTCATTTTATGGTGTCATAAAAAGCTACAAGTTTAAATTTTTGGAGAAAAAGTAATATCAGTTTTTTTGTTTTATGATTTCAGTGATGGAATCTAACAAAATGCTTAGGAGAGTATTTCCCTTTCTGTACTCTTATTTATTGGAATTCAAATACAATGCTCACATTAGGTCCAAAATAGAATTTATATTTTGAGGTAAAGTTGTAATGAGGAAAGTTTAATTTCTGAAGTGGTCAGTGCTCATCTGAATTGTCATCAAATTAAGAAAGAACAGTTTAGGAAAACTTTTGATAGTTTCGGTTATCTGTTGGGATCTAATTTTAAAGCCTTCAAATAATTTTTGATTTTACAGTTTCACACTAACCATGCAGTTGGCTTTATTACCCACATTTGTTCATGTATCCCCATTATTCCATCTTGCTTTAGTACAATCTAAAGCTACTGAATTAGTGAAAAAAATGTTTTATTGTAAGACTTAATGTAGTCTTCAAAAATTCTCTATGAAATTGACTATTAAAATGTAACTTCTTGGTTGATAAAAAATATATAGTACAAGACACAACAAAAAAGCACATAGTTTAATGGAACTTGGGAAACATTTTTCACATGTTTATCATTTTTATGTTTGTATCACAGATGGTTTGAAATTATTAAAAGCATCTTTACACACAGTGAATCTGTACCTAAGCTATCAAATATAATTGGATCGATGGCATTACTAAGAACCTTTTATTTTTCTAGTATGGATAGAATTGTTTCTGACTACAACCTGGGAAATGTATGGGGAAATGCATTACATTAACATACACAATTCTACTGCCAGACAATATGTTGTCTAACTAGACAGAGAAATTGCTGCAACTATATTTCACACATGTGAGAAAAGGAGTGAGCCCATTATATACTCTGAAATTATGATGGGATTTTTCCCCCAACACACACCAGTGGGATAGAGCACTCCAATTTTCACAAAAATGGAAAGATTATGCAGAAACTATCACTTTACCCCCCCCCCCATTTCCATTCTTCTTGCAAATGATTTATGTGAACTCTTGTATTTTTGTAAACTATAGAAGACACATCTGGGAATAGCTTATTCTGTGCATTCTAAAAACAACCATGTGAGAGGAAAATAGTTTTAGATTATGTGAATAGCATTTGTACATTAAAGGAAAAATAATAGCTTAGCGATAAAGTTGAATAAGATGATGATATGCATTTTTCTAGTCTGGGCATTGTTGAGAAGAGAGCCAAACCTAGTGGCCTTCTGTACACAAGGCAGAAGATATATGGATTATGGTCTTGGTCCAGGTCCCTTATGTTCTTCTGAATCAGTCCCTGGCAATTCTACCTCCTGCCATGATCTTCAGAACCATGTATTTGCTAATGGCTTTAAAATCCAAATCTTTAGCTGATATCTTTTTTGATTTCCAGATGTTTTCAGTAACTTAGTTGACATCTTCACCCGAATGTGCCTAAGGCCACTCAAACTCAGCAAGTTCAAAACCAAATTACTTCTCTTTTTAATAGAATCTGCTCTTACTCTTTCATTCCTATTTCAGTGGATGGCACATCATCCCCTTTGTTGCAAGGAGAGAAATTTGGGTATCATTTTTTTTTGAACCAAGTGATCCACTGCCAAGAGTTCATTTTTGACTCTTGATTTGACTTTATAATCACCAAAGCCTATACATTCTTACCTTCTAAGCACAGTTCAAATCCATTTATATTTCTCCAGGACCACTGCCAACCCTTCCTCTTCTAGGCTACCATAAATTTCTGCTATAGCCTCTGACATGTTTTGCAGAATTCAGTCTTCCTCCTTCTGATGCATTCTTCATAAAGGATCTTGAGTAAGTATTTTTACATAATGTTATTCTCCTGCCTAAGACCCTTCAATGTTTCCCCACTACCTAAATCCAATATCCATGATACTTCTTATATGATTTGAATGGTTTCACTCTCCGTTCAATCCTACTATCAATCGTCTCCATCTTTTGGTATATTTGTGGTATGACTAATCCTCCAAAATCAAAGGTTTGTGTGATTATATAACCAAAATTTAAACAAAATAAAGACATGTGGTCTTGCTTTTTTTTTTACTTTTATTTTTTATTTTTTAAAATTTACATCCAAATTAGTTAGCATATAGTGCAACAATGATTTCAGGAGTAGATTCCTTAGTGCCCCTTACCCATTTAGCCCATCCCCCTTCCCACACCCCCTCCAGTAACCCTCAGTTTGTTCTCCATATTTATGAGTCTCTTATGTTTTGTCCCCATCCCTGTTTTTATATTATTTTTGTTTCCATCCCTTATGTTGATATTTTTTGTCTCTTAAAATCCTCATATGAGTGAAGTCATATGATTTTTGTCTTTCTATTTTTTTAAATATTTTTTTTAACGTTTATTTATTTTTGAGACAGAGAGAGACAGAGCATGAATGGGAGAGGGGCAGAGAGAGAGGGAGACACAGAATCGGAAACAGGCTCCAGGCTCTGAGCCATCAGCCCAGAGCCCGATGCGGGGCTCGAACTCACGGACCACAAGATCGTGACTTGAGCTGAAGTCGGATGCCCAACCGACTGAGCCACCCAGGCACCCCTGATTTTTGTCTTTCTATGACTGACTAATTTCATTTAGCATGATACCCTCCAGTTCTATCCACATAGTTGCAAATGGCAAGATTTCATTCTTTTTGAATGCCGAGTAATACTCCATTGTATATATATATACCACATCTTCTTTATCCATTCATCTATTGCTGGACATTTGGGCACTTTCCATACTTTGGCTATTGTTGATAGTGCTACTATAAACATGGGGGTGCATGTGTGCCTTCGAAACAGCACACCTGTATCCTGTGGATAAATGCCTAGTAGTGTAATTGCTGGGTCGTAGGGTAGTTCTATTTTTGTTTTTTTGAGCAACCTCCATACTGTTTTCCAGAGTGGCTGCACCACCTTGCATTCCCACCAACAGTGCAAAAGAGATCCTCTTTCTCTGCATCCTCGCCAACATCTCTTGTTGCTTGAGTTGTTAATGTTAGCCATTCTGACAGGTGTCAGGTGGTATCTCATGGTGGTTTGATTTGTATTTCCCTGATGATGGGTGATGTTGAGCATTTTTTCATGTGTCGGTTGGCCATCTGGATGTCTTCTTTGGAGAACTGTCTATTCATGGCTTTTGCCCATTTCTTCACTGGACTATTTGTTTTTTGGGTGTTGAGTTTGATCAGTTCTTTATAGACTTTGGATACTAACCCTTTATCTGATATGTCATTTGCAAATATCTTCTGCCATTCTGTCGGTTGCCTTTTAGTTTTGCTGATTGTTTCCTTTGCTGTGCAGAAGCTTTTTTATTTTGATGAGGTCCCAGTAGTTCATTTTTGCTTTTGTTTCCCTTGCTTCCAGAGACATGTTGAATAAGAAGTTGTTGCAGCCAAGATCAAGGAGGTTTTTGCCTGCTTTCTCCTTGAGGATTTTGGTGGCTTCCTGTCTTTCATCCATTTTGAGTTTATTTTTGTGTATAGTCTAAGAGAGTGGTCCAGGTTCATTCTTCTGCATGTCGCTGTCCAGTTTTCCCAGCACCACTTGCTGAAGAGACTGTCATGATTCCATTGGATATTCTTTCCTGCTTTGTCAAAGATTAGTTGGCCATCTGTTTGTGGGTCCATTTCTGGGTCCTCTATTCTGTTCCATTTATTTGTTGTATGCCAGTACCATACTGTCTTGAAGGTTACAGCTTTGTAGTATAGCTTGAAGTCTGGGATTGTGATGCCTCCTGCTTTGGTTTTCTTTTTCAAGGTCACTTTAGCTATTCAGGATTTTTTGTGGTTCCATAGAAATTTTAGGATTATGTGTTCTAGCTCTGTGAAGAATGCTGGTTATTTTGATAGGGATTGCATTGAATATGTAGATTGCTTTGGGTAGTATCAACATTTTAACAATATTTGTTCTTCCTATCCAGGAGCATGGAATCTTTTTCCATTTTTTTTTGTGTCTTCTTCAATTTCTTTCATAAGGTTTCTATAGTTTTCAGCGTATAGATTTTTCACCTCTTTGGTTAGATTTATTCCTAGGTATTTTATCGGTTTTGGTGCAACTGTAAATAGGATCGATTCTTTGATTTCTCTTTCTGTTGCTTCATTGTTGGTGTAATAGGAATGCAACCGATTTCTGTGCATTGATTTTACATCCTGCAACTTTGCTGTATTGATGAATCAATTCCAGCAGTTTTTTGGTGGAATCTTTTGGGTTTTCCATATGGAGTATCATGTCAT
Organism: Prionailurus bengalensis; assembly: GCF_016509475.1. Lineage (NCBI taxonomy): Eukaryota > Metazoa > Chordata > Mammalia > Carnivora > Felidae > Prionailurus > Prionailurus bengalensis. The sequence continues at coordinate 55,904,008 of NC_057349.1, read as the reverse complement.
CTGTGAAGAGTGAAAGTTTGACCTCTTCCTGGCTGATTTGGATGCCTTTTAATTCTTTGTGTTGTCTGATTGCAGAGGTGAAGACTTCTAATACTGTGTTGAATAACAGTGGCGAGAGTGGACATCCCTGTCTTGTTCCTGAACTTAGGGGGAAAGATCTCAGTTTTTCCCCACTGAGGATGATATTAGTGTTGGATCATTCATATATGGCTTTTATGATCTCGAGGTATACTCCTTCTATCCCCACTTTCTTGAGGGTTTTTATCAAGAAACGATGTTGTATTTTGTCAAATGCTTTTTCTGCATCTATTGAGATGATCATATGGTTCTTGTCCTTTCTTTTGTTGATGAGATGAATCACGTTAATTGTCTTGTGGATATTGAACCAGCCCTGCATCCCAGGTAGAAATCCCTCTTGGTTGTGGTGAATAATTTTTTAAATGTATTGTTGGATCCAGTTGGCTAATATCTTGTTGAGTATTTTTGCATCCATGTTCATCAGGGAAATTGGTCTGTAGTTCTCCTTTTTAGTGGGGTCTCTGTCTGGTTTTGGAAACAAGGTAATGCTGGCTTCATAGAAAGAGTTTGGAAGTTTTCCTTTCATTTCTATTTTTTGGAACAGTTTCAAGAGAATAGGTGTTAACTCTTCCTTGAATGTTTGGTAGAATTCCCCTGGAAAGCCATCTGGCCCTGGACTCTTGTTTTTTGGCAGATTTTTGATTTCCTTCCTTGTTATGGGTGTCTTCAAATTTCTATTTCTTGCTGTTTCAGTTTTGGTAGTGTATATTTTTCTAGGAATTTGTCCATTTCTTCCAGATTGCCCATTTTATTGGCATACAATTGCTCATAATATTCTCTTATTATTGTTTTTATTTCTGTTGTGTTGGTTGTGATCTCTCCTCTTTCATTCTTGACCTTATTTATTTGGGCCCTTTCCTTTTTCTTTTTGATCAGACTGGCTAGTGGTTTATTACTTTTGTTAATTCTTTCAAAGAACCAGCTTCTGGTTTCATTGATCTGTTCTACTGTTTTTTTTTTTTTTTTGGTTTCAATAGCATTAATTTCCACTCTAATCTTTAGTATTTCCTGTCTTCTGCTGTTTTTGTGTTTTATTTGCTGTTCTTTTTCCAGCTCCTTAAGGCGTAAGGTTGTGTTGTATACCTGAGATCTTTCTTCCTTCTTTAGGAAGGCCTGGATTGCTATATATTTTCCCCTTATGACCGCCTTCGCTGCCTCATGTGTGGTGTTCCATATACTTTTTAATTTCCTCTTTAACTTTTTGGTTAGCCCATTCATTCTTTAGTAGGATGTTCTTCAGTCTCCAAGTATTTGTTACCTTTCCAAATTTTTTCTTGTGGTTGATTTCGAGTTTCATAGCATTGTGGTCTGAAAATATGCATGGTATGATCTCGGTCTTTTTGTACTTACTTAGGGCCGATTTGTGTCCCAGTATATGGTCTATTCTGGAGAATGTTCCATGTGCACTAGAGAAGAATGTATATTCTTCTGCTTTAGGATGAAATGTTCTGAATATATCTGTTAAGTCCATCTGGTCCAGTGTGTCATTCAAAGCCATTGTTTCCTTGTTGATTTTTTGATTAGATGATCTGTCCATTGCTGTGAGTTGGGTGTTGAAGTCTCCTACTATTATGGGATTGCTGTCGATGAGTTTCTCTATGTTTGTGATTAAGTGATTTATATATTTGGGTGCTCTCACATTTGACGCATAAATGTTTACAATTGTTAGGTCTTCTTGGTGGATAGACCCCTTGATTATGATATAATGCCCTTCTTCATCCCTTGATTCAGTCTTTATTTTCAAGTCTAGGTTGCCTAATATAAGTATGGCTACTTCAGCTTTCTTTTGTTGACCATTAGCATGATAGATGGTTCTCCATCCCCTTATTTTCAATCTGAAGGTGTCTTTCGGTCTAAAGTGGGTCTCTTGTAAACAGCATATAGGTAGATCTTATTTTCTTATCCATTCTGTTACCCTAAGTCTTTTGATTGGAGCATTGAGTCCATTGACGTTTAGAGTAAGTAGTGAAAGATATGAATATATTGCCATTATGATGCTTGTTGAGTTGGAGTTTCTGGTGGTGTTCTTTGGTCCTTTCTAATCTTTGTTGCTTTTGGTATTGATTTATTTCTCTCTCTCTCTCTCTCTCTATATATATATATATATATATATATGGTTTTTTTTTTTCATCTTTTCTCCACTCAGAGATTCCCCCTTAAAATTTCTTGCAGGGCTGGTTTAGTGGTCACAAACTCCTTTAGTTTTTGTTTGTCTGGGAAACTTTTTATATCCCTTCTATTTTGAATGACCCTCTTGCTGGATAAAGAATTCTTGGCTGCATATTTTTCTGATTCAGCACACTGAATATATCCTGCCACTCCTTTCTGGACTGCCAAGTTTCTGTGGACAGGTCTGCTGCAAACCTGATCTGTCTTCCCTTGTAGGTTAGGGACTTTTTTTCCCTTGCTGCATTCATGATTCTCTCCTTGTGTGAGTATTTTGTGAATTTGACAATGATATGCCTTGTTGATGGTTGGTTTCTGTTGAATCTAATGCGAGTCCTCTGTGCTTCCTGGATTTTGATGTCTGTGTCTTTCCCCAGGTTAGGAAAGTTTTCTGCTATGATTTGCTCACATAACCCTTCTGCCCCTATGACCCCTATGATTCTGATGTTGTTCCTTTTGAATAAGTCACTGATTTCTCTAATTCTTAAATCATGCTCTTTTGCCTTCATCTCTCTCTTTTTTTCTTCTTCATTATTCTCTATAAGTTTGTCCTCTATATCACTGATTCTCTGTTCTGCCTCATCCATTCTTGCCGCCGCTGCATCCATCCGTGATTGCAGCTCAGTTATAACATTTAATTTCATTCTGGCTATTTTTTACTTCTTTTATCTCTGCAGAAGGGATTCGAATCTATTTTCAACTCCACCTAGTATTCTTATTATTGTGATTCTAAATTCTGGTTCAGACATCTTGCTTGTATCTGTTGTTTCTTCATGCTCTTTCTTTTGGGGTAAATTCCTTCATTTTGTCATTTTGAAGAGAGAAAAGGAATTAATGAGGTAGAAAAATTAAAATAAAAAAATTAAATTAAATAAACATTAAAATTAAAAAATTAAACACACACACACACAAATCAAATGAATGATGGTAGATCCTGGGTGTGTTTTGGTCTGGGTGTTGAAAGTGGTTTGACAGATTAGAGAGAGAAAAGGTGGGGGAAGGAAATTGTTTGAGAATTTGAAAAAATGAATACACTGAAGTAGACTAAAATGAGATGATGGAGGTAAAACAGAATTTGAAAAATATACACAGAAGTAAAGAATATAGTAGAAAAAAATTGAATAAAAATATTTTTAATAAAAATTAAAAATAAAAATGAAAATTTTCTCTTTCTATATTCAAGAAAAGAAAAGAAACGAAAAAGAGAAAAAAGAAGAAGGAAAAAAGGAAATCGTTTGAAAATTTGAAAAAGTGAATACACTGTAGTAGACTAAAATAAAATGATGGAAGTAAAATAGAATTTGAAAAAATTTACATAAAAGTAAAAATATAGTAATTAAAATTAAAGAAAAATATTTTTAATAAAATTGAAAATAAAAATGAATTTTTTCTCTTTCTGTTCAAGAAAAAGAAGTGTAAAAGAAAAAGAGAAAGAAAGAAAATTGAATAGAGGGACCTGCTAACAGATTGAAGTAGGAATGAAATTACTTCGTTTTCCCTCAGAAGTCAGTCTATGTGGCGCTGTATAGTCCATAAACTAAGCTGGCGGTGAGACTTGTGTTCTTGAAGAGTGAGGTTGACCCAGTTGGGCGGGGCTCAGTGTAATGGCTCCGTTCTCCACTAGATGGCACTGCTATCCTACTGGAGGGGATTGTTGCCGCTGCTGGCAGGTGTGTATGTGTATGTGTGGGAGGGGTGTAAATGGCCCCACCCATCCACCAGTCTGTTCTCCCAGATCAACAATCACGCACCTGTCCTCTGTCTTCTGCTTTCTTCCACTCCCTGCTTTTTCACTTTCCGTGGCCAGGCCCCAGGCAGTACTCTCTCCAGAGTTTTATCTCAGATGCGGCTGTTTTCCCCAGCCCCTTACTTCTGAAGGACCGCGCCTTTGACCTGTTCCGCCCCTCTGTGGGAGGGTCTCACCAAGCAATGGCCGAATATCGGCTGCACCCAGGAACACTTTGTGGACCCTGCTGCTGCCGGTGCCTGAGACTGCGGCCAGGTGCCAGTCCGCCCCAGAAAAAGTTCGCGAGATAGCGTAGCAGCAGCGTTTCGGGGATTATGGAAAATCACAAGACACATCTGGCACCAGGCTTCACCCTAACGACCTTGTTCCAGCACCAGCGAATGTGGCTGTTTTCTGGGGTCTGCTGGGACCAGTTGGCCTCAATAGTCTCTACCAAATGTCCTTCCAGCAGTGGAACCACTTTTCCCCGTGTGGCACGAGATTCTCCTGGACCCCACTCTGTTCCTGGGGATTCGCCCTTCCCACCAGAGCCCCGCCAGGTAAGGAGCTGCAGAGTGGCAGACTTTGTACTCCCCTTGTTTACAGTCTTAATGGAATTTAAACCCTCTTCTTTCTCCTTTCTCCCTTTTTAGTTTAGTCCCTGCGGCTGTTTCCAATTTTCCACTTTCTCTCCAGCTGCTTTTGGGGAGGGGTGCTTTTCCTGTATTCTCCCCTGCCCAGTCTCCATCCTCTCTCTGCTTGCAAAAGCACCTCCCTTCCTGCTCCTTCTCGCTCCCCAAGTTCACTTCTCCGTGCCGCGTACCTACTGAATTCTGTGGTTCAGGTTGTGCACATTGTTGTGTTAAACCTCCAGTCAGTTTTCTAGGTGTGCAGGATGGTTTATGTTGGCCTGGCTGTATTTCATGGATGCGAGATACACACTAAACTTCCATTGCTGTTCCGCCATCTTGGCTCCTCCCTTTGTGGTCTTGTGTTTTTAAAACAGTGTCCCGTCAGTTGATATTCTTCTCCTTAACATCATTCGTGATAACTCTTACTATTTTATCATTTTTGTTTCCTTGATTCTTTTACCACTTTATCTATAAACCCTTTAGCTTTTTTGTTTTATTTCCATGCACTTCTTAAGATGGATTGAAGAAACTGAGAGAATGCCAAGAAGTGAATCCTTCCACAAAGAGACATTAGCTGAAATTGCAAGAGCATATAAGTTGGAACCCTTCTTCTTTCTTTAATATATAGCCTAAAACAAAGAGGTTATAGTATTTGCTGTTTTTTTAATTCAAATTTTATATACTCGAAGTATTCTGGCTAGAAGTCCTATAAAGTCACTAAATAGTGAAGTCATTTCAGGGCTTTTCATTCCCTTTTTCTTTCATTCAAATCTAAGTTAGAAAATAATGCAACAGATGAAATAAGGCAGAAGAAAATAGGAATGGAAGAGGGAGATATCAAGAGAGAACACAGAGACAGAAATTGCAGTGACACCTGGTGGTGTGTCCCGGGAGCCCAGGCATATTTGTTTCACTTCTATGAACTACCTCTTCTGAAGGAGCACTTGCTCGTGCCAAGCCTTCTCTGATGGAGCCTTTTATTATGCAGCATCAGTATCCTGCTTGGCTTCCCCCCTTTTGTCTTGTCTAGGGAGTATTGTGCCCATTCTACTACAAAGATGATTAATCCAGTGATAAAAGAGCTCCTGCTAATGAAAAAGAGAAAGCAAATACCCAGGATTCTAGTACCCCAAACTCCTTAAGAAGGATCTGTTTTGTTTTGTGACTTTAGGGTAGGCGGGTGTGGGATGATTAAGTAGGATGCCTATGAGAAATGTTTGAGATTGTTACCTTTAACTTCACACTAGCAACGCTTGAGTCAAAATCTTGGTGGAAGTTTTCTGGTGGTTGCAAAAGAATCTCCTTTGCCTTATACCCATGGTCCAAGAGAACGGAGTGCAATTATGCTAGACATTTAAAAAAGGTCAAGGGAATGTTCTTCATTCGGTTTAGTGACCAAGAAAAATGTGGCATCAAGGAAAGATGAGTGGGTCTGACAGTAGCTGTTCTTAAATCTCTGCCACTCTGCCCATGCATCATGATGCAAGCATGGCCTTGGGATGCACTGATCATATTTTATTATTTTCTCCTCATGTTTTAAAATAGCAACAAAAATATTGGAATGAATATTTATATCACTTATCTTTAAATGCACACTCGTACAAAGGGGAACCATTGTGCTTATTCTTTTATTTTTAACAATATAAAGGCTAAAACCTCTTATCTTTTTTTTCTTCCCTCTTTTCAAGGGCCATGCATTACATTTTTTATCATAACACCAATCATAACACATTGTATGAAGAAAGTGCTCCCTTGCCATTTGAGATGAAATATGCACAGATTCCAAAAATATGACTCCGTACTCATATTTTTTTCTTTGTTACCAGATTTTGTTTTACAATAAATAAGCATTAAGGACCTTCACCATTTGCTCAGCATTAGAATTATACAAGCAAATTTGGATTTGGAATTTGACTGTGCAGCATGTCCTTTTAAAACACTAAGCAGGTTATTCCCTAATGCTCAATTCATTCATAGTTTATGGTAATGATTTTAAGTCTTGGAAGAGACTGAAACTAATCCTTGAGATATGACCTTAAAATGTGAAGTTTAATGTTTATCCCATTGAGCAAGCTATAAACTGTGAAATAATGTTTCACAATCCAGGGTTTCCCCTGCAAGCCCTTCATTCACATACCTAATCACCAGTGAGCCTCACGCCGGCCCAAGCCCCGATGATATCAGGTGGATCCAGGCCTCCCTACATTTACCCTGTTGTGTTCATGGAATCTAACTATGCAATTTAAAGAGCTTGTAACAGGCTGAAGATATTAATTTGTTTATTTCAGATCTGAGTTATGTTCCCTGAGGTTGCTTGTCATGCACAAGTTACTTCTTAGTCATTCCAGAGGAGTAATGTGTGTGTGTGAATGACAGCCACAGAGCAACCTGTTCCAATTTATGCCAGCCGTCTCCGTGGAGCAAGCAGGTGGCAAAGGGATAAATGAACCGCAAAGAGGAATTTAGTCGGGTCAAGATTTGAATATAGATTTTCCATCATCATCTTTAATGATATTTTGGACAGTCTCCTACAAAAATTCTATCTCTTTGGTTTTTTAAATAACTTGATTAAGTGAGTACTAGTATACCACACTAAGAACTCTTTTATGTCAATTATGTATTTTCTCAAGAGTCAATGGATTAAGTAAATAAAGTAATGCCTTTTCTGAAGCGAGTTACCCAACCCCATTTGTCTTAATATGCATAAGGATTAACATTTAATGAAATCTTATTGAGTGCCAGGCACTGTGCTTTTTACTTGTATTATCTCAGTTAAGCCTCACTTAAGTCCAATGTGACAGTATTATTTTTTTAATAATTTTTTTAAGTTTATTTATTTTGAGAGAGAGCAAGAGAGAGCATGGGGAAGGGGTGGAGCGGGAGGGAGATTGAGAATCCCAAGCGGACTCCATGCTGTCAGTGCAGAGCCCAGTCAGTGCAGGGCTCGAACTCACAAACTGTGAGACCATGACCTGAGTTGAAGTCAGATGCTTAACCAACTGAGCCACTCAGGCGCCCCTGCAATGTGATAAGGATTATTATTATTCCCATTTGATAGAAGAAGACACTAACTCATAGACAAGAAAAGTGTATTGCCTATCTGCATACCTATCAATATATGGATCTAGGTCAACCCAGACAGTTGGCTCTTAATATTAGCTGCACTGTTCTGTTGTATGTATTTTTACTTTCTTTAAATTTTTTACCCATATGATTAATATTTGCTGCATAAAATATATCCTTTTGAAGATACAGCCTTTTTACTCCATGTGTTACATGTCATCTTTATTTGAGATTAACATCAGTGCTGAATCTTTGTTAGGATAGCCTACTGACATTTTTTACTCATCTTGCAGTATTGGAAACTATGTGTATGTTTGTGTGTGTATGCAAGTGCACATGCATGCATGAATAACCTTTCTTCTTCTTGTGCTAATACCCAGTTTTGTTCACCACCCAACAGCTTGAATATCTTGCTGCCACTTCCTTCGGTGTTTATTTAACTTGTGTCTCCAAGATATGTGTCATTATCCATCTTAGATTATACAGGTCTGAAGAAGACTAAATAGCATATTTTTCTGTACTCTTAGAAGCCTTTTTCTTGCTTAAGATAAACTTTAAAGAAAGCCCTATTCATCACTAAAGGGGAAAATCTTAAATCTAAAAACAATCCTATTGTTTAATTTTCAAGAAAGCAGCATTTCAGGAATATTCTCAGAGAGAAAAAGATTAATTCTGGGACTGTGCTTATGAAGCATAGAAAAAGATGAGTTTTATGTGACAGTATGTGAATCCAATTTGGTTTTGGAACTGGAAGGAAGGGAAAGTAATATCTATTGACTGTACAACAAGGGGAGAGGTTCTGATATAATAAGTTCTTATATCCAATTTAGAGATGAGGAAATCAAGGTTAACAGAAATTTTTCAATACCTCAGGATTACATCAATAGTATGTGGCTAAGCCAGAATTCCATGGGCTGAGTCCAGAGTCCCTGTATGCTCCCTCTCTCCATCCTCCTGCCCTGTAACAAAAGATGCAGGTAAAATCTCTTGGGAGGGTGGGGGATGAAAGTTACAAAGTGAGGCTGAAAGATTGTCCGGGGAGAATTGAGATCCAATTAAGATCAAGGATGAGTTATAAAGAAGGATTATCTTTGGCTTTTGAGCTGATCTAAGAACATGATAGAGATCTGTCAGTTGCTTACAGAACTATACATTAAGATCATTAACACATTGATTTGATGTCTTCCTTATAAATTTCACTGGATTCTGGGAATAGAGATTTCTATGGCACAGCCCTAGACTTTGAAGGACCAACGAACTACTTGTGGGAAAAATGGTTTCTACATTGAAGCAGAATATCCAAATAACTGAAGAGAGAAAAAAATAGTATTTTTCATTTGGGTGCTTTGAAAAGAGTCTATTTGGATCGAATATAATGTTTATTTATTTTTGAGAGAGAGCGAGCACACAAGTGGGTAAGGGGCAGAGAGAGAGGGAGACACAGAATCTGAAGCAGGCTCCAGGCTCTGAGCTGTCAGCACAGAGCCCAACGTGAGGCTCGAACTCATGAACCACAAGATCATGATCTGAGGCGAAGTCAGATGCTCAACGGACTGAAACATCCAGGCACCCATGGATCAAATATTTTTTAAAAACAATTCAGATTTCAGTCTTTAGTAGAACACCATTTAGAAAGAAAGGACAACATTGTGGTTTGATGTTTGGGCACTGTAATGGGACTGCTCTGATCTCAAATATTGCTCTACTACTTACTATTTGCAATGAGTGCAAACAAGGTACTGTCTTTCCCATGTCAGTGATGTATGGCCATCTCTAACACAGGAATACAAAGAGTACCAACCCCATAGGGTTTTGTTTTGTTCCTTTCTTTTATTTTCTTTTTTCTTTTCTTTTCTTTTCTTTTCTTTTCTTTTCTTTCTGTTCTTTTCTTTCTTTTCTTTTCTGTTTTTTAAAAGTTAATGAGATAATGAATATAAAACACTCAGCACACCTTCTGAACCATGGTAAACAAGTCCCAATGTATGCTATAGTTTATATATATATATATACACACACACACACACACACACACACACACATATATGTGTGTGTGTGTGTGTGTGTATATATATAGTGTGTATATATGTGTCTGTGTGTCTATATATATATTTTTTTCTTTTTTTTTTAAATAAACCCTTCAGAATGATCCCTGTATTGACTGCCACCAACCACATGGTGGCAGCAAAAATATTATCAGGGCCATTACTGAAGAGCCATTTATTCCCCCATATGATGAGACTGGAATGTGGCAATAAATGAACCAGCCCAACAGAGTGGGATTGGATCTAGTATTTCCTCTTGGCTGGGTGACTTTCCAAGATGACCCCCGGCTCCCATTGCTGATCTATTTTGCCATGGCTTTAAAGTGAAGAAAGGAAGATTATTATGAATTCAAGATGTACTGCATGCCAGTCACAGAGCTAAATGCTTCACATCTGTTATCTCATTTAATCCTCTTTAATAATTTATGATATGGACACAAAAACTTTACTTCACATGTGAAAAAGAAAAATTGAGTTCAGTTGGGTTAGATAGATTGCTTACCGTCCAGTGTTAGTACATGTTAGTTAAAAGGTTAGAACACAGCTTTGTCTAACTACATAGGCCGATATGGATGAAAAAGCTTTTGATACGTATCCTTATATAACCATGTATCTTTAACTGGGTTATTTTTCTTTAATCTTTTTTCATCTTGATTTTTTTTTTTTTACTGTGGCTTATTCAGTTAAGTTGTTACATGCTAAATCATATTATACTTGATTTTAAGAGGGCTAATGTTTGTTGAATTCTTTGAAAGTGTTTTATTTGTTATATCAGTTAATCATCACCTATATTCCCTGTAAGTTTAATAAATATTTGTTGAGCAAATTCCTTTTGTCATGCACTATGTTAGGCAGTAGAACTATAAACACCTGTAGTTATACTTGTTTCTTAAGTGCTCACTCTTCCTTCAACGATCTTTTAGTTTGGGAAATAGACAAGTAAGCAGACTGCTACAATACAGTATGAGTAGACCCTGTGAAGTGAACTGCACCATGGTTTGAAAGCAAGTAAGACAGTCACTGTCCAAAACTCCAGAGTAAGGAAAGGCTCCTCAGAGGATCTGGAAAAGATTTAAGACATTTAGGAATTACTTACATGAAGAGGGAAGGAATAGGGCAGTGATGAAGAGGTAAGATTCCTCTAGGTGTTAAAAGTGAATACCCATTGCCCTTTCTGTTTTTGCCGTATTGTTATAAGTAACTTTGAGTGCAATTGAAAGAATTCTGGGTTTTACTTTTTTTTCTCACTTGTTTTAGTTCTTAGGATGGACCTTGTGCTTACTTTACTTACACTATCATGCTTATCATGTTGCACTATAAATCTCTATTAATTCACAACATCTTGTTTCTGAGACTAATGGGCATCTTGGAGCTAAGGACTGCCTTTTACCTCCTTGTTCTTAGTGCCAAGCCGAGTGCCATGCTTATAAAGGGCAGTCAGCGAATGCTTTGTTAGATTAACATTTATGTCCATATTATGGACCTTGTTCTTTATAATGATAAACAGCAAGTATTAGAGGTTTGTTCTATGGTAAGAAAAGAGAATATTTAAAAAGAGGATACCAGGACTTTCCTTTTATTTGTATATTGGCCCTAATCAATTAAAAAAAATATGACCAAAGATAAACCATTTACAGACAATTTCTTTTTAATTTCCAAAGTCAATTCTTGAAGCCAATCTGTTCTCTAAGCATTAAGATAAAAATGTATGTCAACCTATTTGCCATGAATAGCACTTATATTTCTAGTTTGTTGGTTTCAGAACCTTTAACTTTTACTATAGCTATGGAGCATGTCTGTCCTTGTTCATTTGCTCCTAGCTCCAAAATGGATAACATTTGTAGGAGCTTTGTATTATCCTTTCATATGCAGACTTTTGGGTGCTAAAATAAATTATTTAGTCACTGGCTATTTGACCTCCTCAGACACAGGTATAGGGAAAGGGAAAGAACCCTTGGTGTAAAGAAAAAAGATGTAATCAGCATTATCACACACATACACACCCTTTCTTAACAAGACACTGTAAGTGGTTTAATGATTACATTTATCATCTCCCTCCAGCCACTGCACTTCCCTATTACCTACCCCATGGAAACCTCTCAGAAATGTTGGCAATTGCTAGGGTTTAATTTGAGTTCTTTGTTATTACACATCCCTCTTGTAACATATTATTTCTGTAAAAGTTCTTTGAATAGCAGGTGGTTTTTTTTAATTTTTTTCTTATTTATTTATTTATTTATTTATTTTTTTTGTGGTGGTGATCTGGAAGAATCATAGCTGCAGCCTAACATGCTTTTGGGAAAAAGAAAAGAAAAGAAAAGAAAACCTGTGATGGAATAGAACAAAGTGAAATTAAGCAGTGTCCAATGACCAATGACTTATGGGAAATAAGATATTTTCTCTTTCCCTCTGTAAAAGACACATTGATAATGTAATTTGTAAAGTCAGAGAATACTAGCTTACTAAACATATTGCTGTTATTTGGCAGATTTAAAGGAAGACCTTCTGCTTAGTAGAGCATTTCTGGGAAGAGGTAGGGGAAAAAAAAACTTGCTTACTTCAGTTTGGGCCATCTCCAGAGTCTGAATCCCTAAGATTGATTGTCCTAGGGAAATTGAGGCAACATAATGCAAATTTCTAACCTCATGGGATTAGGCAACTCCATAAGCAAGAATAATGAGACATCCAAAATGTAATTTCTTTTTTTTTTTTAATTTTTTTTCAACGTTTATTTATTTTTGGGACAGAGAGAGACAGAGCATGAACAGGGGAGGGGCAGAGAGAGAGGGAGACACAGAATCGGAAACAGGCTCCAGGCTCCGAGCCATCAGCCCAGAGCCTGACGCTGCGCTCGAACTCACGGACCGGGAGATCGTGACCTGGCTGAAGTCGGACGCTTAACCGACTGCGCCCCCCAGGCGCCCCCCAAAATGTAATTTCTGAAGAACCATTCTGAAGACTCATTGTGTGTGCGTGTGTGGTCATTTGAATGTCCTTTTGTAGATTGTATGTTGTGAACATTTTTAATGGTAAGAGATCTAAATAGCTGAAAGTAAATGTAAGTGCTGGGGTGTAGACTTGAGTCTAAACATGCAGAGTTTTACAGTGTGAGCTGCTCATCCACACATTCTCTAGGTCAAAGTTCAGAGCCAGTAGAAGAGCCTATGCAGATATTTTGTATCTTCAGATGAGTGTTTCTGCCAGTGTTTCAAATAATTAGCGTTGTCATAGACGTGTACACTTGTCATTTTTTTTCTTAACCCTTGAATTGGGGCTGGTGCAAAGGAGATAAATCTTGCTTTTTTGCTATTGGGGCACAGTGCTGCGATTAGTCCTGTGCTTAATTGTGGTAATCAATCTGGAAACACTTATGAAAGGTATAATTATGATTTAGGAGGCAGCTTTCTTTTGGTCACTTTATAGATGTTAGCACATGAATAGATTTTTTGTGCATGTGCTCCCTTTATTTTTCTTTTAAGAAAAATAATTTATTACTCTGTAGATAAGAGACCTTGGTGGTAGAATGAAAGCATTGTAGTAGGGAATACATTTTATAGGAATGGGAATCAAATCTGTAGAAACTCATGTAAAAACCATACTTCAAGATGCAGTGTATATAAAGAAATTTGTAAACCTTTTAATTTTCTTCTTTTACAATCCGTCTAAAAAGTAGTTAATTAAAAGCAAGATAATGAGGTAAGGGATAGCTGAGAAAAGAAGCAGCAACGTGTGATTTCTTCAACTATTTTCTTTTGTTTAGGTGATTTGGGACACTGGTCACCCAAGATAGAAACAGTTTGGGGAGAGATTATGGAAACAGGGAGCTAGGACTTTTAGAGGCCTTTTTTGTCTTTCTGAGGTATTGATTTATAATAATTAATTTACTGATAATTAATAATAATCAATGATATTCTGAGTGTAGTGGCCAAGCAGTTTTGCCTTGTGGGTAGAATAAAGGCGAAATTACATGATAATTCTCAAGGAGAGAAATAAGCATATGGAATCTCTGAGAAGACAGATGTGGAAGAGACACAGAAAACACAAGCAATGTTTTTATTATTTCATCAACGTGATTACCAAATTCCATTTGAGGATCCTTTGCTGACTTCCAAATATGGAAGCTGAAGGCAAGATGAGTTTCTGACTAGAATGAAAGAACTAATGCAAAACTGACTCCAAGAATCAAAAGCAGGTCAGTGAGAGGAAGTTTTCATTCTCAGATGTGAGAAGCTGGAGAGGAAAAGGGTAAGTTAGGAAGGGGAAAAAGAGGTAACACTATACCACAGAGGCTGTATAGTAAATAGGATGGTCTTCACTCAAAGGAAGTATTATCTGTTTCTATGGACTGAATTGTGTCCTCCCCCAAATTTATATGTTGAAGCCCTTAACACTTCTCACATCAGATTTGACCATATTTGGAGACAAGGCCCTTAAAGAAGTGACTAAGTTAAAATGAGGCTAGGACAGTGGGCCCTATTCCAATCTGGTGTTTTTATAAGAGGAAATTTGGATTCAGCAAGAAGGTGGCCAGTTTGCAAGCCAAAGAGAGAGGTATCAAGAGAAACCAACCCTGACAACACCTTGATCTTGTATTTCCAGCCTCCAGAACTGTGGGAAAATCAATTTCTGTTGTTTCAGCCAATCAGTCTGTGGTATTTTGTTATGGAAGCAAAGCAATTGCAGAGAGTACTGAGTGGAGTATGGGCTTAAAAAAGGAAAGGAGGATGGAAATGGTTGCGCAAGTCTATCATTGTGCTAGAAATTACTGAATTGTACCTATAAAATGGACATACCTATAAAATGGTTTCCAACCTCAAACCCAGTTGGAAAAATTATAAGAATTATAACTAAGACTGTCATCTCTTTCAGGGGATAGGAGAGAGAATACTTCCTAACTCATTCTATGAGGTTAGCAGGACCTTCATACCAAAACCAAAGACATCATAAGAAAAAAAAAAACAAGTGCAGACCAATTGCCTCTCCTGAACATAGATGCAATATCCTCAACAAATCATTAGCATATCGAATCCAAAATCGCATAAAAAGAATGATATTCTACAACCAAGGGAGGTTTATCCTAGGCATGCAAGGCTAGTTCAGCATTTGAAAATCAGTTAATGTGATACATTACATCAAGAGCCTAAGAACAAAAATCACACAATCATATCAATAGACAAAGAAAAAGCATTTGACAAATTTAAAAACCATTCATGAAAAACCTCTCACTAAACTAGGTATTGAGGGAAACTTTCTCATTTTGATAAAAACTATCTACAAAAACTCAGCAGCTACTATTATTTTTAATGGTGGGAAATTCAAAGCTTCCCCATTAAGATCAGGTACAACACAAGAATGTCTCTTCTTATCCCTCTTTTTTACACTGTACTGGAAGTCCTTATTAATGCAATAAGGCAAGAAAGGGAATAGAAGGTATACAGATTGGGAAGGAAGACATAAAACTGTCCTTATTCACAGATGACACAATTGTTTCTATAGAAAATCTAAAAGAATCAACAAAAAACCCCCAGCTTGAGCTAATAAGCAATTATAGGAAGTTTGCAGGATTCAAGGTTAGTATACAAGTCAATTGTTTTCCTATCTACCAACAATGAACAAGTGGAATTTGAATTAAAAATGCAATGCCATTTAGATTACGACTCTGAAGTGAAATGTGTAGGTATAAATTTAACAAAACACATACAATGTCTCTATGAGGAACTACAAAATTCTGATGAATGACATCAAAGATGAATGAAGTAATTGAGAGATATTTTATGTTTATGGATTGGAAGACTCAATATTGTCAAGATGTCAGTTCTTCCCAACTTGATCTGTAGGTTCAATGCAATCCCAGTCAAAATCCCATCAAGTTATTTTATGGATATCAACAGATGTTATATAGAGTTTTTTCAAGAGGCAAAAGACTCAGAATAGCCAACACAATATTGATGGAGAAGAGCAAAGTTGGAGGATTGATACTACCTGACATCAAGACTTACTGTAAAACTACAATAATACAGTGTGGTGCTGACAAAAGAATAGACAAATAGGTAATGGAAGAGAATAGAGAACCCAAAATAGAGCTGCCCAAATACAGTCAACTGATCTTTGAAAAAGGAGCAAAGGCAATAAAGTGGAGCAAAGATATTCTCTTCAACAAATGGTGCTGGTACAACTGGACATCCACATTTAAAAAAATGAATTTAGACACAGACCTTACACTCAAAATTAGATTATAGACCTAAATGTAAAATACATAATTATAAAATTCTTAGAAGATCACATAGGAGAAAACCTAGGTGATATTGGGTATGGTGATGACTTTTTAGAGAAGAAACCAGACACGATCTATGAAATAGATAATAAGCTGGACTTTATTAAAATTTAAAACTTCTGCTCTGCACAGAATTAGAATAAAAGCCACAGAGTGGGAAAAAATATTGTAAAGGACACATGTGATGAAGAACTCTTAACTAAAATATAAAAGGAACATCTTTAACTCCACAATAAGCGGTGCCTGGCTGGCTCAGTTGGTTAAGCATCCAACTCTTGATTTCAGCTCAGGTCACAATCTCATGGGTGTGTGAGATTGAGCCCCACATTGGGCTCTGCACTGAACATGGAGCCTCCTTTGGATTCTTTCTCTCCCTCTCTCTGTACCCCTCCCCTGCTCATGTGCAGTCTCTCTCTCTCTGTCTCTCAAAAATAATAAACATTAAAAAAATTAAAAAAAAATATATCTCCAATCATGAATATTGCTTGAAACAACTTGATAGCTTCCCAGTGCACTAAAGAAATGTCCTTAATGTTTGACAAGGTCTGTTACATGGTTTCCCTCCCTAACTTTGTGGACATGCTGCTGTTTTTCATTAACATCATTATTCTTCATACACTGTACATTGTGCCACATGCAGTCTTATCTCAGAGCTTTTACATACCCTGTATCGTCTTTCTGGGATATTCTTTGCACGCTACTTATCTACCTGAAAACTGCTTATCCTTGAGATACTAGGTCAATGTTATTTTTGCAAAGGAGACTTTCTTAAATCCTTCAAACTCTATTAGGTAGTGCCTGTCATCAGAAAATGACAGTAAATATTGATTGGTAAGATGAACGTGAGATCCAAATAATTGAGTAAAATTGTGAAAAACATGTAGCTATTTCACATGAGCTTGGGTCCCCTAGAACATAGAAATTACATATCCAGGTATTAAGAGAACTTGAAGATAAGATTATTGAGCCACTGTCAGTGTTTGCTGAAGAAAAGAAACATGTGTATTAGGAGGAACTCTGAGGGACCTGGGATGGATATAGTGCCTGCTAATTTTTATAAAGCATTAGCGGATAGAGTTTATGAACCACTGACTGGTTGACTTGCTATCAGTCCAGACTGCTATCTTAAAAGAATTTATTTTAAAAAATACATATTTTGTTAACATCTAAAATAGGAAAAATGTGTAATTATAAATAGCTAGCACAGGTCTCTAAAGGCAGATCATGCCATACTAGCTTTTTAGGCAAGAAAATACAGTAGACTTAACATTCTTGCCTTTGTAAGGATTTTTACCAATTACTTCATGATATAATAGAGAAATACAGGGTACAGGGAAAAGTATTTAGGAGGATAGGTGCCTGGTTGAAATAATGTGCCTGGTTTTAATTGTCACTTTTGAAAGACATGTTTATTGGTGTGCTACAGAGATATGTTCACTACTTCTATCACTGGCTTGAATGTGGTGCTTAGAGTAGGTTCATCACACTTTTTTGATGTTTCAGACTGCAAAGGATGGCTTTTATATTGAATAACTGAATTAAGATAGGCTTTGTATCTTAAAAAGGGATAGTTTCAAAAGAGGTAAATAAAAGAATATGTATTTTGTTTCCAACACATGTCATAAGTCTTGTCTATATAAATCCATACTGTAGGACAGCCTTAAGAGCAGCATGCTATTCAGGAGAAGTGAGTAATCCTATTCTGCATTACTCAGATTCTTAGAATATTACATTTTGTTCTAAACATGACATTCTAAAATACAGGGAAAAAAGTACCCTGAGACTTAGAAAAAGGGAATTACTGTTACATGATCCACAGTTGCTCAAAATAATGTCCTATGAAGAAAAGTGCATGGGGAACTGGAAATTTCCCTTGGAAAAGAGAGGCCTCCAGGAAAGAAAAAAAAAGTAACAATCTTCAAACCTTTGAGGTTGATCCCTGAATGTGGAACAAGTACAAAGAGGCATTTCAACCCAGTACAAATAATGTGAATGATATTGACTGTTGTCTTTAAACTGTTTAATACATGCATTAAAATGATTTTATCAATGTTAAAATAGCATGTGTCTTACAAAAACAACAGGCCATATGTATTTCTGAGTTCAGTGTAATGAAAAAAAATGTAAGTAGTTTTTCAGAAAAGGAAAGCCTTTGTGGGAAGTGTGTAGATGAGTTAGGAATGACACCCATCAGCTTAATTAAAATAAGTTGGTTTTACAATATATCACATAAATTTTATTGTCAGGAGAATAAGACATCAAGTGTATGCAGAAACTTTGCTAAAAGTTTGGGTATATTTTCTCATGTTTTTGCAAAAAGTTTGGATATATATTTCTCATATTTTTCAAACCAGAATAAGTCAATTATGTGGTAAGTAGCTTTTAAGGTAACCTTATTTTTGAGCTTAATAATTTGTGGATGCTAAAACAAGGGACTTTAAAACTCAATAATTCATACAAAGTTAATACTTTTGCTTTCCAAAATATAAGAAACCCTTGTACT
Source organism: Prionailurus bengalensis (assembly GCF_016509475.1). Taxonomy (NCBI): domain Eukaryota; kingdom Metazoa; phylum Chordata; class Mammalia; order Carnivora; family Felidae; genus Prionailurus; species Prionailurus bengalensis. The sequence goes on along the minus strand of NC_057349.1, from coordinate 55,885,524 downwards.
TTAGATGTTGATGAAGTAAAATCAATATATAAAAAATGATATCTATCTATAATATAATGCATAAGTGTTTTCCTGGATACATTTCACCACTTGCTTGTTTGTAATATTAGATGTTTAACTACAGGACTTCAGAATACAGTTCTTTAAAAAGGTATAAGCATATAGCTGATGGAAACTTTAACATTTGTCTCTTCCTTCTTAAATTTATGGACATAATGTATCCTGACTTAGAGTAGTCCTGTTTCCTCATTGACATGAATTTTTTTTTTACTATTCATGTTGCTTATTCCATTGTGGTGTTCTAGATGTTTACTTAAGTTTACAGTGCTATTGATGTTTACTTTAGAATAATTATATTGATTATATTTTAGATGGAAAATAAACCCATATTTACATATAAAACAAACATGGTGATTAAGCACTTATGTTTATGGACACTAGTATTAAAGAGTTCGCTTTACCAACTACTTCTTTGGAATAAGGCTACATCCTGAGACTTGTGTTCTTTAAAATAATCTTGTGTTCTTATAGTGCATATGTAGTCTCTGGGTATAGGTTTAGTTTATTACAACCTAAATAAAATCATAATTTCTGGTCAGTAGTAACAGATATATTCAGAGATATATAAAGATATATTCTGGGAGGATGTTTAAAATACAAATGAACTTGCCTGTGCAATTTGAGGCTAAATGCTGAGGTTTACAATTTGAAATTTATGTTTCAAGCAAAACTTAATTTACTCCATGCGATAGTAATAATGGTAATAAAATAGGATCACTACTTACTCTGCAAAAGGTGTGAGTTTTTACTGTCTCTGTTCCCAGGTGGAATATATTTTCATGTTTTGAAAACCGAACCTGCATAATATCTACAGTTTTTTTAAAAAAGACTATCTTGTAGGGAAAGCTACATGAAGTAAACAATAGCGTCAACTTTCAACTAGCTAAAGTGACATGAATATGAATAGATAGAATGGCAAAGTGTAAGAATCAGATCATCATACCTAACATACAACAGCAAATATTTTGGATACATGACCATCCAAATGTGTGTGAGTAAAACAGCAGCTTGTCAAAAACAGCTGTAGCAGACACTAATTGTATTCCCTCTGATATGTGCTGATGTTGTCCTACTTGAAATACCTTCAAATAGCTGTTTGAGGGATTTTTCTTAGTCCAAACACAGATCATGTCACGTGTACCAAGAAAGTATTGGCTTTGGTAGCAGCCCTTGGCCAATGACAGATGGCACTGGGGGATTATTACTTAGTTTCTTCACTTCTTGGGTGGATAACCTGAGGGATGTTGTAGTGTTTCACAAAGGTCCCCACAGTTGCTCATAGCAATAACCTAATGATTAATAGCATTTTCTTGGCTTTCTTCCCTTCCTTTTTACTTACTTCCCCAGAATCCCCTCTCAACTAAGCTATTCACACTAAAGACTTTGTCTCAGAGTTTGCATGTAGGGCAATCCAACCTAAGAAAACTGTTTATTGACACTCCCAAATGTTCTCATTGATATCCATGTAAATATACTCAAAGAGATACACAATTGCAAAATTGTACACTAGGGGAATATTGACCAGCAGTCTTTCAGGCTACCAGTCACATTTTTACCCATCAAAACAGAAATAGAAATCTAAAGCAAAACAGCAGTTAGACAGGAAGAAGGCAGCAGGTTTTCATTCTATTCCTATTTTTTATCCTCATTGTATAGACGTTGGCCTTTGACCTCCAGAAAACTGGCTAGAGTTTACCCACTGCTATTTTACAATATCTTGACAGATCAATCCTACTTGCCTGTCCTCATGAGTATCTTCTTCCTATAATTCCCACAGACTGAGTGTAAGCAGTAGAGAAGTGTAGAAATTCTGCAAAAGGGTGGGTAGTATAGATACAGAGAGAGGACTGATGGTTGTCATGTCCCTTTCTCTACTTATTTATTTTTATCATTATTTTTATGATTATTTTTTAATATTTCAAGTTTTTATTTAAGTTATAGTTAGTTAACATATAGTATAGTATTAGTTTCAGGAGTGATTCATCACTTACATACAACACCCAGTGCCCATCACAAGTGCCCTCATTAATACCCATCACCCATTTAGCCCATACCCCTGCCCACCTTCCCTCCAGCAACCATCAGTTTGTTCTCTATAGTTAAGACTATCTTATGGTTTGTTTCCCCTCTTTTTTTTTCCTTTCTCCTATGTTCATCTGTTTTGTTTCTTGAATTCTATAGATGAGTGAAATCATGTGGTATTTATCTTTCTCTGACTGACTTATTTCACGTAGCATAATATACTCAAGTCTTTGTCTAATTTTGGTGAGTTAAGGTGTATGGACTAAAATTATGGAAAGAGCCTAAATGTCCATCAACTGATGAATGGATAAAAAAATTGTGGTTTATATACACAATGGAATATTACATGGCAATGAGAAAAAATGAAATATGGCCTTTTGTAGCAACGTGGATGGAACTGGAGAGTGTGATGCTAAGTGAAATAAGCCATACAGAGAAAGACAGATACCATATGGTCTCACTCTTATGTGGATCCTGAGAAACTTAACAGGAACCCATGGGGGAGGGGAAGGAAAAAAAAAAAAAAAAGGAGGTTAGAATGGGAGAGAGCCAAAGCATAAGAGACTGTTAAAAACTGAGAACAAACTGAGGGTTGATGGGGGGTGGGAGGGAGGAGAGGGTGGGTGATGGGTATTGAGGAGGGCACCTTTTGGGATGAGCACTGGGTGTTGTATGGAAACCAATTTGCCAATAAATTTCAGAAAAAAAAAAAATAAAATAAAAGTCAAAATCAGTCCAATCTGGCAAAGTGAGCAGGAATGCCTAAGAAAAAAGTAAGAGATAATTAAGTACTAGTATACAGGGAACAATTTGAAGAAATACACAAATGTTCCTAAATGCCAAAGTAAAGACAAAATTAAAAAAAAAATTTGTTGATATCATTTGTTGTAATACCCTATTAAAACTTGTCCTTGTGGGTTTATATATTTTTTAATTCTTACTTTCATTTATTAATATATTTATTCCTTTACTACAGTTTTAGTGGGATCTGAGGAGAAAATGGAGATAAATATACATGTTCAATATTACATGACTAATCAAAATAAGTTCAAAATCACTTTTCAAGCCCTGAGATTGGACTTTCTGCTGTAGATAGATAGCTGGGTCAGGTCTACAATGGAAGCCCAAAGAGATTTCCTGAAAAGATTACTGGCTAGTACATTGTGGAGCTAGAATGAATGCTTGTCTGAATCCAAAGCTTTCTTTTTTTTTAAGAAGATTTTTTATTTTGTTTGAGAGAGAGAGAGACCACATGACCTGAGCTGAAATCAAGAGTCAGATGCTCAACGAACTGTGCTACCCAGGCGACCCAAAAGTCTACTCTTAACAATCCTATATATAGCATTGCTTTCATAACACAGGAAAAATCGCAAGATTCTGTGCAACAGTATGTTTCTGTTGGGGGAGGAAATGGGACCTGGATTTAAAACTATATAAATTATGCAGTGTTACCACCACAAAGTTTCTCCAACAATTTGTGGTAGTCAGCACTGGAGTGTGGGAATGGAGTGGAATGTCCTGTCTCTGTTCTCTTAATAAGAATGATTTAATTTTGTAGCCAAAAGAGGAACATAAACTTTCATGTATATTATGACTCCAATTCTTTGGGGTTTTTTTTGTTGCTGTCCTTTTAATTTGTTTAACATTCATACCAATAACTTATTGGTATGATGCCTGGCAGGGAAGGGACTGGAAATAAATTTATCAGTGAGTTATTTTAGTGATACAGTACTTATTGCTGGGTGATGGAATTATTGGTTTTGTTCCTGATAGATTTCTGCATTTTTGTATTACCTACTGTATTTATTATTTTCTGTTTATAAAATGTTGTAGCTGAAAAAAGTGAGAGTAAACATTAAAAGTATTTGAAAGAACTTAAAAAAAAAATAAAAAAAAAAATAAAACCACCCAGGAATATTTCCTACTCCATGTATTGTTTGATAAAGCATTAGGGAAGGCAAAACTTTCAGCTCCGGGAAATCACACTCACAAACAAGTTTTTGATACAATAAATTTCATTAAAAGCTCTATAGATCAGCTTTCTTTCTAACTGAAAGATCTAAGGATACAGTGATTTTAGCACTTATGTAAATGTAAGGTACAAGAGGAAATCTACCTACCTTATATGTTATCATGTACCAGAGTAATGTGTGGGATAGGAGTAAGTGCTCAGAAAAACAAACAAAAAAGTAAATAAAAATTTATAGATTGCATAGATATATCAAGACTGGCTATATAAAAATATGATTATCATGAAGCCTAATGATAGAATCCTTTAAAAAAAACCAAAACTTTTTCATCTCATTTAAAAACAAAGCATTGTGTCTATTGTGCACAGGAAATGATATTTTTAAAAAAAGATTTGCTACTGTAAACAGAAGAAAAATAAGTATCTACTACACTGAACTTCAGTTCTGTTTTGTGGAGAAAACTGAGGCCATGTCAGAATCTCTTTCATTTATCCTGTCCCTAAAACCTAAGGACAGCTCCTTTGTCACATAGGATGAAGTTTCCTCTGTACTACTTAATTTCAAATTAGTTTTTTTTTTTTTAGCCAATTCTTACATCATCTGCCAATCTTGTCTAGAGCCTTGTCTTCTTGTTTGTCAGTATCACCTTTCTGCAGGCTTTTTCTTCTTACTCAAAGTTAATATCTAAACCTTTCCCATTCAGAAAAGGAAGAATAAATATTTAGCTGCTGTCTAATATTTTTCCCTCTTTTTAATTTTAACTTTAAAAAATAATTCTCATCGTGTTCACTTCTGCACTGCCATTAACTTCCAAGTTTACTCCATTCTGGCATTCATGCTCATTTCTTCATTGTTCAAGTCTGTTCTACATTTTTGAAAATGTTTAGCCTCATCTGACCCTGTGAATTAAATTTCAGTAGTTCTAACAATCAGAAAATACTTCATGTATTTTTCCATGCCTCCTGTGTAATAGTATCTCCACTGACTGTAAATCACTGTTCTCTCAGAACTGTTCTCTTTAAGAGCCGTAGTGGCATTCTAAGTGTAACCACCAATACAATTTCTTCCTGTGCAAGACTTCCATACTAAATTGTACACAATTAATCTCATTCTCCTTTTTAAACCTTTATATTTCCTTTGATTGTAAAGCACTGCATTTACCACTTACCCCTTATACTTCCCTCGTTTTCCTCTTTGCCTCTTTTCTCTCTATTGAGTCCTTAAATATCAGTGTTTCTCAGAGTTTCATTCCTCATTCATTGCATGTAACACTCCACACTAGTGATCCTTAATGCTTTTGGTTTTAATTTATGCATCTCTTTGAAACTCTATAGATAGCTATGGCCTTTTTATTCCAAGAAGGGGGATGAGTGGGTGATAACATACATATTACACAAGGACACAGCATTTGTATATTTCAGAGGACTTAATGAATTCTCTGAAGCCCATTAGTGGACTTCTGATTTAAAACTTTTAATCATCTACTCTCTTTAACTATCCATTGATAACTCTCTGAAATTTACATTATTTATCTTTATGTTTACTACAGAGGTCTCCCAACTGTACCAGCCTCTAGTCTTGCCCCAACAAATGCATCTTCCATTCAGTTTCCAGAATTATATATAAAGGAAATCTATTTATAAAATTTAAGGTTTTAAATATCATGGGTTCTTCCCATTATTTGTACACTGTCTCTCCTGCCATTACTTCTTGTCATCTCTTGCACATGAATTACTTTTCATGATGTGCATGCTATTGGCCAGAAACTATATCAGTTATTTCACCTTGTTTATCTGAAAAATGTGTATCTTTTTAAAGCATTGCTAAGAGATTTGGAATTCTTAATGGAAAGTATGGAAATCTAGGAGCTTAAGAGAGAAATACGGAAGAAATGTAATTAGGAAGGCTGGAAAATTTTTGTCTTTGTAATTATGGAAAGAGATTAATAGATGATAGGGTTTGGATTATTTTTATTCATATCCAGACATTTTAAATGTTCTAAATGAATATTTGAAAATAAATATGATGGGGAGGGTGAAATAATAGCAGCAGCAAAGGGCAAGTCTCAGTTGGCAAAGTCGAAAGTGGGCCTGGCATTAGGGGGCAGTAGCAGAGCATAAACCATCTGCAGAGAAGCTGGGTTAATTACTGCTAAGGCAGCCCTTATGGTTGATTGTCATTTAGTGAATGATTTGACTTATGTCATGTTACTCTAATGGTTTAGAAGTCAATGACCTTCTCATTGTTCTCATCAGTATCAAGCAGCTCTGATTAAGTGTATGTTGTATTGATAAAGGTGCTGTATAATGAGAACTATGTAGATTGAATCAATATTTAGGAGATGGAGTAATAAATGGTAGTCTCAGAATATATTTATATTTATTCGAGATTTGTCATTATATAGAAATGATAAAAAAAATTTTAACTCAAACTAAAAAGTCATTTTTAGAAAATATATGTTTCCACTCTTGCCTTTCCACTGGCATCCATTTTTTTTTTCTGAAAATTTTCACTCTTGGAAAAGTAATACAATCTTAAACTACAGGTTTCAAAATGCTATGTTTTAAGTTTGTTTTTCATCTTAAAAAGTAAGAGTTGTTTTCAGCATTGCCCATTTCAGGATAAAAAAGGAAGCATTGCATTGGCTAAGAGAAAATTGCATAGGAAATATTACTTATGACTTACCAGTGGCTGTTTTATACACTGCTTGGAGTAGTTTAAAATACCCAGTTTTACACTCTTCCTGTAAGAACATGCTGGCAGTTTGATAAGATAAAACATTAAAGATGCAGTTTTGTTTATATTTAACTTTATTCTATGTTGTAATGACAGCACTTGTAGTTTTTGGTGACATTTCTCTATTTTCCTTAAATATTTCTTAAGGCAGTAACCTGTATAAGTCATATCTGCAAATATAATGGGTTGTAAATTCTAGTTCACAGTCAATTTCACACAGAACCATTTCCAGGTTTCATCACCCTCCTCAATGATCTTGACAAGCTTCAGTTATTCGTTGTTCCTTTTGTTTGGCAGCAGACTACCGTTTTAGTTTTAAGTGAAAATGCAATATGAGCAACTCACTGTAGAATCACTTTTTTTTTATTAGCCTTTGAATTGGTCACAGTAATAAGAGATAACATTTTTGGGTAAGTTTTGCGTAAGTAGAAATTTAGAGGCCTACTTGCTTTACAAATAACAAGAATTTCACATAAATCACAATTGATAGTATAATTTTCTCCCGAAATATGTATCCTTTAAAATACCAGGCGAGTCTTATCAATATTGGTTTTATTGCAGAAGTGGCACTGCATCTTCAAGTTATCTGATTAGTCAGAAGAGCAAATGCATTCCAAGGGCACAACTGTTGAAAAACGGAGGCAATTACCGAATAATTGAAGCTTGTCAAGATCACCTAGATGCCTGAAGAGGAGCATATGATAACCTTTATGCATACAGTATTTGGAATCAAGAACAGAAGGTTATTGCGTGCCTTTGCAGGCTATTGCATTGATTCTAAGTCTTTGTCAGAATATAGTAGTGATCAATCATGGTTGTGCTCCTATATAGTAGAGTTAGTCCACAAGTCTGTCATTAACATCTGTCAATGGTGGGCCCAGGCAACGAAGGAATAGGAAATGTGCAAGTGAACACAGCAGCAAAGCAAACATGCAGAGCTGCAAACATTAAAAGGTTACACACTGTGAACTTTTTCATGTGATTTGAAGATCCCAGCTAAATAAATCTCACTGAACAATAATTAAGCCGCTTAGAGGAAATTTTGTTCGTTTAACTTTGGGAACATCAGGATATAAACTCAAAGATTTTAAATAATTTATTAAACCTAAGTCAGGGTTTCTGAAGTAGTAGCCCATGCAGTGTGTTCAATAATCACAATATTTAAGAAACAGGAATTAGTGGACAGCATTTAAAACCTAAGTACTTCACATAGAAAATCTGTTTCAAAATATTATTTTTAAAAAAAATTTGGAAAAGAGGTTATTACTAGGCTTTTATAGCCTAAGGTCATTAATCAGTTGGTGAGAAGTAGTGGGTCTTTCCTTTAGATGGGATATGCCCTCTCTAGTTTGCTCAAGTCTCTAGCACCTTTCTATTGTTCACTGACACTGAAGACAAATTATCAGTTGTCACTTAATATGAATCTTGCAGTGCTTTTTAATTTATATCTGGAGTTTGCTTTCATTATTGTTTCCTGAATTGCCCCTGAAGATCTTGAGTTTGCAATTTTGCTCTAATTAAACTGATTTTGAAATTATATACCTAATATGGGTAATCCCCAAAGACTATCTGCTTTAGCATCAAGAAATCTAGAAGATGAAACAAGCAGTCTCTGAATCTGTGCATTACACTGATTTAAGAGAGAGCTGAAAGTCAATCAAATGAGGTTTGGCATCCAGAGGCTCAGACCAAACAGTAGGGAATGGGAAGGAGCACATTTCAGATAAGGATACCAGGCCAACTTTGCAGGTGCTGTTAGTGAATTCTTACATATGTCACCAAAGAACTATGTATGAGTCTTGCCTCAGGGAACAGAAGAAAAGACTGTGTGCCTAAACCGCTGTGCTTTTAAAGTGCTTGGCAAGCATTTGCCAGGCAGAAGGCAGAAATATCATATGATTGTGACTGTTGGCTGTGGTAAAGAGGCCAAGCTAACCACTCACACTGACAGTTTAACATTAGTCTTACAGTGTAATTGGTTTTCTAATGTTGTTTTCATAAAGGAGAAAAAAGTCAAAGCCTTAACATCATAAAACATAATTTCAAGAAACCAAATCTATCATCTAAGTAAAAGCAAACACTATTCCATTTGTGATAGTCATACAAAATTAAGATAATCTTGAATAAACTATAATGGATAAAAACATTTATATAGTAATGGAATGCTGCTGAATCTTAAGTTTTAATGAGTTCCTCATATTTAAAGAAGCCTATCTCCTGATTGGGAATCATTTACTGAAACCACCTCTTAACTAAGCTTTATATATGATTTTAAAAAAAAAATCCATCTTCCTTAGTTCTATTTTTCATGTGTAAAGTGTTATCAATAGATTCCTTAGTTCACTAGAGTTGACAAACCCATGGACCAAATCCTTGACCTTTCCTGGTAAAGTTTTATTAGAATGTAACCACATCCCTTTGATTATGTATTGTCTACAGCTAATTTGTGTTATTACATAGCAGAGTAGTTCAAAGAGACCATATGGTCTGAAAATCCCAAAATGTTTACTGTCTGGTCCTACACACACACAGACACACACACACACAAGCAATGTTGACCGATGTCTGAGATACTCAACTAATTTTCATAAATCGGACCAAAGTAGGCCTTGTTAATCTGGCTCAAAACTATATGCATCTCATGTTAAGAGGCATAATTTCTGGTGTTGATGGTGGAATTCATGGGGATTTTCTAAAATGCATCAGAAAGAAAGAAAATAAGAGACCTGACCCTTTTTAAACACATTAAAAGTGGTGCGTAATGAACATAATATTAGCATGTTGTATGTTTCTACCGGGTACCTTTCTGGAAACAAACATAATGACTGAAAGGTTAACATGGTGACAAATTCATCACATTAAATCAGGCTAAAACTGTAGAAGAGTCTCCATTTTGCTTCCTTCCAGCTACTCAGGTTTCAGCTATATTGGCTGCCAGCAGTTGATTAAGGATAATCCATTAAAAGAGTGGTTTTTAAACTATAGTTGCACCAGGATCACAGGCAGGGCTTGTAAAGGGACAGATTCCTGGGCTCCACCCTCAGAAATTCTGACTCAGTGGGGTTGGCGGGGCGGGGGTGGGGGGGCCTGGGGGCGGGGGGGGGCAATAGTTTACAATTCTAACAATTTCCCAAATGATGCTGATTCAGCAGTTTGGTTAAGAGACCACACTTTGAAAATCACAACATTAAAGTATTCAGTGATAAGAAAATAAGGGATATCCTACTTGGCGTATTCACTTTTACATTGTTATAAGAATGATTTAAAAATTCAAGAGACAGAAAGAGACACAGCATGAGTATGGGAGGGGCAGAGAGAGGGGGAGACACAGAATCTGAAGCAGGCTCCAGGCTGCAGGCTCCAGGCTCTGCGCTGTCAGCACAGAGCCCGACCCGGGGCTCGAACTCAGGAACCACAAGATCATGGCCTGAGCAGAAGTCGGACACTTAACTGACTGAGCCACCCAGGCTCCCCTAGGATGATTTTAGCTGACAAGTATAGTAGTTTCCCTTATCTGTGAGGGATGTATTTCAAGACCCCCAGTGGATGCCTGAAATCCCAGATAGTATTGAATAATACATATGCTATGTTTTTCCCTGTACATACATACTTGTGATAAAGTTTAATTTATAAATTAGGCACAGTGAGAGATTAACAATAACAGTAATAAAATAGACCAGTTGTAACCATATATAGTAATAAGAGGAATATGAATGTGGTCTCTCTCAAAATATTTTATTGCACTCTATTCATTCTTTTTGTGATGATATGGGGTAATAAAATGCCTATGTGATGAGATGAAGTGAGGTGAATGCCTTAGTCATTTGTGACATGGCATTTAGGCTACTACTGACCTGATGATAAGTGAAAAGGAGGATTATCTGATTCTGGACTGTGGTTGACCATGGGTAACTGAAACCATGGAAAGCAAAACCACAGATGCGATTACTGTAGATTAATCATTCAAGCAAAGGACAGAAACTTTAAAACTACAATAAAGACTTGAATCTGAGTTCTTGTATTCATCAGCCAGTTAAAATCTCAGTTTTCTTGTAATTATATACTGGACATGAATTTCTATCTATCTTATAGGATTATTTTGAAGTGTTTTTAATTGCTTAATATTTTGAACATCACTGTTAAAATGTAAGACATTTACAAACATTTCAAAAATATTAACTAGTTTTTAGCAATGTCATTCATCAAAATAAACTGGATCATTTTGCTGATTTCTGTCCTTAACTATTTACCTCAGCTTATTCTCAATATCTTGTTAATGAACAGATGTGATTTATATCATTAGATACTTTTATGTACTTGCTCAGAACACTGTCCACCATAAAGATAATACATCATTCATTTAAAATGAGACACCATAGTAGACACCTTATATGTAGGACATATATCTCCCATTTACATTTATTTTTTTCTTTTATCTTTTTTTTTTTTTTTTTTTGAGAGCGAGAGTGAGAGAGAATTCCAAGCAGGCTGCACACTGTCAAGGAGGAGCTGGATGTGGGGCTTAGTTTCATGACTCTGAGATCATGACCTGAGCTGAAACCAAGAATCAGATGCTTAACCAGCTGAGCCACCCAGGTTCCCCCTATTTACTTCTTCATTCCCTACTGCTGTCCTCCTTTTCTGCTATAGTCATGATATACATGGACTCCATCAACAGACGTCTATAGCCTCTGGTTTCCTGTTTTCACCAATTAGGACTCCAGCAGGAAATCAGGGAGAAGAAGGATAGAGAATGAGGTGAAGATATCTATTCCCCTGGTTCACTTCTGATATTTCTCAGGATGGCTATTTGTTATCAGTCTCATTGTTCCTCTTGTGGAATCCTGCTCTACAGCACTTCCTCTCCTGCTAACCTCTGCTCCTTCTTGTCTTTAGACTTCATGAAGGTACAGCTTGATGTTATAGGCCCCACATGGAGACTCACTTGTGCGACCCTTATATGCTGCTTTTATCTTTTTAAATATATCTTTTGTAAATAAGCCCTCTGAATTATTGCAATTTTAGTGGATCTTGTTGGGATCCTAACTAATAATAACACCCTTACAATGAGTTTATGAAATAAATATTATTTTACCATTTTACAGATGAGGAAGCTAAAGCCCCAAGAAGTGTCTCAATCCAAACTGAGTACTAATGTTCAAGAATGCAGTCTTTCTACTACCAAAGTTTCTCAAATGTGGGTACACATAAGGATTACTTGGGGTGTTTGTGAAACATTTATCAGTAAGCTTCATAGGCAGAAATTCTGATTGCAGTAAATGGGATAAATTTTAGAAATCTGCATTTTGAAAGCAAGCACAGGTTTTTCTGGATCTAATAATGTTAATAGTAATCTCATTACCTTTACAAATACTACTATTAGTTAACATTTGTTATGTTTCCTATTAGCTAGTATCTTCATAAAAATCATAATGAAGAATATGCCATTCTTACCTTTTTATAGATGAAGAAACTGATGAATAGAGAATTTAAGGAACTTGACTAAGATTATATACCTCAGATCAGTGGCTCAGGAATCTTATTCTGAGCCCATGCTCTTGCATACCCCACTCTGCAGGGTACCTTTGGGCCATTCTTAGTGAACTGTAGCAAACTACCTCTAGGTCCCCAACTTCACTGCCTCTCAATTTTCTCACCTTATTACATGTCTTTATTACTCTTCTAAGAGGATAATTCTATCGTGATTATAATTCTAGTATTTCTAATTTATTTTATTTTTTATTTTTGAGAGAGAGAGGCAGAGTGTGAATAGGGGAGGAGCAGAGTGAAAGGGAGACACAGAATCTGAAGCAAGCTCCTGGCTCTAAGCTGTCAGCACAGAGCCTGATGCAGGACTTGAACTTGCAAACTGCGAGATCATGACCTGAGCTGAAATCAGACGCTTAACTGACTGAGCCACCCAGGCGCCCCTTTTTTAAAATTAAAAAATATATATTTATTTTTGAAAAAATCCTAGTATTTCTAATTCACCTCCTCATGCCAACACTGTGAAAAGAATAATACCATCTGTTTTGGTTTCTCTGTTAATTTTATCAGACAGAGTTATATCTCTACTAAAGATTTTGGAATTTTTAAAAAACAGTGATCATAAGCAATGAAGCTAGTTTTATTATATATATATATATATATATATATATAATTTATGTATATATACACATACATACATATGTATGTATGTGTATGTTTAATAGTTACATACAGATAACATGTCCACTCTTAAAATCTATGGACATTTTTTTCAGCTAATCATCTACGAAGAATACTAGCTAATTTTTCCATTTTGAAATATTATATATAACATCTAGAACATTGGCTTCACATGATAAGAACAATTTGGTTCTATATTCCTATTTCTGCAGAGTAGTGTTTTCTTAAAACTCTAGACTGCTTTTCTTTAACAGAACTTTATATGGTGATAGAGATGTTCTGTCTGTACTATCTAATGTATTAGTCACTAACCAGCTACATATGGCTTTGAGCATTTGAAATATGGCTAGTGTGACTGAGAAACTGAATTTTTAATGCTATTTAATTTCAATTCATTTAAATTAAAATAGTGAGATGTGACTTTTGGCCATCATATTGGGTAACGCAATGCTAGAAAGCAAATAAACAGCATTCTTTGTTCACTGATTCTTTCGTTGACATATTTAAAGCATATTTTAATCTGGTTCTTTTATTTATTTATTTTTGTCTTTTTTTTTTAATATATGAAATTTATTGTCAAATTGGTTTCCATACAACACCCAGTGCTCATCCCAACAGGTGCCCTCCTCAATACCCATCACCCACCCTCCCCTCCCTCCCAGCCCCCATCAGCCCTCAGTTTGTTCTCAGTTTTTAAGAGTCTCTTATGCTTTGGCTCTCTCCTACTCTAACCTCTTTTTTTTTCTTCCCCTCCCCCATGGGTTCCTGTTAAGTTTCTCAGGATCCACATAAGAGTGAAAACATATGGTATCTGTCTTTCTCTTTATGACTTATTTATATACACAATGGAATACTATGTGGCAATGAGAAAGAATGAAATATGGCCTTTTATAGCAACGTGGATGGAACTGGAAAGTGTTATGCTATCTAGGCCATTTTATTTTATTCTACTTTCTTTTTTAAAATATATGAAATTTATTGTCAAATTGGTTTCCATACAACACCCAGTGCTCATCCCAACAGGTGCCCTCCTCAATATCCATCACCAACCCTCCCCTCCCTCCCAGCCCCCATCAACCCTCAGTTTGTTCTCAGTTTTTAAGAGTGTCTTATGCCTTGGCTCTCTCCCACTCTAACCTCTTTTTTTTCCTTCCCCTCCCCCATGGGTTTCTGTTAAGTTTCTCAGGATCCACATAAGAGTGAACACATATGGTATCTGTCTTTCTCTGTATGGCTTATGTCACTTAGCATCACACTCTCCAGTTCTATCCACATTGCTACAAAGGGCCATATTTCATTCTTTCTCATTGCCACGTAGTACTCCATTGTGTGTATAAACCACAATTTCTTTATCCATTCATCAGCTGATGGACATTTGGGCTCTTTTCATAATTTGGCTATTGTTGAGAGTGCTGCTATAAACATTGGGGTACTAATCTGGTTCTTTTAAAACCTGCAAATAGTTACAATATTTAAGTCCTTAAGAAGATTTAGATCTTCTTCATTAATAGCTCTATTTCTATTGCTATTTAAATTTAACCCAGAGTATCAAAAATATATAGTTGGTTTATGTATTCTATGTCTAATGACTTACTCTTTTTTGTTCCTGTGATATATTTTTTATGAATGCATTTTTTGCACTTTGGAACTTTACTTTCTGTAGCTGTGATGGATGTTGTCAGGGTGCTCTAATATTTGAGCAGTCATCCCCCATGAAATCATGACAGTTACCTATAAGAATGCAATTCAATGTGTCTTCCATAAATCTTTAATCAAGTATATAACTTGTTGTGGGGTTTTAATAAAGTTGTAAACATAGGAAATTTAAAGCCATCATTTCATACTGTTTTAATCCATAAAACATAGAAAAATGATTGTTATTTTATCCATCTTCAGCAAAATAGAGTAATTTTAACAAGCCTTGGAATAAATACATTGAATATGATACACATTTTTCAGTTGAGTCTGACATCCAACCTCATGAATAAAAAAGGTCCTATTTATCATGCAGTAATAGTCATACACATTATATTTATCATGTCTATAACGGAGTCAGTTATATCCTGAAACTCTTCTGTTACTCCATAGTAATTATATAATTATAATCATGTCAGGTACATAAGTAGAAAATAACTACTTTAAATTTGTTTTTAATTTTATATTAATCTGTTTATTGGCTGGGATGTGGTTTTAAAATGTTGATGTTTTTAATGTGTTCTTATAATAGTCTTCATATGGAGGAAGTTATTAATTCTGTCATGCTTATGAATATCAACATTAAAGATGTATTTAGAAAGGTATAAATCTTAAATTTATCACTTGAATGAAAATAGTTAATGCAGTTCATTCATTGAACAGATGTGAAAGGCAGTTATTATTTTAAGAGACTGTGACACTCTCACTTTCTTTATAAAATACAATATTTAAGAGAAATTTGGACTCTTTGTTTTAAATAGTATCTATTGCCTAAAAATCATCCCTCCTACATTTCCACTAAAATACTTATTAAAATCCATCCTTAAAGAAAAAATCTTACACAGTGAATATTTGAATTCACAATCCATCTATCCAGAATCATAGAGATCTTTTCATCAACTACAAACCAAAGGAAATAGATTGAAAAATTAAATAACAAGAATCATCTCAACCCTATGAAGTAACTACTGCTATTAGCCCCATTTGCCAGCTGGGGAAATAGGAACAGGGAGTAATTTGCCTTGAGGTCCTACAAGGAGTAAGGGTCAGAGCCTCGTTTGGCTCAAGAGTGAATGCTCTGAACTACAACTCTATGTAAACACTTACTTAACTGTCTCTGCCCTGGAGAAACTGTAGACTAATAGGAGGGCATAGATTTGTAAGCATTTAAATGCAGGAAAGTTACTGGTTGCAGTAGACTCAAGTAAGCTGATACAAACGGATAGAAGGAAAAGTTATTAATTTTATAAAAAGTGGGAGAGATATAAAACAGAGACTGTTTTTTATGTCTATTTTCAGTGGGTTCTCAGCATAACCCATGGTGCCTGGAAGATTCTAGGCATATAATAATGGCATGATTGAATAAGTGAATTAATCAAACAGTGAATGGATCAATCAGTGAATGAGAAACTACAGAAAATCATAACCAGAAGTGTTCATAGGATCTCAAAATGTTATAAGGAAACTAGAAATATTAGGTTTAAAGGTAAATATAGCCTTTATATTAGTAAAAATTTTTCAGATAATTAAAGACCAGGAAGATACATCCTGTATGGTTACAGAGGGCAAAAATTAGTAGAAATTATAACACAGTAAATTTTGACACAAAATAAAGAATTACCTAAGAGTTGTTCCCATTTGTATCTTAACTTATGAAATTTAAGAAACCTTAGTCTAATAAAAACTTCATTTTCTTTTCAAATTCCATATATTTTACACTATTAGTTTGTAACCTATTAGATTACTAGTATGTTATAGTAAGAATTTTAAATTTTGTTCTATTTTTTAATTATTGAAGTGTAATTTACACATTATATTAGTTTCAGATGTACAATATATTGATTTGACAGTTGTATACCTTCCTTAATTGCTCACCACAATAAGTGTGGTCATTATTGTCACCATACAATGTATTTACAATATTATTGACAATATTCGCTATGCTGTACTTTTCATCTGTGTGACTTATTTTATAACTGAAAGTTTATACTTCTAGTCCCCTTTATTTCATCCTTCCCCACCCCACAAAGCTTAAATATTTGTATTCATAAAAGGGAGTTTAATAATGTTGGAGAATTCAGTCACTTTGGAAGACAGTTTAACAATTTCTTACAAAACTAAAGAAACTCTTATCATATACTTCAGCAATCATACTTTTTGGTATTTACCTAAGGGTTTGAAAATTTATATCCACACAGAAGCCTACACATAGATGTTTATAGCAGCTTTATTCATCATTGCCAAAAGTTGGCAATGTTCTTCAGTAAATGAATGGATAAATAAACTGTGATAAATCTAGACAATATATCTCAGTTTTAAAAAGAAATGAGCTATCAAGCCATGAAAAAAACATGGAGGCAACTTAAACATATTACTAAGTGAGAGAAGCCATTCCAAAATCAGATTAATTCCAAATAGATGACATTCTGAAAAAGGCAAAACTATGGAGACAAAAAAAATCAATGGTTGCCAAGGATTTTGGAGGAGAGGGAGGGATGAATAAATGGAGCACATAGGACTTTTAGGGTAAGAAATACTCTCTATGATACTATAATAATGCATACATGTCATTATATATTTGTACAAACCCATAGAATGTACAAGATCCTGAATAGTCAAAGCAATCTTGAAAAATAAGAACATAGCTAGAGACATCACATTTCCTGATTTCAACTATATTAAAAAGCTATGGTAATGAAAATAATATAATATTGGCATAAAAACAGACAAACACTTCAGTGTAACAGAATAAATATTCCAAAAATAAACCCATGAATATATGGCCAATTAATTTACAACAGAGGAACCAAGAATTTATAATGGGGAAAGAATAGTTTTTTTCAATAAATGGTGATGGGAAAACTGGATAATCACATTAAAAAGAATGAAACTGGACCCCTATCTCACACCATACACAAAATCAACTCAAATAGGATTAAAGGTGTGAATATAAGACTGAAACAAATAAAAACTATAGTAAGATATAATCTCACACCTGTTAGAGTGGCTATTATCAAAAATATAAGAGATAACAAATGTGGGGGAGACTGTAGAGAAATGGGAACCCTTGTGCACTGTTGGTTTGCCCACCATGAAAAACATTATGGAAGTTCTGCAAACATTAAAAACAGAACTACCATCTGGTTCAGTAGTCCCACTCTGGGTATCTATCCAAAGGAAATGAAATTAGGGCATTGAAAAGATATCTGCACCCCCACCACCCCCCACCCCATGTTCCTTAGCGGCATTATTCACAATAGCCAAGATAAGGAAACAACCTAAGTGTCTGCATAAGGGTG